>NW_024500350.1:8444315-8701442 GCF_017590055.1 Onychostruthus taczanowskii
CCCGGGGGCCCGGGGGGGGGCCGGGGGGGGGGGGGGGGGGGGGCGGGGGCCCCCCCCCCCCCCCCCGGGCCGTTGCTGCGATACGGGCGGGCCAATCAGCGCTCACCAGCTCACCCGGGCCCCGGCACCGCTTCCTTATATGGTGCGCGCCGTCCGCGGGGCGCCGCGCGCATCACCATATAAGGGCATGAACCTAAATACAGCGCCTACCTTGGTCCGGGGGCGGGGCCTCTGTGTGGGCGGGGCCTCTCTGTGGGCGGGGGCCAGCCCCGCCCCCCGCCCCACCGGTGCCGGTCCCGCCGCTGCCGCCGGAGCGTGCCCGGCCCGGGGAAGCCGCCGGTCATTAAGCGGAATGCAAATGAGCGGCGCTTCACCCCTAATTGCTTTTGTTAAAAGCGGAGTCGCGGGGCTGCGCGCGAGCGAGCGGCGACGGTGGGAACGGGCAGGGACGGAGCCGGGATAGAGCTGGCCTGGGTGAAAGACGGTGCTAGCGGCAGCCCCGGGCGGCTCGATTCGCACTTCGTCTCATTTGTCACATTCCAGCCCCGTTCCCCCCGCGGCGGGGCCGTGGCCACCGGAGCCGCTGGGCCGCGCTCCGCGTTCTGTCCCGCCCTGGCGGGGCCCTCGCGTGGCCAGTGCCCACTCGTGACACTCCCTTGGCCGCTGCAGGGACAGATCCGGTCCGTCCTTCTGCCGTCCTTGCGCGATCAGCAGCCGGCGGCGCGGAGACGCGCCGACGAGATGGGGTGCAGGAACACCCCGGAACATTCCCGTTTGCTCTCCTTATTCCAGCCGGTTCCTCCCTCTCCCCATCCGCACACAGCTCGTGTTTATGTTCGTACAAATAATGAGCAAAATCAGAACCCCCGTGAACAAAAGATCTTTTGTGCGGAGCGCTCGGAGCCCGGAGCGGGCGATAAACGACGCCCCCCGGCTCGCCGCCCCCGGGAGCGGCACTTTCCCCGCCCGGGCGGTTCGGGGCGACCCGCGGAACCTCCGCGCCGGGGGTGACGAGGGGCTCCGGGTATGTGACGGCACGCCGGGAGAACCGAGAGCGGCGCTTTGCCGTCGGGGCGCTCCGTGGGCGCTCCCGCAGGGAACCGCTCGGGGATTCCGCCGTTCGGTGCGGCCGGAGCGGGGGCTCAGGGCACGGCGCCCCCGAGAACCGATGGCTGCAGGACACGCGTGGGTCTCTCCCACGAGCTAAGCCGATGCGGGAGGCTCCCCAGCGCCCGTGGGTCTGTGCTCCTGGAAAGAACGGCGGCTTCTCTCCGCCGTGGGCACCGCGGAAGGAAAAAAACCCGCGCTTTGCCCCGGGGCTTGGCACAACTCCCCGGGGCTCCTGCGGGCGCTCCGCCCGGCTGAACCGGCGGTGCGGGGGGGCGGCCCGGGGCGGAGGCGGCGGCAGTGCCCCCGTGGGGTGGCAGGAACGCCGCCGGTTGCGCAGAGGCCGCAGCCGCCATTTCCAGGAGGACGGTGCCACCTATGGAAAGCACCTGGAATTCACCGGGCCGGCGGGGACGCGCCGGGAAGTGCAGCGCTTCCGTGCGGCACCGTCGGGACGAGGCCGGGCTGCGCCCGCCGCTTCCCGGACGGGTTCATGGAGCATCAGAGGGACTTGGCCGCCACGGTCCTCGGCACCGACTGCCCCGGGGAAGATGTGCGGCTCAGTCCCGGGGCGGCGGCGAGACCCGAGCGGGACGGGCACTGAACTGCATCTCATCGGGGCGGTGGTTTCGCTGACTGGCCAAAGCCTCCGTAACCGGGCAATAACGATCGCAGGGGCGGAGAGAAGTTCCTCTGCCCAGGTGCCCGGTAGAGTCCCCGAAGCCGGGATCCTCTCCTCGCTCTGTGTCCGTCCACGCCGAGATCTCTCCGCGGCTCCGCCAGCCCACTTCGGTCCCCGGAGAAAGGGCAGCAACCGTACCCGGTGCCCTCCCAGACGTCGGCCGGCCCTGAGCCGTGCCCGGGGGGGCACGGTGCCTCCCGTCGCCACGTCGTCTCCGGAGCCGCCGGGGAAGCCCTGCCCCGTCATGAATTCGATGTCAAACACCTCGACACGAAAACTTACTCGCACGGGAATTTCTGGGATCTTATGGAGCGTCGGCGTAGCCGCTGCATGGGCACACCCGAGATCTCCCCTCCTCGGACCGGATACCCCCGCGCTAGCCGGCAGCAGCCCCGGAGGCACTGTGGGGTACCGGTGCCGCAGGTCGGAGCCGGTCGCTGTCTCCCCAGTTGTCCCCGAGCTGCTCGGAAACGAAAAGGCAGCGTCTTGGGGGTCCGGCTGAGCCCCCAGTCTCGGACAGGACCGTGAGCTGGCGGTGCCAAGGGGTCCCGGGTCCTCGCCCCCCCCCGTCGGCACAGCCCGGTACCGGTCTGTGGGGCAGTGAAGTGCCGATGCTGCTCCCGGCTCCATTCAGCTACCGAGGGAGAGAATAGTTTTCCTGCACGGCTCGGGCACGGAACCGAACCGGGAGAAACGCGCAGCCGATCCGGGCGGCTGGGTTGACCGGGAATCCGGGGCTGGCCTCCCCGAATGTGCAGGGGAGTGCCCACGCAAGCAGAGAACTCGCGTGGAAAGTGGCTCCGGGGCGTGCTCTGTCCTGCGCGGCGGTACCCGGGCTGCAGGATGCCTCTCCCGGGACCCCAGGGCCAGCCCGGCTGGGGGATCGCTTCGGGGGTGGGCAAGTTTTGGGGTTCTGCCGGGGGCCACTTGCTCTTCCCCGGCTCCCCTCTGCGGTCCCAGAGTGGGGGCCGTGCTCCGATCGCCCAGGAGATGGGGACACGCTGGGACGCGACCGTGGCACAAAGGGGTCTCTGAGGGACACCGGAATCCTCGGCCACCCGGGCAACCGGGTCGGGTCGGACTGGGAGCTGTGATGGATCCTGTCGTCCTCGACGCGGGTGGCCGCGGGACGGAGCAGCTTCTGAAGCGCGGCCACCGGAGCACACGGGAGTCGCGGGGAACTGCCCCGCTGCGATGCGGGGATCCGTGGTGCCGGCGGTTGGGTCGGAGCCAGGTCCGCCCCGCAGCCCCGTTCTCCCGGCTCAGCCGCACTCGGACACGCGCACTCGCCCCGCCGCCCCCACGCGCGACCCCGAGAGGGGCTCCAGCCCTCCGGTTTCGTTGCAAAACTCGCTGCCGTGGTGTCCTCTGCACAGAGAGAACCGAGGGGGGAGCCGGGCACTCTGCTCCTCAGCAGCCCTCTGAGCCCCGAGGAGTTCATCTCACGAGTGCGGGCTGGAGGAGCGTAGACCCCGCAGCCGAGAGGATGATTTGGGGTCAAATGGGAGGAAACGGGGTTTGCCGCGGCAGCAAACGCTCTCGCCGGTCCGGAGCTGTCCCCTTGTCGGCTCCGAGTCCCGGTATCCCAGAACCGGGCCACGGGCTGGTGTGGGTGACGGGAGCCGCAGGGATGAGCGGCCCCACCCGGCGAGAGCCCGTGGGGCCCCCACGCAGCTCCTGCCGTTGACCCCGGGAGCGTGGAATGCTGCCCGTGCCCGGCTCAGCTCCTGCTCCCGGTGGCTCGGTTGTGCGGGAGGGGCCCCCGCAGTGCCGGCGGCCCCGGACACCCTCCGGCAGCGGTAGGAACTGCCCGGGTACCGTCCCGCCCGCCGCTGCCTCGCCCCGCACGGCTGGAGCAGCTCTGTCCCACTTCTCCTTCCGGGCCAAGACCCCCACGAGTGGCCGCAGCCCCGGTCCCGGCTCACCCACGCGCGGGGACTTCGGGCGGTTCCCCCGCGGTGGCGGTCGCTCCGCGCTGCTTTCCCCGCTCCGTTCTCGTTTGCATCTCGCCTTCTGCCTGCCCCCCTGCACCTCAGCCGGGGCGCAGCTCCGGCCCCGCGCGTGTTCCGCGTGGGTTCCGGCGGGAGGATGGAGCTGTTTCTCCGCTGATGCCATCGTGGGAAGCAGCCGGAACCTCGGCTTCTCCCATCTGCGCCCCTACGCGTGGCCGCGGGGCTGCTCCGCGGCGCCTCGGAGCGCCGCGCAGGCGACGGGGCAAAGGCAGCTGCTCAGGCGGGAGTTACGCGGCCCCTCAGGGCTCGCGTGTGGCGTCGGTACCGGGCGGAACGGCCTCCGATCCGCGGTTCCAACGTGCACCGAGGACACCGATAGCCAAGATGCCGGGCAGACACCGACTTGCCCGGGGCTGCGGCAGCTCCACGGCCACGGGAAAGGGCGCCGCTCCGCCATCACCGGTCCTGCCGGGGGGCACGATCAGCCTCCGACCCACAGCCTCCCGCCCCCCGCCGGACCCTGCGCCCGGTGCCGCCGGTTCTGTCCTCCACGAAGCACCTTCCCAGGAACGGGGACCAGTGAGCCTCTTCCACGCCAAATCACGAGCCGCCCCGCGACCAGCCTTAATTAACAACGATTAATTTGACATTAACGAAAAACTTCCCGGGACGCAGCTCGCCGGTGGCCGGGAGACCGCGGAGGTTGCGCTTTCCCCCGGCCCGGCCACGCCAGGCAGAACTCGCGTGTCGCGACGGCTCCCGTGGCCGCGGGGTTTCAGGCTTGGTGTGAGAGTACGGGAGCTGCGGAGTGGGAATCTTCCGCCTCCTCCCCGGAGAGCGGTTTCACTTCGCCGGGAGGGGCGGGAGGAGGGATCTGCCCACGGAGAGCCCACACACGACCCCCGCGTCCCGCGTGGAGCCGTGCGGGTCCGGTTGGCGGCGCTCCCCGCGGGGTCCCGCAGCCCCACTCGTGTCCGCCGTTGGCGGTCCCTGCCCGTCCGGGTGGCGCGGCGGCAGGCAGGATCCCCGGGAAACTACGCCGGTGCCCTCCGGTCTTGGCATCCCCGGGGGGCTTCCCCAGCCGGGGAAAGGGACGGGTCTCGCAGCCCCAGCCCCCGGCCGGCGCGGCTGTGGTCTCATTCACCGGAGGGCAGGCGCAGGCGGATCCCCGCGGCCGCTCCCGCCGTGGGTTTCCCGCGCGTGAGCGTGGCGGCCGCAGCCACGCTCGTCGGCTTCGAGCTCCTTAGCGGAGGGGACACCGAGATGGGGACAGGAGGGAAAAACCCACGAGAGACTTCGTCTGGTCTCGTCCGTCGTGAACGGCGCCGCGGGAGCCCACGCACGTCCCACTCTCGGGGCAGCTCCCAGCGGCGGCGCTGCCCACGGACACGGAAACCGCTTCACTCCGCGGGACCGGGCTGAAAGGCTGCCCGGTCCTCCCGGAGCTTCACACCGACAGCGCGGGGGTCGGGTTCGGTCCCAGCCCACTTGCGAGAAGCGGTCTCGTGGGTCCTCCTGTCTCCCAGCGGCTGCACCGGTTTCCCGCGACTCGCGCGTGTCTCGTTCTTCTGTGGCCGGCTCGGGGAGAAGGCGCTGTCTCCCGACGCCGTGCCGCGGGGCGAGAGGCAGAGCCGGAGCGGGAAGGGGGTGCGGGTACCGGCTGGCAGCCTCCTCGGTACCGGCTGGCAGCTTCGCGGCGCAGCCACGTTCCTACGCCGGTTTGCTGACAGATAATGCGGGAGATGGACCAAATCCCGCGTGGGGCCGCCCCGCTGGCCCCGGGTCAGCTCTCCTCCCGCCTGAGACCGCAGCCGGGGGCTGCCGGCACAGCGAAACCGGCGGTCGCGGTGCCCTATTTTGCCGGTCGTGTCCGCGTCGCCGGGAAGGATTCTCGTTCTCGCAGCGGCGGCGGCGCCGAGCGGCACGCGCGACAGCGTCTGTCCGCGGACGGCTCCGCGAGCTCCGCCGCTACCGGGACGGCCGCTTCGCGCGGGAGCGCTCCCGCCCCTGACTCCGCTCTCTTTGTCCGACCACCGGTAGGCGTGCCAGCCCGCGGAACCCCCCATTCCGCACCGTCCGGGCGCCGCGGAACCACCCTGCCCGTCCGCGGTGCCGCGGAACCCCACTCCGCCCCTTCCCGGTTGCACAGCCCCGCTTTGTGCCCCGGTCCCCCTCCCGCCCTCCCGGGGCCGTCCCCCCGAGCGGGGCGGGGCGGTGGGCGTGTCCCGATGGGCGTGGCGGAGGGCGTGTCCCTAAGCCCCGCCCCTGCCCATCGGGACGCGGCGCACGTCGGGTGGGCGGGGCGCGGCGGGGCCAATGCGGCGCGGGCGGAATATTCCACCCGGCTCCGGCGCGGCGCGCGCGCGGGGGGGGGGCGGGCGCGGTGACGTCAGCGGGCGGAGTATTATGGTCTGGGCTGCGCCGGGGCCGCCCCTGCGCTGCGAGCGGCCGCGTAAACATGGAGCTCTCGGCCGTCGGGGAGCGCGTCTTCGCGGCCGAGGCCCTGCTCAAGCGCCGCATCCGCAAAGTAGGTACCACCCCCCGCCCCGTGCTCCGCTGCCTGCCCGGGGCGTTGCGGGGGGACCTTTGTTGCGGGGCGGTTTGTCGCGGGTTTGTCGCGGGTTTCGCTCCACGCGTATTTATTTCCCTCGCTTCCCATCCGCAGGGCCGCATGGAATATCTGGTCAAATGGAAGGGCTGGTCGCAGAAGTAAGTGGCCCGTGGGGCCGCGGGGGGATGCGGCGGGGGCCGGGGGGATGCTGGCTGCACCCCCTGCTCTCCCTTTGTGCCAGAGCGAGAACCTTTATGCCCCTGGTTTTTATTTTATTTGTCTTGCTCCCTCCTGGCTCCTTATTCTGTTCCCTCTCTCCGTCCCGCCTTCCCCCCAGGTACAGCACTTGGGAACCCGAGGAGAACATCCTGGATGCCCGGCTGCTCGCAGCCTTCGAGGAGAGGTACAAGGCCTTTACTAGCTGTAGCAGTTGCGCTTGTAAATATGTTGCTGTCTTGTAGCTATGCTGAATTGAAGCTTTGGTTCTTTTAACACCTCTAGGGAGCGAGAAATGGAGCTTTACGGGCCCAAAAAGCGAGGCCCCAAGCCCAAAACCTTCCTGCTAAAGGTAAGGAGGCCGGAGCCCGCGGGCCAGCGCAGGGGTTCCTCTCCGGCCCCCTCGGAGGATGCTCCCCTCAAAGGTGGCCTCTTGCAAGTTGCAATTACACAGCCGGATGGCAGGATAATAAAGTCACCGGGTGATTTATCTTCTTTGCAGGCCCAGGCAAAAGCCAAAGCCAAAACCTATGAATTCCGCAGTGACTCTTCCAGGGGGATCCGGGTGCCTTATCCCGGCAGGTCCCCCCAGGAGTTGGGCTCCACGTCCCGGGCTAGGGAAGGACTGAGAAACATAGCCCTGGCCCCCCAGGGCAGCTCCAGCAGCAGCGCCCCCAAGGCAGACGCCATCCGGGACCGGGTGATCCGCGTGGAGGAGAAACCCGGAGAGACCCCCAAAAAGAGAGGCCCGAAGCCCAGGAAGGAGCTTTACAAGGACCTTGCGGAGACTCTGGATGCCTCCAAGAGGAAACTGGGGGACCCGGGGGACAAGGTGGGGGACTACCTGAAGGCCAGGAAGATGGAGGAGGCGGCGGCGGGGGCAGCCAAGTTCGGCTCGGGACACAGCGTGATCCAGCTGGCCCGGCGGCAGGAGCCCGACCTGCCCGGCGCCCTGCCCGGTGCCAACCGCGCCGAGGCGGGGCCCGAGGCCTTCCCCCCGCGCCTGGCCAAGCACCGTGCGGACTTTCTGGACCCCAAGGGGCAGGGGGGGCTGGACCCCGGCGGGCCCAAGCTGCTGCACGGCGCCGTGAGCCCGGGGGCCGTGGGCAGCCTGTACCGCGACGGCGTGGGGGGCCCGGCGGGGCGGCCCTCGCTCATCGCCAGGATCCCCGTCTCCAGGATCCTGGGGGACCCCGAGGAGGAGTCCTGGAGCCCCTCTCTCAACAACCTGGAGAAGGTGGTGGTAACTGATGTGACCTCTAACTTTTTGACCGTCACCATCAAGGAGAGCAGCACGGACCAAGGATTCTTTAAGGAGAAGCGATGAGTTTGGTGGAGGTGGTGCTGGGGTTTTCTTCAGTCAGATCCAGACAAAAGCTTGGTAGAGCTTGGTGGGCCTCTCTTTTTTTCTTTTTTTTTTTGCTCTTTTTTTTTTTTTTTTCCTTTAAAATTTTTTTTTCTTTTGTTTTTGGTCCTGGAGAGAATTTAGAAACTGTCCTAAATTCATTAACTCATTCTTTTGTTTTGTTGTTTTGGTTTTTTTTTTTTCACCTCTTACATTTCGTTGGAAAGATTATCTCTAGAGTTATATTTTCTATTAGATGTAAATATGTTATTTAAGAAAAAATGCTTATATATATATATCTATATATATATATTTCAACTCTGAGTTGTTTTATTTAAATGGAGACAACAGTGACTGCTCAGTTGCTCCTAGAAAGGACAATAAAACTGAGAACTAACGAGTTCACGCATCTGCCGCAGGAGCCGGTGTACATAACAGTGTTCATAGCTAAGTATGTGCTGGTTTTTTTTAACTATTATTTTTCATATGATGCTATGGATGGTGGAGGGGGACGTGTTGCTCCCTCGGAGGGCGAAATGCCCGGATTTCTTGATTGTGATTTAAGGTGTTGCTTGTACAATCAAGTGTGCTGTGTCCAGGACTGTTGCCCTTGACAGTTGACGTGAGCACTTGAATTCACAGTGTTGTTGGGGATGGGGTGTTTCCAGTCTAACAAAAAAAGTCATGTTGCTACAAAGTCGGGGCGGGGAAAAGCAGAAATCCATAAAAAGGCTAAAAGTGTTGGAGTATTAACTTGAATTCCCTTTTCTTGCGGAGGAGAGGAGTTTGTGTGTGTAAGGTTCCTGAGGGGTGATACTGAAATGCACTTTAATAGAGTTGTCGTAGCAGTTGTGGGAGATGGGACTGAGCTGAGTATATCTGTTTTCATTTTGTCTGGTCGCTTGATTCTGTTCCCCCACCCACTAAAAACAAAAAACCCCAACAAAACCCCCCTCTGTTTACATTCCTGAAATGCCAGAGAGGTTGGGGACGGAACATCTCACTGCCCATATTTAGTTACTTTATTCTGCTACAGAAAGTGGATTATTATTATTTTTATTCCCATTCACAGTTTACTTCAGATTGCTGGAAGACTCCTGATAAAGTGTTTTCTAATATCCACATCCCTGACAAATCCCAGGGTCACCTTTATGCATTCAGAGACAATAAATGTTTCCCTTTCCTTACGGTGGTTAAACAATAGCCAAGAGGTGAAATATTCCTGTGCGGGGCAGCCCCACCGCCTCGGGTGGATTTTGTGCTGGATTTGCCCATGGGATTCCTCCGGGGCTGAGCTGCAGAGCTGAGATTCCTCCCTGGCTGGGGCAGGGAGGGTCTCGGGGCTCTGACAAGCTGCAGCAGGTTGGGGGCCTGGGGGTGCCCCTGCTCTGCTGCTCCCCCAGCTCGGCCACCCTGGGCAGGGGAGGGAGCCTGGGCCGGGCTGTGGCAGGGTGAGGTGGGGCAGGTGGCCCTGTCCTCACACCTTGCTCTGTCTGGGCAGCAGTCGGATGGGAAGCACAAGCCCGGCAGTGCCTGAGGGCTGGGACTGAGCCAGGGCCCCTTGTATTTGCAGCTCCTGGCCCAGGGAGCTCGCATGGGCTGGGCAAGGGGCATCTCTGCTCCAGGCCCCTTCAGCAGCTTCACCTTGCCCGGTCCCCTTCCCCATCCTTTTGGGACCCATGAGGTGCCTGGCAGGATGCTGGATTGGCTGTGCAAAGGGAGCCATCGTGTCCGACAGTTCCCAGTTTGTTTTTCCTTTCTTTTTTTTTTTTTTTTTTTTTTTTTGACATATTTTGTAAAATTGAAATTTTTAACTTGGTTTGTACGAAGAGCCGATGCGTTGGTTCCGGTGCTGACACGGTGTTGTTGGAGGATGAGGAGGGGGTTGAGCTGTTTGTGCTCCTGCTGCCGCCGAGGCCGGAGGATCCTTCCCTTTGCAAAGAGCCCGGAGCCGCTCCTGCCCCGCTCCAGCGCCGCGTCCGTGTGTCCGACACACCTGGAGCAAACCGTACCTGTGGGTGTAACTGTGTGTCTGTACATAGACGTGTACTCTGCGTGTGTGTGTGTGTGCGGGCGGTGCGTGTGAATTATTTAAATCTAAGACTTGTACAAAAACGATTTGGCTAAATCTCAGTCTCAGAAGTGAAGCTTAACTACGTGTCTTCTGCCAGCCGTGAATGTCCATATGAGACCTGCTTTTTATGTCAGTTTAAATATATACTTTGTAAATAGAAACGTGTCTGGCTTCCCTTTGTGGTCCTGGGGTGCCTGGGAGTTCCGTGGGGTGCGCTGGGGGTGGGTGGCCCTGCAGCCCGATCCCTCCCGGGGGACAGCTGGGGCCGGGCCCCGACGGGGCCGGGGGCAGGCGGGGGCTCCCCGGCCGCGGATGTCGCCGCTCTGGGCGCCCCCCCGGGGGTCCCGCGGTGCCCTCAGGGGGCCGTGGCGGCCGCTGTGAGCGGCTCCGGTCCGAGGAACGGCGCCGGGGCCGCCGCCACGACGCCGGCCGGTACCGGGCCGGGCCCGGGTGCTCCGCCCTTCCGACGGGTCGGGCCGCGGCGCTCCCTGCCCGTCGAGCCCGGCCTTTGTGTGCGGACGCGCCCAGGCGGGGGTGGGGGGCTCCATGGGGTTTTTGAAGCCGTGTCCTCATTAACCTCCTTTTTCTGCTCGGGCGGGTGGGGCGCAGACCCCGCGCCGCGGGAGCTGCCAGCGCCGGGAGGAGCGGGAGGAAGGGCCGCACAATGGCGCCTTTCTCCGCCGGCCCGGCGGGGGGGCCCGTTCACACGGGCCGCGGGGCCCCGCGGGCGGCCGGGGCCGGCGAGCCCCGGGCCCGGCCCGCTCCCTGTCCCGCTCCTTGGCCCGGTCCCGGCCCGCCCCCTGTCCCGCTCCTTGTCCCGGTCCCATCCCGTTCCCTGGCCCGCTCCCCGTCCCGGTCCTTGTCCCGGTCCCGGCTCGCTCTCTGTCCCGCTCCCCGGTCCGGTCCCGGTCCTTGTCCTGCTCCCTATCCCGGTCCCGGCCCGCTCCCTGTCCCGGTCCCGCAGGTGCGGGCGGAGGCACCTGAGCTCCGCTCACGGTGCAGGGGCAGCTCCAGCCGCAGCGGAGCCCGGGGCCGGAGGGGCTGCCTCCGGCACGGAGCCCCGCAGGGAAAGCGCTGCGGTTTCACCGTTCTGGTTTCCCGGCTCCGGTCCCAGCCTCACACATCCCCAGCCCGGGGCCCCGCCGCATCCCGGGCCGGGAACACGGTGCCTCGGAGAGGGGCCGGCCCCAGGCGGTGCCGGGGGTACGGAGGAGAACGGGAGCTCTCCGGAGCAGTGACCACACGAGGCTGAAAAGTTTAAAAAAATATTTATTGATATGCTAGAAAAGACGTGTGGAAAAGTCATACAAAACCCCCCACCCGATGTAAGCATTTCCTAGTGTTTTCCTGCAAATAAATTAAAAGCAGCCTAGAGCTGGGGGGCTACACTAGCGTTAGTGTCCAGGAGCACCGGAAAACTGCACAAGGAATGTGGGTGAGGGGCTGGGAGGGATGGGGGTGCTGCGTGGGGAGCTGGTCCTGCTCCCACAGCACTCATGCTTTCCCAGGGCAATAACATCCCCGACTTTTGTTCTCAGAAAATAAAAGCAAACAAACAGCTGCAGTTTAAAGCAATTATAAGTGTCATACAGGACCGATTTGGCTCTCTCTTTAATTAAAACGTACAAATCAGAGCACTGACTGGCACAAGTTATAAGAACAATTGTTTGTATTCACCTATCTCAAATTTGATAGTAAAACCTTTCTCCTGGCTCTGGAGCTCATCACACACAGCCTAGAAACTCAACACAAACCAAACCCCTAAACTATCTCCATCCCTCCGTGTACTCCTGGGAAATTTTTTTTGGTACAAAATATATATATAAAAATAGACTCAGTTTCTCGGGATGATGGCTGAATCGGCCACCTCTTCCAGTCCAATGGAAAACAACAAGGATGCTTAACCAGATTACGCCTGGGGAAAATATCCATTCACTATACAAATACCGCAGGACTTTCCACATCGGAAACCCCTTAGAAAATGACAAGTGACAAACCTTTAATTGCCTGTCTGACACCCGGCTGAACATGCCAACCCATAGCAGCAAACTCAAAAACAAAAAAAAAGGAATAAAAAAAGGTAGAACTTGAATCCTAATGGTACATAACCAGGGTCTGCACCGACCAGGGGTCTTCTAACCCCTGTCCACCAAAGATTCCAGTAAATTACTCACAGGATGTGTCTTTGGGAAGCAAACCCCAGTGGGAACCATGCACTCAACCCCCCCAGCTGCTGGGTGAGCCAAGATCCCAGAACACCAAGTGAGAAAGGAGCTGGGGAAGAAATGTAGAGTGAGATGGCCAGAAAAAAAAATCCTGGATTATCATTTTCACCATCGTTAGACCTTTGGAATTGAACCAGCTGGTGAGCAAAAGGCACAATAGCAAGTGGTGACAGCAGAGTCCTGTGCTGCTAGAGGGGACGTGCCTGGGAAGGCTGGGTGATGGAGGGGCTGCCCGCTGCTGGGACACACGTCCCCTTTGCCCGAGCAGGAGGCAGGAGCCAGGCCCTGCAGGAAGAAACCCGTGGGATAGAGGTTCTGGAGAGAGCAGCCAGCCCAGGGCTGCTGTGAAGTGCAGCCAGCACTTCACCTGCTGTCACAGCCCCACCCTTGGGGCCTGGCCCCTCCTTGGAGCATCTTCAGATGATTTTCTCCCCTTGGAAAAACCAATCCACACATCCTCTTGCTGCAGACAAGAGCATCCCTGCCTGGCCAGCTTCCCCTCTGGGGGCATTGCCCAGCAGGGCTCTGCACGACAGCAGGTGTCCCACTGGGGACCAGGACACCTCTCCCCACTGGTGTCACCGTGTCCCCAAGACCCTGTGACCACCCTGCTTTGCATAGGCACAAACCTGTGGTGGCAGCGGTGCCACAGACAAGGCTGAGATAAGGACGGTCCAAAAGGCACATTGTTATCAGTTTGGATTCGCAAAGGCCCAGTAGCAAATGTTTGGTGTGCGGCTGAGAGCGTCACCCCACGCTCCCAGAGCCCTTGGTTCTTCTCCCAAAGCACTGGCACCCCTGGCACACGGGCACAGCACACACCCTGCTTGCTGCTGACACAGCCAATGCTTCCTTGGGGCTCGTTTGGCAAAGTTACAGTAGAAGGCAAACTGCACAGACTGTGACATTTTGGCATCACCTGAGAGCGACCCCACTGCCAGGCAGTGGCAGCAGCCACCGCCATGGGGGGCTGCTGCCTCAGGGGGTCACAAGTACCTGCACCCCAGTATGGCCCAAGGACCCACACTCCTGTGAGTGGCCCTGCCTGGGGCAAAGGGAAATGCCTGCCCTGGTGCCAGCTCAGTCACCTGGGGACCCCCTAAGCAGTGACCTGCTGGTCAGGTGGAGGCATCAGAACCATGCAGGGAGGGGCAGCTGCCAGCTGTTCATCGCCTCCGAGAAAAGGACTCAGCATCAACAGAACGAAAATGACCTCGAATGCTACTAAACTCTGCCTGAACTGCTGCTAATTTTGGCTTCTAGGACAAATCTGCAGCAGGGAAAACACTGCAGTGGAAAAGCCATTAGTGGGTGCCATTACAAGCCAAAAGGAGCACCCCAGCTGCTGAGATGGCCAGGGGAAGGTGAATGGCTGCTCTGGTTCCTTGGCGAACAGCAGCTTGAGGGACCCACTGGTCGTAGCCCTTCTCCCCCTCCCCTCCCTTCCCACCACTCCAAACCACCTATGCAGGTGACCTTGACCAGCTTCTGAGCATTCTGGAGAAAACCATGAACGATCAGAGTGGGTCTAACCCAGGGAGCAGCAGTCCTGGGTGTCCTGGCAGCCCCAGCAGCAACCCACCTGCTGCTGGAAGGGTTCACACATTCTGCAAGGCTTAAAAATATTCCCCAGCTCAGTCCCTGTGAGTGCCTGGAAGCTGCTGAGCAGGAGGTGGAGATGCTGGCAATGCCAGGATGAGGTACAGGAGTGGTGTGGGGGCTCCCTGGGCTGCCCAGAAATTCATGTTCTTCTGGAAGTCAAGTCACTGCAGAAAAGCTGGTGGATCCTGCTGGCTTTCAGGGCAGGACTTTCCTCCAGCAGAAAGGAAACACCCTCCAAAAAAAAGCATCTCTGCCACCTGTTCTGTTAGTGGCATCCAGGACTTCACCTATCTTAGACTGGGGTTATTTCCCTCCCTCGTGGAAAAAAAAAATCCTTAAGAAAAAATGTAAACAATGTTTCCCTATCAGCTGGAAACCCCAACAGAAATGCTGTGGGTTTCCCATCATTGGAAATGACCTCGCCCAGGGGGGTGGCTGGGCTGAGTGTACCCTGAAAAACCCCCAAATGCAGCTGCCCTCCACAACCCTGAGGGCTGGGAGCAGCAGCTGCCTCATTTGGATTGACTTGCAGTTCCCATGGCTCACAGACAGATCCACAGGAAGCCCAGAAGAGACTCTCCCAGGTGTAAGACTGTCCCTGGCAGCTCCACACCCCTGTGGCCAGGGAGCTGCAGCCCTTGGCATCTGCTGTTTCAAAGCAGAGAGACCTGCAGGCAGTGAAGCCTGGCTCGAAACCGGCCAGCCTGACACCCCGGCAGCCCCAGTGCCCCCAGAGCATGGCATCGACCACCCCTACACGGGGCACGGCTCCAGAAGAGGATGGAGAGAAGCCAGGGAGGAAATCCAGGAGCTGCTGGCAGTTTGGAGCGGGTTTCACTGCGTTATTGGTCCAGCCTATCCAGACACGAGTTCCAGCAGGTCTCACGAGGGCTCTGCGTTTGCTTGAAGAAAAAACCCCTGATGGAAGAGCTGGGCAAAGGTGAGGGTGAGGCTGAAGGGCCCTCTCCCTCCTCTTAGGCTCCTGGGCTCAGTATTGCCTCAGGTTGAAAAACCCGACGCTGGTGGGGGACTCCTTGACCGTCACTGTGATCAGGTTAGCGGTGACATCGGTGACAAAGACGTGCTCAATCAGGCTGCGGGTGGGTTTCCAGTCCTGGCTGGTCTGGATGGAGACAGACATGTTCTGACCCACGCCTGGGAGGGAAGCTGAATCCCGGTCCGAATCCGAGCTGGTGTCCTCGCCTGTGCTCGCTTCGGACAGGGCGGAGGCTTTGCGGCTCTCTGTGGCCGCGTGTCCCTCTGGAGCGCCCGCTGAGCCACCTTTGGCCGAGTCCCTGTCACCTGCCCGGTGCGTCTGCTTCTTGCTCTTGCCTGCGTCCCCCCCTGGCAGTGCAGCAGCACCGGCGGCGCTCAGCCCGGCCCCTGTCACACCACCCTTGGCACTGCCAGCACCCTTGGCACCCGCACTGGCCGTGCAGGCAGCGGAGCCCTTGGCCAGGGAGCCGCAGAGGTGCCTGGGCAGGCTGCTCCCGCTGGCCGCGCTCGGCCCGTTTTTGACGCTCTGCAGGTTCAGAGCCTGGAGGTTCAGCTCCTGGCTGGAGGCTGCCTGGCTGCTGGCCCCAGATGAGCTCGACGGTGCCTTGCTGCCGTTGGGCAGCATCTGGCCTCCAGCAGCAAACCCCGATTTCTGGTCCCCTCCAGCGCTGCTGCCGGAAGCCTTTGCAGTTTTCGGTCCCTGTGTGTTCAGTCCCAGCTCCCCAGAGCCTTTCTGGCTCCTCATTTTCAAGTCCAGCCCTAAGCTGCCCTTACTGGCTGCCTGTGCCTTCAGCGCCAGCCTGCCCAGGGCCGAGCTTTCGGCTGCGCTCTGGCTTTGGGACATCCTGTTCATGTAGTGCACGATGGAGCTCTGCCAGCTGATGGCCTGGCTGGGGCTCGCTGAGCCGCTCTTCATCATGTTGGGCAGGTTCTCCACTGAGGAGCCCCCTGAGCTGAGCCCAGCCAAGGTGCCCGGTGGATCCTTCAGCATAGCCATGCCTGAGCCCTGCGTGCTGTGCTGGGGCTGCAGCTTCCCCACCAGCTTGGCACTGCTCCCCACCTCCTTCCGGGACGTTTTCAGCACCTTTGTCAGGTTCACAGTCCTTCGAGCTGCTTTCTGCTCTGGGGGAAGAGGTTTCCGGCCACGTTTCTTCCTGGAAGCGTCTTTCATGTCGGGCTTGGCCACCAGGATCTGAGCTTTCTTCTGCGGCACCGGGTGCGTCTCCCTACTGCGGGGACCTCTCTTTGCTTCCAGATCACTCTCATCCTCTTCCTCGGAGGAGGAGGAAGAGGAGGATGTGGAGGAAGAGGAGCTGCTTGACTTAGTTTTTGCAGGCATCTCTGGTTCCTGCAAAGCAGCAGAGACAGGGAGAGTTAACAGCAGTGACCAAGGAATGGTTATGGGCACTATAAACCCTCCAGGGTGGCCTGGCCAGGAGCCTCAGACATGGCCAGGTTCTCTCTCTGTGTAGCTGATCTTCAGGGGTCCATCAGCTGATGGGACGAGTTGTGTGCTCGAGGCCACCCCCAAACCCCGGTGCCCTCCAAGGCCAGAGCCCCTCCAGAGCTGCCCCAGCACTGCTGGGACTCACCACGTTCTTCCTGGGCCTGCCCCGGGGCCGCTTGCCCCTCTTCCGATTCTGCACTTCTTTCTCGTGTTCCCTGCAGGAAACAAGGATTAAAGACAATGTTTATGGGGAAGAAAAAACATCTGGGGAAACTGAGGCAGCCAGGTAGTGACAGGACAGCATCCCAGTCTGCACCAGCAACATCCCTGCAGCTTCCAGCACTCAGTGATTGACCACATGGTGTTACCCATCCTAAACCTGTGCCTTTACCAGGTGAGATTTGCCATTTTTCTGGCACAAGAGGATCAGGCAAAGGGAAGGGTCTGTCCCCAGCCCTGCTAAGCCTTGCTTTGATTATGCCCCTGCTGTGCTGAGCTTCCATGCTGGGTGTGGGAGAGGCAAAGGCATTCCCTGGAAGCTCAGTGTGTCCCCTCCTCTGCTGGACTCCTTCCACCTCTCCAGCACCTCCTGCTCTGGCCACGGTGGCCCAGGCTGGGATGTCTCAGGTCACAGTACTCATTTCCTAGTTCTGTTTAAATGGGATGGTGTTTAGATGTAACACATCCAGCTGATTAAACACCATCCTATCCGCACCCAACACCAGATCCTATTCTTGAATAAAATGGATCCAGAAACCAGTTATAATTAAATCCTATAATAAACTTTAATGATTTTTATTATTACTATGTCAAAGTACTTGGCAGCACTATGTCTGCCATGGCCAGCTGGCTCCCCTCTGCTCTGTGAGTGATTCCCAGGGTGCAGGGCTGTGGAACCATTGCTGTTCTCAGCCTGGCTCCAGGCAGGAGCATGCACTGGACAGGACAGACACCATTTTGTTCTGCCATCCAGGCGCTTCAGCCTGGAGAAGGCCCTAGGGAGACCTCAGAGCATCTTCCAGTACTTAAAGAGGCTCCAAGAGAGCTGGAGAGGGACTTTGGACAAGTGCCTGGAGTGACAGGACACAGGGAACTGCTTCCAACTGACTGAGGGCAGGGTTAGATGGATATTAAGAAGAAATTCTTCCCTGTGAGGGTGGTAAGGCCCTGGCACAGGCTGCCCATTACCCCATCCATGGTAATGTCTAAGGCCAGGCTGGACAGGACTTGGAGCCACTGGGATAGTGGAAATGATGGGGTGGATCGGGAAGAGCTTTAAGATCCTTCTAATCCAAACCATTCTCTACCATTTTCTCCCAGATATTATTTCGCTCACCCTCCACAAGCTCATTTTAATGCCTCACAAGCCCAGGCACCATCTCCCCCCAGGGGTCTGCGGCTGTCCCCCAAGCACAGCCAAGGTCCCTGAGCCCCGGATGGGGACAGGGAGCCCCAGGTCCGTGCCCCATTCCCCTGGTGCACCCGGAGGCCATAAACCCTCGGGGTCTGTCTGGCCAGGGCACAGCCGTTCTAGGTAGACCTGGACCGACCATGACTCCGGGGACAAACAAAAGGGCCTGGCCACAAAGGGCTCCGCCAGCTCCAGGCTGTTGTTTCCAACGGCTTCCACCACACGTGCAGCCAATTAGAAGTTAATTGACTTTACAGTTTGCTTAGAAACATTTAGAGTTTGCTCACTTCTTTTGGAAAGCCAGGAGCAGCCGGGGGTCCAGGATGTTCTCCTCAGGCTCCCAGCTGTTGTGCCTGCAACAGAGGACACGGACCGGTTGAGAGCAGGGGGCCGGACCCCCCCGCCGTGCCGGCACCGACGGGGCACCGGGGGCTTCCCCCAGGGACACCCGGGCCTGGCACGGACCGGGGCATGCCGGTACCGGGGGCCGGCACAGCCGGGGGGCGGGCAGGGGAGAGGGGCCGGGGGAGGGAGATCGGCAAGGGGGCGGCCACGCCGCCGCGGGGCGAGGCGAGCCCCGCGCATCCCGGGGGAGCTCCGGTTTCAGCACAGCGGGCGAGGGGCCGGCACAGCCGGGGGGGGCTGCACCGGCCCGGGAGGGGGGAGCGGAGCCCCACGCGGTGGCGGGGAGGGCCCGGCCGCGGTCGCTCTTATTTGTAAACAAAAGGAGCGGCACGACCCAAACAAAAGCGGCCGGGCGGGCGGTACCCGCGCCCCGCACCGCACGCCGCTCCGCACCGCATGGTTCCGCGATCCGCGCCCCGCACCGATCCGCGCCCCGCACCGCCCCGCTCACTTGGAGGACCAGCCTCGCCACTTGACCAGGTACTCCAGCTTGCCCTGCGGAGAGAGACGGGAGAGGGGCGTTAGCGGCGGCGGGGAGAGCGGGGAGAGCGGGGGGTGCGGGGGCGGCGGGTCCCACCTTGCGGAGCCGCTTGCTGAGGATGCACTCGGCGGCGAAGACCTGCTCTCCCACGCTGCTCAGCTCCTCCATGGCCCCGGCCCCGCGCACACCCCCGCGCACTCACACACAAGGGGAGCCCCCGGGCGCGCCCCCGACGGCGGCCGCGCGCGCTCCGACCCCCCCAGATCCACGCGCGCCCCCCGGCACAATACGGCGGAGGGGCGGGCGGGGGGTCCCCAAATTCCCCGCCGACCAATGGGGAGCGGGGGGCGGGGCGATCCGGCGTGGGGGGTGGGGGGAGGCATTGTCTGTGTGCGACCCCTCCTCTTCCTCCCGCGCGGGGGCGGCCGCAGCCCGGCCGGAGCGGGGACAATGGGGTGGCCCGGCCCGGGGCTTTGTTTGCCCAGGCAGCGCAGGGGGCTTCCCCGGCCGGCCCCCGCGGGGATCCCCCCGGTCCGACCCCGTGAGGGGTTCCTGCTGCGAGGAGCCGGGCTCCGAGTCCCCCGCCCGGGGTCCTTCCTGGGGACAAAGCACCCTGGGGCCGGGGCAGCCGGCGCCGGTCCCCGCCGGTCCCCGTCGGCCCGGAACAGGCGGCAGCAGCACCGGCACGTTTCAGTCCTAAAATAGTTGCTTATAATAGAATAAAAGATTTCCCGGGGGGGGTGGGCCGGTTGTGACCCTCGCGCGGTGCCGGCTAGCAGCTCGGTACCGCCCGGCCCACGATCCCTCCCGAGCCGCGCTACCGGGGGTGCGGCGGCACCGACCGCGCCGGCACCGCACGCACCGGGGCGTGCAGGGCTGCGTGAGGAGCTGCTGCACGGCGGTTGTGCGCTGTGGGCGTGGAAGGATGAAATATGGTGCTTTACAGGCATGGAAGAAGATGAGTCAGCACCTCAGGGAGTTCGCCGCCGCGGGCCCGGAGCCTGCCGTTAACCGTGCGGGAGCCGCAGGGATATGAATTGCCGTCGCCCCGGCGCCTGGGTGCCCGCGGCGCGCAGGGACTGAGCAGGAGCCGGACGGGCCATGGGGTGTCCTGCGTGGGGCCTCGCCCGCACCCCGGGCACTGCCGTCTCCGGTAAGCGATGCCGGGTTTAGCGAGGTCGGGTTTAGCGGTGCCGGGTTTAGTGAAGCTGAGTTTAGCAATGCCGGGTTTAGCGATGCCGGGTTTAGCCGGGTTTAGTGGTGCTGGGTCATTTGGAGCAGCAGCGGGTGCGTTGGCTGTCCCCGTTGCGGGGGGAATGTCACCACGGGGGACCCTCTGAAGGAGGCAATGAGAGGCTGGAGTCAGGAGCGGGACTGCTCGGGCACCGCGGGATGTGGACGTGCCTGGGGTGCTGGGTCCATGCCAGGGGGCTGTCTTGGGTCGGGCGCTGTCACCTTTCATTGTTTTCTTTGACAATTACCGTGGCCGTTCGCTGATGAGCTGTAGGAGCGGTTTTTTAGCCGAAGGTGACACAGAATTGTAACAGCGCCGCACTTTTTGTTTGAGTTCATTTACCTTCTGCCAGCTCGGCTCTTTGTGTGTGACGCCTCTGAGATTTTAGAAGCCCTGTGTGACCTCCCCTCGCCGTGTGCCTGAGCCGTGCACAGCCATCCCAAGGGATGAGCCCTCGGGCTCTCCTGGCTGCAGGGATTCGCCTCTCAGAGACCACCCCTCTTGGGAATGAGCCCTGGTTCGGGTGATGCTGGGTGAGCTCCTCTCCCAGCCGCCCCTCAGTGCTGCTGTTCCTCTGCTCCCCACGAGGATGCTGGGCTGGGGTCGCTGTTCTCTGCCCTCCCGGGGCCAGAAAGGGGAGGCCGTGTGAGTGGAGAGGTTCCATCCACTGGCTGCTGGGCTGGCGAGGGGCTGGGCTCAGAAGTGGGAGCAGTCCTGGACGTTTGTGTCTCCTTAGGGACTGCAGTGTTTGTGGGACTGTGCCATCAGCACTGTCCCTGGTCCCTTGTCGGGACTCTGAATGATCCCTAATGCTGCTCATGCCACACGTCCTGTTCCTGCTGAGGCTGGAAAGGACCGTGCTGCTCCCTGGGCTGGAAATCTCCTTTCTCCTCCCAGAGGTTTATTAGAAACTGGTCCTGGGCAGTCCCTTGGCTGCCATGGGCTCTGTGCCTTTTACCCCTGGCAGAGTGGGGTACCCCAGGGCTTCTGGGATGTCCTGTTCCCTCCTGGTCAGTCAGAGGAGACCATCCCAGCCCTGGAGCTTCCCTGGGCACTGCTGGTGGGAGCCCCTGCTGGGGCTGCCCCTGCAGGGGCTGCTCACTGGGGTGGGATGAGATGACCCCCTGCTGCTGCCAAAGCTGTGGCTCCACCTGTGAGTGCCTTTTCCGTGAATTCAGTGTTTCCCATCCCTGACATGGACTTCACCTTTCTGGAGAAACTCAGCAACACACACTGGATAACTTGGCCCCATGCTCCCACCAAGCAAAGTGACAGCAGGGCCAATAAATTCACCAATCACCATGAAAACCATCATCATCTTAAAAATGAGAGTCAGACCCCCGAACTAATCTGATGGAACATGATTTTGTAGCTTTTCCCAAGTAGGCCAGGCATCCCAGGAATGCCGTGTGTCCTGTGTTGTGTCTGTAGCAGGGGCTGTCAGGCTGAAGTGGGGGTTTGGTGTTGAAGGAAGGGATGGGGATGGTCCGAGTCCCCTTTGTGTGTTGAGGGGGAAAGGGCTGTGCTGCTCCCCAGACTGGAAATCCCTTTAAACTGGGGTTTACTGGGAACTAGTTCAGGTCACCCCTGAGCTGCTGTGGGCTCTCTCCCATCCTGCCAGGCTCAGTGAAGGACACGGCCGCTTTCCAGGGCCTTGTGGAGCACGGAGCCCTGGCCTGGTAGGTGCAGGGTGGGGGTCAAGGTGCGGGGGGATCCAGGCCGTGGGGGTTCCCACAGCGTCTCTGTGTTGGTGCTGGACCCCCCAAAAGCAGATGCATTGCAGGGGTGCCCCGTTCCCTCCAGTGCGCCGGGACCCCCATGCCAGGGGTGCCTGAGGGGGTGCGGGATGTCCCTGACCCCAGAGGGCGAGGCTGGGGCCAGCCCAGGGAACAGCCGGGCCATGGTGGCCATGTTTGTTGTGGGCAAATGGTGGCTGTTTTCCCCAAGGCATCAGCCAATCAAAGCACAGAGATCTGCATCTCATTTGGGTACTGCAGCCGGGTATGGAGCTGTGCAGCTTCCCAGGATGGGGTGGCCGGGGACCGCGTGGTGTCCGGGTCCTGTGCGGGAGTCGGAGGGGCGCGTGCCACCCCCAGAGCAGGCGTTTTGGGAGGCAGCAGTGTCCCCACACACTGCGTGCCATAAATAAATAAATACGTGTCCTTGTATGTTTGTTGTTATGTTCCCATCCCGGAGCGGCTGGGACCCCTGGGCAGCGAGCAGCTTCCCAGTGCAGGAAAAAGAAAAGGAAGCAAATGGTGTGGAAATGCATGGCAAATTGGGATGCAATACACAGCGGGGCTCTCCCTGCTGCGTGACCCCCAGCCCGGGGAGGGGGGGCGGTGGGGAATGAATTACGTGGGGCCGGGAGGGTGGGAGGAGACGCGGGGATCCGGCAGAGGCTGTGTCAGGGCAAGGCTAGGCTGGGCTTTGGCCTTTGTCATCGGGAAATATCTGCTGAAAATGTCCCACATTGCCCATGCACGAGGTGTGAGGAGCAACGGGAAGGGCTGGGAAAGGCTCCAAGGACGTGCAAAATGCTACAGTTTGGGGTTTTCCTTGGAAGAGGCTGAGCTGGACATGGCTCCTGGCTGGGGAGCAGGAGCTGGTTTAGGTTCCGTGTGTCTGTGGGATTAAAACTCGCACCCACAGCAGCGAGGATCCATCTCATCCGTCTGGCCTGGGACATGGAAGCATCCCCCAGCCCGGGCACGCAGTCAGGGCCGGGAGGGGATGGTGACATTCAGGTGTGTGTCGTGGATCTTCGGGGCATCCCTTGGATCATCCCTGCGAGGGTGGTGCAGCCGGAGCTGCAGAGGGTGCTGGGGAGCGCCCCGGGCCCGGCGGCACCGCGGGTGGTTCCCAGGCTTTGTCCCTCGGGACGAGGAGCGGATCCCTCTCCCGGGCAGCCGCCGGGGCACCGCATGGCCCCGGGGCAGCGTCCGGTGCTGGGCGGGGGGCTGGTGGCTGCGGGCGCCGCGGCTTTGGGGAGATGCTCCGGGCCGCGCTTTCACCGTGAGCCGCTTCCCCCGCCGGTGCCGGGAGCTCGGGGGAGCTGAGCGTGGCTCGGGAGCCCTCGGCCGCCGGCTGCCGGTACTGCACGGGACACCGGGACACACCGGGACACCGGTACTGCACCGGGACACTGGGACATTGGGACACCGGTACTGCACCGGCAGGGACACCGGGACATTGCGACACCAGGACATTGGGACGTCGCCATACCGGGACACTGGGACACCAGCAGGGCGGGAGGCAGCGGGACAAGGGTACGGGGGGATGGAGGAACAGGACCAGCTCTTGGGCCAGGGAGGGGATCCCCCAGGTCCCGCGTGCTCAGGAGCCCAGGACTGGGGGATGGTCCGTCCTGGAAATGCGGCTGCAGCACGTACCGTGACCAGCGTGCTGCTTCCAGCCCCCCCGAGTGGGAGCAGCCCCAGCGAGGTGTGTCTGGTGGCAATCCCTGTGACTGGAGGGCAGGGGAAACCCTCCTGCAGGGATGTGTCAGGTTCAGCATTTCTCTAGGATGGTCCCTTCCTCACCATGGATTTTTCTGGCAGAGCTCTGTCTCACCTAAATGTTGCTGGTTGAGTCAGGAGCTCAATTCCTGCTCCCAGCTGAGGGAAGATCAGCTCTCAGATGAGGATTTGTGTCAGGAGATTGGTCACTACAAACTCCATGTTCCCTGTGTGGGTCTGGGAACCAGACTGGGACCAGCCCTATGAGCACTGTGGCGCTCCAGTACTTAAAAGCTTATAAAAAAGGGAGAGTGGCATTTTAAATGGGCAGAGAGTGATAGGACAGGAAAGTGGTTTTAAACTTCCAGAGGAGAAATTTAGGTTAAATGTTAGGAGGAAATTCTTCCCTGTGGGGTGGGCAGGCCCTGGCACAGGGTGCCCAGAGCAGCTGGGGCTGCCCCTGGATCCCTGGCAGTGCCCAAGGCCAGGTTGGACACTGGGGCTTGGCCACCCTGGGACAGTGAAAGGTGTCCCTGCCATGGCAGGGGTGGCCCTGGATGGGCTTGAGGTCCCTTCCAACCAAAACCATTCCATGAGTTTGTGATCCTGCTTGTGCCTGCTGGGCATGAGGACGGTCAGAGCCGGGTACCAGCGGGTTCTGAGCTCTGCAGGCTCTGCCAGGATCTCCAGGGTACCAGCAGAGCTGGCTGCCCCTGCCCGTGGCTGTGCTGACCTGCTGGGGAAGCCCCAAGGTCACCAGCAGGAGAGCTGGGGAGGTTTCTGTGCACACTCTTATCATTTATACCATTTTCAACGGCGTGTACAGCGCTGGCCACGCTCCCCTTTCAGAGCCTCCCTGCTGCTGCTGCTGCCCTGACCCCCACCCCAGCAACGTTTCAAGCCAAACATTTTCTTCCTGTTTTTCTGAGGGCGCGGCTCTTGTTTCATCTCGTTGGGTGAAGCCGATGCAGTGAGAGAGTCTCTATGGCAACAGATGTTTATCGAGCCCCTGAGATGAGGCACAGGGCTGGGGAAAGGCACCACAGCATCTGGGAGGGGTCTGGGGATGCTGGAATGTCACTCTGGGAGGGCTGGAGTGGGGGCTGCAGGGTGGGGGGGTCTTGCTCCCTGTCCCCTGAGTGCCAGCCTGGCTGAAGGACCCTGGGCTGCTTCCTGCAGAGGGAGGTTTGGATTTGTACGGGGGCTTTTACCTCAGCCCTGCTGGGGAGAGGTCCTGGAGCCTGGCACAACCAGCCCAGGCTCTGCCAGCCCCTGGCTCAGGATTCACAGGGCTGTTTGCTGTGAGCTGGGGGGTCCTGGCCCTGGCACTGCCACATTCCCTGTCTCTCCAAAAGACACCAACGCCCCTCCCAGAACTCCCAGGAGCTGACTCGGCTGTAGCTAGGGCAGGTCTCAGCCATGGAGCAGAGCAGCCAGGCCCATCCTGCCTGCAGGTTTGCTGCTCAGGGCTGCACTGGTGGCATTTCCCAGTTTTGGCCACAGCCACAAAGCACAGAAGGACAAGCAGGATGGTGCTGGTCGGGCTCTTGGGGCAGGAGCTGGAAGTGCTGAGTGACTTTGGGACGCTTCCCAGGCTTTGGGGCTCGGGGTGCCACGGCCAGCCCTGCATATGCCCAGCAGGGACAAAGGGAGCTCCGTGTCCTCGGCAGGTCCGGGCTGAGCGGCTCCACCCTGGGTGGGGCCTGGCACCTTTCAGGGGAGGCTCCCAGCACGCTCGGAACACATTTTAATTAGATAAGACCCTCATTATGTATCAGCTGTCTCTGCTCCAAACCCACCCTGGAGCTGTCCTGCCTCCCGCATTTGGGGTGATGCAGACACGGGGTGACCGTGCCAGGGTGGATGGACAGCAGTGCCACCTCCCGCAGCAGTGCATCCCGGTGTCCCCCAAAGCCTGGGAGAGGCATCTCCTCTGGGGACTGAGGCATGCTGGAGGAGCGTGGGTCAGTCATTTAGAGAGGTTTTGCGAATTCTGTCCCATTCCCTGAGCCTGGGACTCAGGTTTTCTGTGAGCCGTGTGTCTTTCCCCATGTGTGCTGGTAGAGTTGCCTGGAGCTTGGGGGCTGCCAGGACAGGAGAGCACGGTGCTGCTGCTGCTTGTTTCAGGTCTCTGCAGCCTGTGTGTGCCAGGGGATTGGATCAGGAGTTACTTGTTCTGGTGGTTCCCTGGACAAATTTGTGCTGTGAGGGAAAAAGACAAACTCTGGTCTGGCAGCCACACAGAGCCACATGCAGAGCCAGGAGCAGTGAAGGATTCACCCCTCGTGGTTGCTCATGGTCCACACCTGGCTGCACACAGAGGAGAGAGGGGACAGGGCAGGGGGCTGTGCCAGGGTCCAAGAGGGTGCCCCCCCTTCTCTTCAGCCCAGCCCATGCCCTGGGTGGTGCCAGTGCTGACCCGGGGCAGGACAAACTCAGAGTCCTGTCTGAGGCGTGAAGCCCCTGCTGCGCCCTGCAGGGAGCGGTTTTGGGGGCTCCACAGAGGAAACCCGGGGAGACCACGCCCAAACGGGGCACGGTTTGCCGGGGTGTTTGTCCCCTCCTGGGGGTCCGTGGGGTCGGGTACCTGACTGCGGTCAGAAAAGTCCTCCCCAGCATCCCAGAAGGACAGCGAGTCCCAGCATCAGCGGCAGCTTCTCGGCGGGGTGGAGAGAGGGACCGGAACCTGCCGTGCCGAGAGCGGGGTGAGTGCCCGCCATGGCCGGTGACTGTCACCTCCTGCCACCCGTTCTGCTCCCTCCACCAGGCCGGGAGCAGCTCCGCCCCGGTGCCACGGTGACCTCTGCCCGGTTACCGAGCGCGGGAGCCAAGCGGCGGAGGGGGCGGCGGGGATGGGGGGGCACGGCCCGGTGCCCGGAGCCGCCGGGCGGTGGCGGGAGCGGCGGCGGCCGCCAGGTGTCGCTGTTCCCGCGGGAATCCTGGCGGAGCGGAGCGCTCCCGGTGCCGCTCCGGTGCCGCTCCTGGTGTCCATTGCCGCCCCCGGTGCCCTCCCGGTGCCTATTGCCGCTCCTGGTGCCCATTGCCGCCCCGGTGCCGCTCCCGGTGCACTCCCGGTGCACTCCCGGTGCCCATTGGCACTTCTGGTGGCTGTTGCTGTTCCTAGTGCCCACTGTCACTGCCTGCTGCCACTCCCCCTGCCCCCCATGACTCCCGCTGCTCACCATTGCTGCCATTGCCATTGCCGTTGTCATTGCCATTGCCATCGCCATTGCCATTGTCATTGCCATTGCCACCATTGCCACCATTGCCATTGCCATCGCCATTGCCATTGCCACCATTGCCATCACCATTGCCATTGCCATTGCCATTGTCTGTGTCTTCTCTCAGCATGGGCTTGGTGGCCTCCAGGGAGCCGTCGTGGGGCTCGGGGGTGATGCCCAGCAGCTCGCAGAGGAGGGCGTAGACATTGACGCTTTCGAAGGGCTCCACCTCCAGCCCCTTCTTGAAGGCCGGTCCCACGGCGCGGAAGATGGTTTTCATGTTCATGGCCTCGTTGTCAAAACCGTGTTCCCCTTTATTGAACTGGACCTTGTATCTCTGGAGGGGAGAGCAGGAATGTGACCACCCCAGCCCTGCTGCCCCCCACACGCCCCACCTCTCTCACCTCCTGCACCGCGCTCTGCAGCTCTGGGCTTTCGTGGTCTGGTCAGTTCCTTTCGGTTTTGGGAGTTGATCTGTTGGTGTTAAACTCTGCAGAATCCAGAAGTGCCTCCAGACATGGTTCTCAAGCAATTACATCCTACAAATTCCCTCCCTAAACGTTGGCACAGCCAAATTTTGTTGTACTGAGGAGCTTCCAGTGGGAAGCTGCCTGCTGCCCTTGATGCTGGGCCTTCCCTTAAGTCAGGCTAGGAAATTCTGCATTGGATATTCTACACTGGATATTCTGCATTGGATATTCTACATTGGATATTCTGCATTCATGCAACTCCTACTCCAAGGTTTCTGGATACTTTCTCTTCTCAACAGCAGAAAAGATCTTTACACAAAGAGCTGAAATTTATATCTGTGTGTATGGAGACCATTTAACACAAAGGCCTAAAGCTGGGAGGGTGCTGGAGTGGGAGGAGTGAGAGGCACATCCCAAAGGACAGCAGGATATGCCTGAGCAGACACCTTACCCCGTGGATCACGTAGCCTGGATCACTGTACAGCAAAAGTGGGGTGATCCGGGAATGGTTGGCGTAGTGGAACCTCTTTGGAAACTCTTCCTTCTTGTAAACATGCAGCTTTGGGTGGGCGTTTTTCAGGACTGAGTACACGTGCTCCAATTTCCCTTCCTTTGGCACCAGGAGTCCATTTGGTCCATAATCTAGGAGTTCGAAGTCAATGTCTTTGAAGGTGAAGTTGCTGACGGTGCGGAGGTGAATCTCGTCGGTTTTCAGGACGGTCTCCATGCCGTGGTCGGATGTGATGATGAGGTTGAGGGCTGACTCCAGGCCGCTTTCCCGGATACGCTGCCTCAAGTAGCCGACGGTTCTGTCCACCTGCTTGATCATGTTTTTCCTCTGTGTGGATTCAGGGCCGAACTTGTGTCCTGAGGAGTCTGGCTCCCCAAAGTAGAGCGTGATGAAGTCGAGGTTGTCCACTGTGAACCACTCCATGACGGTGTCGATGCTCTGCCTCCAGTTGGTTTCGTTGCTGTAGTTGAACAATGCGGGTTCCACCAACTTCTTGTACACTTCTTCTCCTTGGTATTTCGCTTTGGTTCCAGGGAAGTGGATAGAGCCTGTCTTCAAACCCTGTGAGTGGAGGCATTCCATAAACTCACCTGAACTCTGGGCAGCATCCTTCCATCTGTCAGTGCAGCCACCTCCTTACACGATTAGTTCATTCAGTCCCTAATGTCTACTTCTGCCTCTAATGAGGTTTGCTCATTGCCAATTAAAAGTGATTAATTGAAAGCACTGCCCTTGCACCTGGTCCCTTCACTGTGTTTTGACACCAGTTAAAACTTTGGAACCAGTGACCCATTTACACCTTGCATGGGCCCTCCACCTCTTGACCATCAAGACATTAAGGTGTGTTTTATTGAAGTCAGAGGAGCCAATTGTCAGGCAAATGTGGGCAAAGGTCTTGGGCTGGGGTTCATGTCCTGCCTCAAAGCCAGATTCCAGGCCTGCTGGGCTTGCTGCAGTTCCAGGGGAGTGGCCCCTATAGCTGCCACCACCCAGCTGCCCTGGATGTGCCTCGGGCTGTGTGGGGCTCCCTGAGGAACTGGCTGAAGGCTTCTTTAAACAGGAGCAGGATAACCTGCTTTATTGATGTCTTAATAAAGCCAAAATGCATCTATTATTTTTTGCTATTTTTAGTAGAATGTTCATAATTATTCCTGCTAGAGTCTGGGGATTTCAGTTTTTTGCTGGTCTAATTAGCCTGACGTTCATAGGGAGGCTGGGATCTCACGGCCACTAGGGATCCTGGCTTGCCTGTAGCTTTTCCCGGGGGATGGCAGGTTGGATGGGTCTGTGCAGGGTCTGTGTGTGAGGAGGTGCCACACTTGCCTGTCTCTGGGCAGTGATCCAGATGGGGAGGCTGCCGTTGTCCCACCAGCTGCTTATGCCTTGTGTGGTGTAGTAGGGCAGTTTCACGCCTGTTTTGGTGTTGAACCACATGTTATGGATCACCCCGTGGTTCTCCAGGTACTGCCCTATGGGAGAGATGAGAGGAGGGGGTGAGCCAGGCTGTGCTGGGGGGTCTCACCCCCACACTGGTGTAGGGCAGAGGGGACCTTTGGCCTCCCCTTCCTACCCTTGCCCTCTCCCAGCTGGGGTCCCAGGGCAGGGAGGGAGATGCTGGGGGACTGCTGCTTCCCATGTGGGTTAGTTGATGTCTGGTGGGTCTCACCTGGACCCAGCCAGGCACTGGCAACACCTGCAGCGGTTGCTGCCCTCTGGGCACGGGCAGGTTCCCATTATCCTGGCTGTGTCTAACCACATGGTGTTTCACTTTCGCTGTTGCTCGCAGTCTGCGAGGTCAGTGAGCAGAAGTTTCCATTAGAAGGGAGAGATGCACTTTGACTCCTACATTTTGTGCTATTTTTGTTATTCTGGCCCTGAAGACTGCGCAGTCCCTTCTGCACGACATCCCCATCCTCCCTCGTATTGACTCTGCCGCCCTGCTTTTGCCCATCAGCAGATTTCATTAGCATGCTCCACTCTTTCATGCCAAGGTTATTAATTAAAATCTTAAATAAGATTGGCTCCAAAATCGATTCTTCAGGAATTCCCCTGGTGCCCTCCCTCCAGCTTGACAATCTCCTCTCAGCATCCACTCTGTCCTCCTCCTGTAGCCTCTCACTTCCCCACATTACAGATTTTGTGCTAATCTTCATCTTCTCCGTCTTAACTAATGATTTCCCATGTGGCACTGTATCAAATGCACTACTTAAGTCCAGAAAGATTAAATTTAGAGCATCTCCCTTGTTTAAAAAATAATTTATCTTATGAAAGGAGGCTATCGAGTTGGTCTGGTGCTATTTACCTTTGATAAATACAGGTTCAGTTCATGGAATCCCAGAATGGTTTTAGTTGGGAGGGACCTGAAAAACCATCCCATTCCACCTCTCTGCCACGGGCAGGGACACCTTCCACCGGACCAGGGTGACTCCAAGCCCCGTCCAACCTGGCCTTGGACATTTCCAGGGATGGAGAAATCTGTGCCTCACCAACCTCACAGGGAGGAATTTCTTTGTGTCTGGTTTAAATCTACCATTTCTGCATCTCTTGCCTGTCTGCTCTGAAGCTCCATGTGCTGCTGGGTCAGGATGGTCTGGATGCCTCCTGACCTCATATCCTTCTCTGGCACCTAAGCCCTGACCCTGTGTGGTTGTGTTCGAGGGTCTCAGGACAAGGGAAGAAATGAGAATCTTGATTCCATGTTTCAGAAGGCTGATTTATTATTTTATGATGTTATATTAAAATGCTGTACTAAAGCTATACTAAAAAGAATAGAGAAAGGAAAGCATCAGAAGACTAGAAAAGAATGGAATGGAATGAAATCATAACGAAAGCTCATGACTCTCTGAGAGTCCACAAGCTGGACCATGGTTGGTCATTAAGTAGAAACAATGCACATGGACCAATCAAAGATGCACCTGATGCATTCCACAGCAGCAGATAATTATTGGTTTTCTTTTCCTCTGAGGTTTCTCAGCTCCTCGGGAAAAAAAATCCTAGCAAAGGGATTTTTCATGCAATATGACAGTGACAACCCTGCCCTTCCCCAGCACCCGTGCAGCTCCCGTGGCCCCGGCCGGGGCACTCACCGGTCAGCAGCGTGAAGTGGCAGGGGCTGGTGAGGGTGACGAAGGCAGGAGTCATGTACTTGGCCTTCACCCCATCTGCAGCCATGGTGTCCAGGTTGGGGGTGTCCACGTCCTGGTCGTAGTTCCAGCGAAAGCCGTCGAAGGACACCAGGAGGAGTTTGCTGCGGTTGGGCGCCTGCTGCAGCGGGATGCATCTTCCCAAGGACAGGGCAGCAAAGAGCAGCCCCAGTGACAGGAGCATCTTCATGGCCTTGAGCTGGAACAGCCCAGGTGTCCGGAGAGCTCGCATTAATACGTGCAGGATGGGACCAAGTTCAGTCCTTATCTAATCCTGCAGTTGCTGATCGGGTGTGTGGCTTCAGCCAGCATTTGCTATCAGGACAAGTGTTTGTTGTTTGTCTCTCTGCAGTAGATTATCTTAAAGTTCTTTCTGGGTCAAACACCAAATCTGCATCTTCCCTCAGCAGTGGTGGTGCTGTTCTGGTGTGAACGGGGAGGTTCCTGGTGTGGTGGGAGGCTGGGAACCTGCCTCCACAGCCCCCCGTCCCTCTCAGCCCCCCGTGGTGTCCTGTCCCCACTCCTGGCTCTCGGTGCCCTGCTCTGTGCTCAGCAGCTCAGCCTCAGAAGGCAGCTCACACCCCAGGACTGCTTGTCCACCTTGAGATGGAGGCTCCAAGGCTCAGGGAGGGGCTTGGATTTACCCACAGCTTTCCAGTGTGGCTTTGTTGAGCTGCTCACTGGAGAAGGAGGCTCTTCCTTGGATTCTGACCAGGCATCAACCCCCAGAGATGCTCCTGAGGGTGAGCCCAGTTCTGAAGCCCCCGTGTCCCACAGCGCTCTGCAGCTCTCCACGGGTGACCCTCCTCTGCTTGTGCACTGCTGATCTTCGCTGTATCAGCATCCCACCCTATCAATATCTGCTGGTTTATGGCTTCTCTGGGGTTTAATCATTGCTGACGACTCGTTTCTCAGAAAAACGGAGTTTAAGGCTTTTGTAGAGTTATGTAACAGAGGTTGCCTTGGTTCCCTGGGCTCTGAACTCACAACCTTTATGTCTTTGCTGATGTTCCTCTGCTCAGGTTGCAGATTTATTCCTCGGTGCTTTGCTTCCTAACTTTCTGCCACCCTCTCCTCACCAAGCAGAGCTGTCTCCACCTGGTTTTCCCTGCCCTGTCTGGGGTCATTCCTTGATGTTTCTCCCCAAGACTGGGCTGGGTAGATGAGTCTTAGGCACATGGGTTTGTTCTTCCTGTATGGAGTGACAGCCTCTTTGTAGTCCTGAGCATCTCAAGTATTCCCACCTGGACTGATTTGTCAGAGGGCGTTGGTGTGTCTTCCAGTGTGGGTGTTTCCCTGGTGTGACATGGGACAATCCTGCAAGAACACTGCCAGAGCACCAAGGGATCCCAGCAGGGACCTCAGGGCTGACACCAGCTGGGAGTGCAGCCTTGGGCATTTGCAGGCAGTGAAATGCTGGGGTGGATCCTGCCCTGAGCCCCCAGCCCTGCGATCCCAGCCCTGAGCCATCCCTCCTGCTAACGGAGGGCTGGACTAACAGCACCCCAGCTCTGCTGTCTGCCAGCCCACACTGCACTCCCTCAGCTCGGTGTGCCTCTCTGCCAGCCCAGCACCTTCTCTGCCAGCCCAGCACTGATGTTTACTCAAGGAACTGTTTTTTTATCTGCGTGTGTTGCCCTGAGTTCAATACTGTCCTTTAGTGAGGACAGAGCCTCCTGGCAGCACCGAGGGTTTAAAGGGCTCACGATAAAGATGTTATTGCTTGCCAAGCTCAGGGAAAGTCCTAAATATTCAGCTGTTCTGAGGTGGGTCAGCAAGTCCCTGTGCCGCTGCTAACAGCAGGTCCTGATAACGTATCGTGTCCATCGCTCCTCAGGGAGGGAGGAGATGAGCCAGGAGGAAGCACTGCACCAATCTCTGAGGAATGCTGGATGTCAGGAGTGTTTCCAGGCATATTTTGATATCGGTATCTGAGGAGCACGAGGCACAGATAAAGAACATCACCTTTGGCCACCCTGCCTGGGGCTGCTGCGAGCTCCAGCTGAAAGGGCTGATTTTGCACTAACAACGCCCCAGGTGCTGGTTCCGTGTGTGTCTGTGCCCCAGGGGCCGTGGCTGCTCTGGGCCCATCACGTCCTGCTCAGCATCCTCTGGAGCTCCAGCTCCAGGCTGGTGGCACCAATCCTGCATCCTTGGAAACACTGCTGAGTTCCAAGGGCACCACAAGCTGTCAGCCCTGTCCCTGCTGGGGCTGACACTGTCCACCCTGCATTCGTGCACCAGGTAGCTCCATGAAGATTGATGAAGGGGCTACAAATAGAGAACGTGAGCCCAGAGAAATCTCCTGCTCGTGGAACTGTCCTGCTTGGTGTCCCAGCCTGTTCCCAGCCTTTGGAAGAAGTGATGTGCTGAGCACCCCACGGGCAAACCTGCAGCTCCCTGTGGCACGTGGCTGCACGGGCAGTGCTGGGGCAAGCGGCTGCTGAGCACCAAGGAGTGGACAAGCTAAGGGTCAGTGTTACTAAAACCTCTGCTACAGCCTAATGCTGCCCCAGGAGCAGAGCCAGGGATGCTGCAGCATTCCTGAGGGTCTGGGGTGACTCTGGGGGGAGGTGTGGAGCTCTTGGGGATGGGATGCACCTGGGCAGGTGCGTGGTGTGATGGGTGTGCACCAAGGAGCAGGGCAGCGCTGCCAGGGTGTTGGATGGATCCGGGAGCAGCCCTGGTCTTGGCCCAAGCCCTGAAGCAGATGGAGGGAGGAAGGTGCTCCAGCCAAGCTGCTTGGGAGGGCTGGAAAAGAAGAAGGAGGTGGGAAAAGAAGCTTTGAGTGCTGTGGGGGGCTCTTCGGGCAGGAGCTGGCTGCCGGTACCAGCAGGCAGGGATTCGACTCCTACCCCTGAGCTGCAGCCTTGGTGCGCGCGGGAGCCGCTGTGGGGTGTCCCGGCAGCTCTCCAGCGTGGGGATGACTGAAGAGACCCCCGAAATGACCCCTTACTCTCAGCCCCTGCAGTGAAGGGTCGGGCAGTGCCCGCGGGGCCCAGGCGAGGAACTGCTACCTGCCGGGGGGAGCTCGGAGGGACCCCGGGAGGGACCCCGGGAGGGACCCCCGACCCCCCCAGCGCCGCCGGATTGGGCCAGCAGGGGGCGCTGCGGGGCCGCGGCGGGGCGGGCGAGGCCGGAGGGTCTTGGGAGCGGCGGTGCTGGGATGGAGCCGGGATGGAGAGGGGATGAGAGGGGATAGAGCGGGGATGGAGAGGGGATGGGGAAGGGATGGGGAAGGGATGGAGACGGGATGGAGCCGGGATGGAGAAGGGATGGAGCATGGATGGAGAGGGGATGGAGCAGGGATGGAGCCCGTGTCCAGAGCAACAGGAGGGCCGGGAACACCTCCCGGGATCAGGGGTGAGATTTCACCCCGGTGGGAGAAGGGAGCCCTTCCCGGTAGGGATCTCGGGGAGCAGCTGCTTTCCTTCCCCTCCTCGAGCACCGCCCCGGGCTGGAACGCTCTGAGTCAGCTCTGCCCCCGTGCCTGCTCTGCCCTCCCTGAGGATTCTCCTCATGCTGCTCCTCCCTTCTGCCTCGGGGTGATCGGGCTGTGGCCATCGAGCTTCGGCGAGTGTGGGAAGGGAGCAGCGGGGCTCAGGACTGAGGGCGACAGCCTCGGAGCACGGCGCTGCTGTTCGGCACGGGGGTCGGGCTGGCTGGAGGAGCGGGGGTGATGGAGCCCGGGGAGGGTCTCATCTCCAAGCTCGAGTGACTGGCTGCGCTGTCAGAAGCCGAGGTAGTGCCCACTTGCTGTCTGCCTTTCCTAGCACTAAATTTGCTCATGGGCTGAAAATCAAGACTCCCTCTTGAGGAATTCCCGTGCGGGGGCTCAGCCGGGTGGCTCCAGCCAGGGGAACACTGGGGCACCGCTCAAGGCTGCGCAAGCCCTGACTCAGCAGCAGCTCTGCTTACCTGGGCTGGTGCAGCCCCTTCCTTCTCGGGAGGGTGAGCTGTTCCACGCTGAGAGCGAGCTCCTCCCATGCTGGGGTCCTTGGGGAGTGATCTGGCCAGCACTCAAGGTGAGGAAAAAGCAAAAGGATGAGAGCAGGGAGGAAGACTCCGTGTCTCGCTCTCTGCAGCCAAAGCCAAGTGCCGTCCCTGGGTGATGATCAGGGGGTCCGGCCCCATTCCCTGGTCACTGCTACTGAATCTCGTGGTGATTGCCAGGGCTCAGCCTGTGCTCCTCCTTCTGCTCCTCGGTGGGCTCTGAGCCCTGTGGAGCAGAGCAGGGTCAGCCCCGGGCTCTGAGCCCTGTGGAGCAGAGCAGGGTCAGCCCTGGGGCTGCAGCCCGGCTCTGCTCTCTGCCCGGGACCCTTCCTGTGCAGCTTGGTTAATCCCGGCTCTGCTCCCCCCGGCCTGCGGCTCTCGCTCAGCTTCCTTAGCTGATGGCTGTGTCTGCCTCCCATTGATCCCCAGCTGCAGAGCTCATTGATTAACTGCATTTCTTATTACACTTAATGGTGTTTTACTCCTCTCTGTGCTTCCCTCGTGCCAGCTGCTCACCCTGCTCCTGCCGGGTGAATTCCTCTGCCCAGAGAAACGCCGTCCATGCCGGCCATGCTCTCCTCCCCCTGCCACCACCGTGGCTGCCCTTTCTCCTGCTTCCTCCTCGGCCAGGCAGTGCCTCTGCCTGCTCTCTTCCCCTTCTCTGCTCCCTGGGCCCTGCTCCCATGCAGGGCTGATTTTCTTCCAGCGGTTCCTGCAAGTGGCACAGCCCTGCCAGGGTGAGGCACTGCCCAAGGCACTGTGTTCTTCCCTCCCCGACGCCTCCACGCTCCACGTGCTACTGCTCCATGCCTCACCTCTTTTCAACTCTCTTGCATGCATCATTCAAAAGCCATAACATTATTTGGCATAAAATATTTACTTAACTGAGCTTTTTGCAAATACTCCCCTCCATTATTTCCCCTCCTTTTGGGAGCAGATGCTGCTTCAATGCTCAGTGTTCTCAAATGGCTTCTCTTAAATAATACAGCAAGAACGCATGAACACCCAGTAGCCTTTTCCTTTCTCCTGAAATACCCATAAATGTAACAGTGTCACCAGTCCATTAGGGCCACACCAGGACCATGCTCAGGAGCACCCAGCAGCTCTGCCTGCGGAATCACCTCACTCTGGGTGTGGGACAGGCAGGGAAGGTGCTCCAGGAGAGAGCAGAAATACAGGAGAAGGTCTGACATGACGCAGGGTATTAATATTAATTAAAGAATATTCCTGTCAGAAGGGACAGCTGAAGCTTGGCAGAGAGAGTGCAGGAATGAGCATTCCCAGTCTGCTTCCCACAGGATGCTGGGACAAATGCTCCAAACAGAATTCCCTCCAGCAGGGAATTGGCTGGTTCTGGGGAGGCCAGCCTGGGACACGGTGTGCCCAGAGACATGTCCTCTTGTGGGCAGCAGGATGGGCAGGTCCTAAAGATGGGATATGGAATTGTAGGAGCCCCTGGAGCCATCCCATCAGGAGAGGCTCAGCGGGTCCCTGCTGTCCTGGGCAAAGGTTTGTGGTGCACTTGGGCTTTTGCTTGTTTTCTTCTGATGAGGGGAGCGGTTTGGAGCTGAAAGGGAGCAGGTTTGGGTTCTGTTTTCTTCTGAAAGGGAGCAGGTTTGGGTTCTGTTTTCTTCTGAAAGGGAGCAGGTTTGGGTTCTGTTTTCTTCTGAAAGGGAGCAGGTTTGGGTTAGGTGTTGGACAAAACTTGTCTGTGAGGGTGCTGAGGCTGCTGGGGAGGCAGGGATGGAGCCCGGGAGCTCTGACCTGCAGCCAGGGCCGGGCCGAGGCAGCTGAGCACACGCAGCGCTGCTGCTCCGTCATTGCCCGGCCCGCGGGAGCCGGCTCTGAGCATCCCCGGCTCTGCCCGGGGCTGGGCTGGCCGCGGAGCCCGGTCACCCCGGCTTGGGACCTGCCTGTGTGTCACCGAGCCCCGTTTCGGCGTTCCGTGTTCCAGCCAGGCAAACAGCCGTGTCCCTGTAATGCCGGCAAATCCCTGCTCCTGCGGAGCCGTTAATTGATTTCCCTTCCCGGCGCTGCCGCCCGTGGCTGTGCTGACACTCGCTCTCCTGCCCGCGCTCCCGTCAGCGCCTGCGACAGCCAGATCCTGAAATTATTGATAAACACTCATCGGGGCTGGAGCCTGGGAAATTGCCAGCAACCCCAGCGGGTTTCTCTCTTGCCAGCATCATTTTTCTTGATGACAGCATGTTCCGAACTTTGGCAGGGAGGGGACAGGGCTTCCTGGTAACTTTTTTTGTTGTTGTTTTATGCATTGGTAGTTTTGAAAGATCCCTGCAAAGAGCAGAGTGGAGACGCTGGGGAGCAAGTGCCTGTGATTATCTCTGTCCTCCACCCAGCCCCACAGAGAGCCGTGCTGGGCTGGATTCTGCTCAGAGCTCTGCTCTCACAGGTCAGCCCTGCTCCTCCATCCCACTCAGTGCCTCAAGGATCCCTGTTTCTTCCTCAAGTCCTCTGGCTGTTACCCTGCAGGGACACCAGGCCGGCTGGTGTGGGCAGGAACAGGAGAGGCTGCCCAGATCCAGGACAGTCCTCATCACCACGGAGCCCAGATCCAGGACAGTCCTCACCACCACGGGGCCTGACTGCTCTGCCAGAGGGCAAAACCCGCCTGTGACAGCTCCCTGAGCTGGCCCCATCCCCGTGCCCCTGGAGCCGTGCCGGCTGGTGTTGGTGCTGTCCCGGCTCACACGGCACACTCGCATGTGGCTGGCACCTTGGATTTCTCGCTGGGGCTCCTCCTGGAGCTCGAAGCATTTTTCTCTCTGCGGGCTCTGCTAATTACTGGGAGGTTGTGGATTAGCAGCAGAGGGAAGTGTCTTTCTGTGGTTCTGGCACTAGAAATAATTGAGCCATTTTTCACCTATGGCCAATCTACTTCTGTCCACATCTTGATTTTTCTCTTAATCGCTTGGAGATGCTGTTGCAGCCCTTGGATTCGCAGCCATGTCCAGAGCTTTTCAGTAATCTCCTGGATTTTGTACTCTCTTTTGCTAACTGGTTGCTGGTTTCTCCTAAATTTGTGCTTCAGCTCCTCCGGGGCGGAGCTCACTCTGGCCAGGCTGTGTTTGCCTCTGTGCCGGTGTTGCCCAGCCCGGGCCGGTGGCTGCAGAGCCCGAGCGTGGCCGGGGCGGCTCCGGCGGATCTCGGAAATGCCCCAGGAGCACATCCCGGCACGGTCCGGCGCTCCCGGGACAGCGCTCCGCTTGTCCGGGGATCAGGGAGCCCCGGGGCCGCTCCGGGGCCGTGCCAGGGCCGTGCCAGGGCCGTGCCAGGGCTGTGCCAGGGCCGTGCCGGGGCCGTGCCAGGGCCGTGCCAGTGCCGTGCCAGGGCCGTGCCAGGGCCGTGCTTTGCCGTGGCAGCGGCCGGCCAGGCTGGGGAAGTGAAGATGTTCCCGGCGAACTGAAGGGTGTGATTTATCAGTGCTGGTCCCCAGAGGCACAGGGCCTGTCAGGCACCAAAAAATCCCATCCATCACAGTGGGGGAGTGAGCTGCCTCTTGTAGGTTTTTTTTTAAAATTTTTTTTTTTGGAGTATTTTTTGGCCATTTTATTTTTGTGTGGGTGCTGGAGCTGCGAGGGGGAGCAGTGAGAAAGGCAGCCCTGGGCATGGGGGCTGTAGGGATGGATGGTGCCTCTCTCCTTCCCGTGCATTATGGAAATCTCTCCCCTCTGCTGTGCTTTTTGGGTGCTGCAGCCGGTGTGAGGTCTCCAGACTGTGCACAAAGCAGGGGCTCAGCTGTCCCCCCCAGCTTCTCCCTGTGTCTCCCGTTTGCCCCCGTCTGTCTGCACGTGTGTGTGTGTGTGTGTGTGTGTACGTACATCTGTGTGCAGATCTGATTGTTTGCTTCTTTATAACATTTTCTTTTCCCAATGTTTATGGGCCATGGGATTGGAAGTGAAACATCTACTTAATTGCTGTCAGGCAAGGAGACGGGTTATAAAGTTGCCAAGGGAGAAAATAGCTCACTCTGGGGTAGATGCAGGGGAGCAGGGCTGATGAGAAGAGGAGGGGGTGGAAGGCTGGGGGTGGAGGAGATGAGGAGAGAGAAAGAACAGGAAGGGATCAGCAGGCAGTGAAGGAGCTGGCTCAGGAGAGGAGCTGCTGGGGAGGAGGAGAAAGGCCACACAGAGGTGTGCTGGGCAAGAGTCAGCTCCCCTTGGGGAGCCTTCTGTGTCCCCCAGGACGCTGTCATTTGCTTTCTTGTGTCATGAGTGTGGCTCCTGGAGCACTTTACAGAGGGAAAACAGGAAGAAGGAAGCCCTCCTGTCCTCCCCATCCTCCCCAGCCTCCTGCCTGCCGCTCCAGTTCCAGGTTCTTTGCTTGCAGCCCTCTTCATCTGCATCTCTTTCTTGTTTGCTTCATTATCTCCCGGTGTAACCCTGCACCGTGTCATCCTCATTGCACGGCTCCTCCCTCTCCCTGGTCTCCGCATTACTCAGGCAAGGACTCCCCTTCCCATCTTTGAGTCTCAGCACTGCACATAAAAGCGCTCTGATGGCCGTGGCGTGATAGCAAAGACAGAACTTAATTTCACAGCATTTTCGTATAATACTCCATAAAACTGAGCAAATTTGCTGGAGTCCAAATCCATCTCATTATGCAGAGTCATTGGAAGGGAGCTTTTCTGTTTGGGGCCTCAGAGCTCGGTGAGGGGACGGTGCAGAAGAAGGGAAAAATAATTAATTAGGTGCTGCTCTGGATCAAAGATCCTGCGTTGTAAGGCACATTAAATAAATGCCTGGCTCGTGGATAAAACTGCACCAAGCCCCATTTTTCTGTCCCCACACAGAACATCTTCAGTGCAGCTGAAGCTGGATCACCCCTGTGTGGGGAGATCTTGGGCCTGAGACCGTGCCCCAGGAAGAGGAGATGGAGCAGGAGAGGGGAGATGGATCTGGGCACAGAGGGGATGGATCTGGGCATGGAGGGGATGGGATGGATCTGGGCATGGCGGGGATGGGATGGATCTGGGCATGGAGGGGATGGATGTGGGCATCGAGGGGAGATGGATCTGGGCATGGAGGGGATGGATCTGGGCACGGAGGGGATGGATCTGGGCATGGAGGGGAGATGGATCTGGGCATGGAGGGGATGGATCTGGGCATGGAGGGGGTGGGTCACAGCGTGCTCAGCCAGGCAGGAGAGCAGGAAGCCTTAAGGAGGAAGCAGAGAGTGTGGCTTTACTCCTTGGCATTCCCCCAGTGCCTTGGTGTGGGAAGCAGGGCTGGCTGGAGCTCCCCTGCCCCGATGGATGGCAGTGCTGCTTGCCACGGCAGGACAGGGCAGGGCAGGTGGATTGGAACTGCAGCAGCCACGGGAGAGGAGAGGAGAGAGCTCGCTTCGCTTCACTTCACACTGTTAATTAATCTCCGAGCCAATGAGGATGTTCTCATCTGGTCTTTGCTTAATCCATAACCCAGAAATCCTCAAATTATGTCATTTGTTCAATACAGATGAAATTAATTACTCTGGGAAATGGGCAACAAGTTGCATTTCTGATGTTCCCAGCGAGCTCGGTGCAGCCGCAGCGGCAGCAGCGGGATCGCCTGCAGGGCGGGAGAGCTGAGCAGCATCAGCTGCGATCCTGCCACCGGGAGGGAGCCAGGGCTGCCTTCTGCCGGGACCCGGGGCTGGGGAGGCTCCGGGATCGCCGGGGACGCAGAGCCCGGGCGGTGCTGGAGGTGCCGAGCAGCCCCAGCTCAGCCCCCGGCTCTTCCCCTTTATTGCCCCTTGCTGCGGTGTCAGACACGGCTTGCAGCGCTCCCTGGGCACCAGAGCGAAGGAGCAGCCTGCCCACTCCCCTGGGGCTCTGCAGGATGTGTGCCCACAGCCCTGCCGGGCACGGGAGGCAGATTCTCGTCAGGATGGGTCAGAAGAGCTGGGTACAGAATTGCGGCATTTCCTCACAGAATTACAGCATTTCCTCACAGAATTGCAGCATTTCCTGACAGAATTGTGGCATTTCCTCACAGAATTACAGCATTTCCTCACAGAATTGCAGCATTTCCTCATCCCTGCAGTCATTGTGGGGACCCAGCAGCACCAGGGATCCTGTGGGGAGCACTAAGGGTGATTCCCAGAGGTGTCAGAGCCACCCTCACATCCAGGGGAGCTCCCTCCCCTCAGTGCCTGCTGTGCCCATGGCCAGGGGCTCTGAGCACCCCAGGGCACATCCCAGAAGGGCTCCAGTGACAGGACGAGTCCCTGGGCTGGGCTGCCTGCACGGGGGGACCCCTCACCCCCTCTCCCTGCTCAGATGGGGGGTTCTGGGGATCCCTGACCCCTTTCTGGGGGGAAAGCTTTACTGTAAGTGCTTAAGGCAGGTACCAGCTCACACACAACTAGCAGAAAGAGCTGTTTTAACAAAAAATCCATAGTGGTTGTTTGCTAGAATGGCTGTAATGAATTGAAAAATATGACAAGCTGGTGCAGGCAGCTATTGGGAGGTGTCAGGGCCCTCAGCCCAGCTCTGTAGCTCACCTGGGTCACCCAACACGGCGGAATCCTTTCAGAGGAGAGAAAAACCAAGTTTCACTCTGTGCTATCAATTTAAATAAATTACCTATTACATTAGCTGCACTTAAAGCAAAGCAAGAAATCAATGCCTTGCCTCGGCTGCTCTCAAATCCTTGGTTTGCACCATGAAATCTGTAACTGCCAGAGGTCCCCATGCCAGCAGTGTCTGGTGGTGAGGAGCTGTGTGTGTGGGGCAGTGTTGGGGGCACGGCCCAGCTGTCTCCAGCACTGCTGCCCTGGCCTTGGCAGTGCAGGTACCCCGAGGTACCCCCAGGTGAGTGGCAGCCCCGTGCCAGGCTGGCAGCAGTGCAGAGGCTGGGCTGGCTCTGCATCCCTGGGCACTGGCACCTTGGGGCACCCGAGCCCCAGGGCAGCTGCATGGCTTGGTCCTGGACCCCTCCAGCCCCAGCTTGCCTCGGAGGGAGTGAGCAGAGCCCTGCCCAGCAGGCAGGGAGGGGGACATGGGGCAGGGATGGATGCAGGAAGCAAGGATGCAGGCAGGGATGCAGGCAGGGATGCAGGGAGTGATGCAGGAAGCAGGGATGCAGGCAGGGATGCAGGCAGAAATGTAGGCAGGGATGCAGGCAGGGATGCAGGAAGCAGGGATGCAGGAAGCAGAAATGTGGGCAGAGACCCCTGTGGGAGCTGGGCAGGGCAGGATCCCAGAAGGCAGGGCAGATTTCAGGAGCAGCCTTTCAGACATGGCTGTTTCCTTTGGTTTTTTTTTCCTGCTGAAACTGCTGCCTTGTGCAAAGCTGCTCAAGCTCCTCAGATAAATTAGCGTCCAGGGGATTGTTTTCCTCTACATCTTGTGCAGTTGCATAAGAGGGAGGAACAGAGGAGCCCAAGGAGCAGATTGCTTTGTGGAAGCATGAAACAGCCGCTGCCCCTCCTGCTGCCAGAGCCCAGCGCCTGCAGCTGGATGGGGCTGCAGGGTCGGAGCTGGGGGAGCTGGGTCAGCCTGGGCAGGACAGGGAGGGCAGGGGCTCTTCCCAGCGTGCCTGGACATCGCCTGGCTGCTCCCGGGTGTCCCAGTCCGCCGCGAGGCCGTGCCCAGCAGTGCCTGCGGGCAGCCCAGCCCCTGCCCGCTGCTGCTGCTGTGCCTCCGCCTCGAGGGGACTGGGAGGCTCCTCGGCAGGGAGAGCCAAGGAAGCCCCAGCAGGCTGCAGGAGCTCTGGGGGCTCCCCGGCGGGGGCCATTCCCAGCACGAGGAGGAGGAGGAGGAGGGGGAGGAAGGTGTCAGTATCCACTCAGCTGCCTCCCCCTGGCCCGACCCCGTTGATTGTACCGATCCCGGCGTGAGGAGATGTGTGAGGGTCGATGTCCCTCAGCCCTGCCAGCGGAGGCACGGCCTGGGAGTTTGCTTTAACCCTTCTCGCACCCCATTGCGGGTCCCTGCTGGGCTCAGGGGCTCCTGCCCTGCTCCTGCTGGCCGGGCTGGGCTGCAGATGCGTGGCTCCTGAATTATTCCCTGTGAGCCTGGCCCACCCCATCCTGCCAGCCTCTGACCTCCCTGGGGGATTTCCCTGTGCCTGAGCAGGGGGAGAGATGCCGATGGGCTTCTCAAGCAGCACCTCCGAGCCGTGGCCTCCCCGGCCGTGCCCAGGTGGGTCCAGTCCGGTGAGGGCTTGGCTCAACGCCCCAACGTTACTGCTTCACCTTCCCGTAAAACTCCCGAGAGGAGCTGGAAATGAGCAGGGGCAGGATGAGAGACCCGACGAGGCTCCGACTTGCAGGAGGGCGAAGACACTCGGGGAAGGGGAAGGGGGAGGGAGGGAGGGAGGGAAGGAAGGGGGGAGGAGGGAGGGCAGGGGCTGCAGAGCTGTCGGGGGTGCTGGGGAAAGGAGCCGGCGGGGAGGAGGGAGCGTGGCTGGGAGCGCTTTCATAACCCTCAGCCAGAGTGATTTTCTGAGGCATAAGTGATGGAGGTAAATAGGATTGTCTCACAGAAGGGACCAGTGAAATAATAAACATCTCCTCCAGCACCGCTCTGGTGAACGAGCGGGGGTGCGGGTCACGGGGCTGAACGCGAGCCCTCGGTGCTGTTCGGGACCTGGCCCGGCTCTCGGCTCCTGTGAGTGCCGTGCCGGTCCGTGCCGGGCCGAGTGCCGGGAGGGCTGCTCCGGGGTGAGCTGGTGTCCCGCGGGGAGCTCGGTGGGGCGGTGCTCGCAGCCTGCAGGGACCCGCGGGTCCCAGGCGCGCCCCGGGCTGTGACCAGGTGCGGGCAGAGGCCGCAGGTCCCCAGCCCGGAACCCTCGAGAGGGGGGACCCGTGAGGGCTGTGCCGTGCCCTGCCGGCTGCCACCGAGGGCTCTGCCCTGCCCTGGCACTCTGCTCCTGTCCCAGAGCCCGGGGGGTGCCGGGCTGGTCTGACAGAGCCCTGCACGTCCTGTGGCAGGGGCGCTTCTGTGGGGAGGGGGAGCGGAGTGCTGGGAGCCCCTCCGGTGGGCAGGGCACGGCAGCTCGGGTGTGACCGGGAGCAGCAGTGCTGGGGGTCTGAGGGGTGTGGTGGCTGCAGGGGACAGGGGTGCAGTGGCTCCAGGGGGTCTGAGGGGTGTCCCCGCAGGCAGGGGATGCAGTGCTGGGCCTGGGGGCTTCTGCTGTCCACAGGGATCTCCTTGGGATGCTGCAGGACAGAAGGCACAAAAGTCTCCCTTGACTTTTTTGCGGTGACAGTCTCAGTCTCCTCGGGCTGGGAGAGGCTCTTTAGCCACATTAACAATCTGAGATCTGATGGGAAAGATGGAATAACTCCGTCTCCTCCCCACCACTCACTTGAGGTTCTGACAGAATTGCCACAATTAGAAAAATTCACCTCGAAGCTTCATCTGTGAAGGACCAAACCGTGATGAAGTGTTTGGCCCAGAGGGAAGCAGAGGAGGAATTTCAGCTGCCTCTCATCTTTCATCATTTGCCTTCTCCGGCTCCTATCTTGGCAGCCCCAGTATTTTGCTTTGTCTCCTTCAGGTGACTAATCATTAGACTAATTAGTTGCTAATCAATGTTTAATTAAAATGTAGTGGTTAATTACTGGAGGTGGTACTGCAGGTTGACTATGAAGTGTGATGGAAACATTTTTAAGGGCAGTTCCCAGGGAGCTGCTCCTGTTCCTCGGCTCAGGGGTGCTCCAGGCTCCCTCCCCTGGGAGCTGCAGGTGAAACACACCTGGAGCCAATTCCATTGCCTGGGACCAGCTCCTGGTGTGGGTGGCTCGGGAGCATCCCTGACACTTTCCCGTGCAGCAGCTGGGGATGGAGGTGCCTGGGCAGCCCTGGGCAGGGCGGGATGTGGAGGATGTCACCAGGCTGGAATGGGAAGCAGCCAAAGCAGGACCCCAGTGCCCACCCAGTGCTGTGAGCCCCTCGCTCTGGGAGCTGTGTGAGCATTTGGGACGCTGCTGAACGTCTGCCCAAAATCCCAGTGCAGGAGAACAGCTCCTGTTCTCCCTGCTCAGCCTCTGCCTGTTCCCATAAACCCTCGGAGGGCCAGGAGTGAAGGAGGCAGGGAATCGTGACAGGCCAGAGCCAGGAGGCTCTGCATGCTCAAGCCGTTGGAAAGCGCTGTAAACGTTCCATCAGCGGTGCTATGTAGGTCACCCAGGTGTGTTCCTGCTGCCTCCAGGAACCGCCTCGACGCAGCCCTTGGTGGGGAGCCTGAGCCTGCTCATTAGCTCTGCAGCTCTTCCCCGTGCCTGCTGTGCCAGGGCTGCTGTGCCCGCCTGGGGCAGGGGCTGGGGGGTTTGTGCCAGCTGGGGGCACCGTGTCTTGTTCAAGGCTCTGAACCCCTACAGCTCCATAGGGTGGGCACCTGAGGGAGGGCAAGGACCCCCAGGATGGCCGTGCACGAGCTGTGTCCCCTCCTGGGTAGTGGTAGGGACAGGCGCTTGGCGGGTGCTGTGCTTGTGCCAGTGCCACCATTTACATTCTCCCTGCTGCTTCCATCCCTTATTTCACTTCACTTGTCATTTTATGGCTCATTTTAATGTCTTGAGAGCAGACCCACAGCATAACAAGGTCTGATGCTGCAGAGGGTCCTGTGGCAGACACGGTGTCTCCATCCAGCTGGAGACACGAGCACAGCGAGTGTGCCTCTGTCTGGGTCAGGAGTGGGGTGTCTGTCACCAGGGATATGTTTTTTTGGGAAAAACATGCTTTTTTTTTCTCCCCTGCTAGTTAGAGGAAGATGCTAACAGCAGCCCAGGGGTTGGGTAGTTCGGGTGGTGACAATGCAAGGAACAAGCTATGTTTAGAAATAATTGCTTTGTCTTTCACAGAGGTATTAGTGCCTCCATGCTGGCAGCTACAGGAATTAGCTGGAAGTTTTGGTGACACAAATACAGAAGCAAAATTATTGCTACTTATCATGGTTTCTGTGTGTGTGAGGGGAAAGAGACGTTACCAGGGCAGAGGGAGGGAAGCAGTGAAGCAGAGGGGCTGGAGCTGGTGGAGCCCAGCCCTGGCGGCTCTTGCTCCACCAAAGAGATGCTGGTTTTATGCCAAGGGGGTGTGCCCATCCCTGGGACAGTCAGAGGGTACCTGCAGCAGCTGGACTGGGGAATGGCACACCCTGCAGTGGGAACACTCAGTGCTGGGATCCTCGTGCAGGGCTGATCCAGGTGAGCAGCACCACAGGCACGCACAGCCGAGGTGAAGGTTCCCTGTGGTAAAATTCTCCTCTCCCTGGATCCTGGTGTGCCCAATCCAGGCGCCTCTGTGGATGGAGGAGCAAACCAGGGGGCTCAGAATTGGCACCATTTGGCTGTTCACATGGCACGGGTGGCAGTGCCCGCTCACCAGCCCAGGGCCCCTCGGGATGTGGGCGCTCAGCGGGGCAGCAGCAGCTCCGTGTGGAGTACACGGTGCAGGGTAATGGGAGGATCCTCCCTCAGAGCAGGCAGCAGAGCCCCTCGGGAGGCTGCTCTCCCCGGGTGGCAGAGCTGCTGCTCCGTGGGGAGCACCCGTGGCTCTCTGCTGTTTGTTTCTGCCTGGCTCCGCCAGCGCGGTTCCCGCGGCAGCGTCCTACCCGTGCTGCCCGTCCCTGGCGGCCCACTGCCTCCAAAAGTGACGTTGAGTGTTTGGGAGGAACAGATCTCTGATGAAACGGGGCCGTTCGTGCTTTCCCATATTAAATTCCTTGCAGAATATTAAATAATTTCCTCTTCAATGATCCCGGTAAATTTAATTAGCTCTTGTTCCCCCGATAGAGTTGTTGCTGCCATCGTGAGGCGTGGATGAGGGTTGGAGCGAAGGGGAATGCCGCTGCCTTCCTGGGCCTTGCCAGTTCTGTCCCCAGCATCACCTCCCTGCTCCTCTGGAGCGAGATCCCAGCTCCAGCTGCTGCTGTGGGGAGCTGCCTGTGGGAGCCCCTTGCTCTCTGCTCTGCCTGGAGGGAGCAGGGGCTGGGAAGGAACCTGGGGCAAAATCAGGGGTATTTTGGGTGGTGGTCCAGGGCCTTTTTTATAGCTTGAGAGCTGGTTCCAGGAGGGAAGATGGGAGTCACACAAGAGTTCACTTTCAGGAGACATGTTTGCTGTGGTGGTTCTGGTGTTGCTGGTGATTGGGTTTTTTTCTGTGTATGTGATGTTTGGTTTGTTTTTACAAGTTTTAGAACATCAGAGCACAGAGGGGAAAAAAAAATCTCTTTGCAATGGAAGCAGCTAATAGTGGGTTATAAATGTGTCTCTGGCACGGTTCATTAGCTGCCATGACATATTGAGGGCTGGGAGCGGTGTGATCCCAGCAAATCAATTCCAAATTTCATCTGAGAAGGAATGTGGGGAGGCCAGATCATGCAACATGTTACCAAATATTCCTTCCCAGCCAGAACGGGGCTGCTCCTCTCTCCGGGTGCTGCTCCTGCTGGGCTGCGGCTCAGAATGCAAAATAAATAAATAACCAAGGATCTAATTTACTGATGATTAATTTGCATAATTAGTGCTGTGTCAAATCACTTCACCGAGGTGCAAGGCACACTCTGCTGAGGTGTTTGCATGGACATCTTCGCTGGTTTCCCCAAGCTCACCTTATTTCACGTTTAACAATCTCCTGAGCATGTCACATTGGTGTTGATGGGATTTCACAGGGTCGAGGGGGCTGTGAGAGCTGGGGGTCTGCAGGGCCAAACCCCTGCCAGCCTTCTGGTGCCCCATCCTGGCGCTGGAGCAGTGCCCTGCCCGGGAAACCTGTGTGGCAGCGGGTGGCTGCAGTCCTGGAGGCAGGGATGAGCTCAGCCCGAGCCCTGCTGTGGGCACGGGGCTGCCGGCTCCGGCTGATGCCAGCTCCCTGGAGAGGGGCAGCGAGGTGGCGGCTGGATCCCGGCATTCCGGATCCACTGCTGCTCCCTGATGCTCCAGGGGTGCTTCGGGAAGGGGCTTTGGCTGGGGGATCAGTGCAGAGCTGGGGCCCGAGGCGGTGCCTGGGAGGGGACAGCGGTGTCCGAGTGCCGGGCAGCACCCGCTGCCGTGTGCCCCTCGCTTTCCCAAGGGTTTTTTCTCTTTGCAGGGCGATTTCAGCCCCCATCGCTCGGCATCGGGGCAATCCCCGAGTGGGACCAGCGGCGTTTCCTCACCCTGCTCCTGCTCTCAGCAGGGACTGGGGTGCGAGCACAGGGCTGGCTCTGGGCTCCTTCCCTGCCTGCAGCAGGGGAAGCAGCTGCGGAATGCCGGCAGGTGAGGTGGCCATCGATGCCGAAATCCGCGGAATGCTCTGAAGCACGCCGCGCTGCGGGCAGCCCCGGTCACATCCCTGCTCCTGCTCCCTGTAATGGATATCAGATTGTTCTCCCAATCTTGGCATTGTTTCAATAATTGACTGATGCAGCGCAATGTTCACTGATTTAATAAGTTTGTTAGTGTAATAGAGGCTCAGGATTTCGCTGTTAACGTGCAGTGACAATTGCATTGTGGATTTGCTCATTATGTTACATAACTTAGCTATAAAATCTATCGGAAATTATATTTAAAAAAGCATTATTGCAGAACCCATCAGCATGGCTCTCCCCGCTCCTCCCACGGTGCTTTGCAGTCTGAGTGTGTCTGCTCAGTGCCTCGCTGGGATTGCACGTTCTGCTTTGGGTTTTTTGGGTCAGGGCATCTGACACTTGCCAAAAAAACAACCCGGGTCTTGCCATGTCATCCCACCTTCCCCACTGCGGCCAGGGGTGGTGCAGGTACCCGCTGCTGCGGCAGCTCACTGGGGAGAGCTCCAGCTGGCACCGTGCCCCCCGGCCCGCTGGTGGGACAGGCACTGGCAGGTGAAGCTCTTGGCAGGTCCAGCCTCGAGCTGCCGGGGCTGTGCCAGAGCTGAACACGCTGCAAACCTCCCCTTTTAGGGCAGAGTCATGAGGAGGGGCTGGACATCCTTTGGGCACCTCAAAGCTGAGGGTCCCTGAGGGCCATGGGGGAGGATGTCGGGGCTGTTGCCGCATTGTCTTGAGTCTCTCCCTGGTGCTGAGTGGCCTCCGGTGCTTTGTGGAGGAGATTCCAGGATTGGCTGCCCGGCAGTGTCCTGACTGGGGTACGGTGCTCAGCCCTGGGTCCTGAGGGGATCCCCAGAGCTGGGGCTCCACATTCCAGCAGCTGTGTTCAGGGAAAAACCCAGACGGAGGCACACTGGGTCTTGTCATCTCTGTGCTCCAGCCGTAGCTCTGAGGAAAACCTTGTCTTCCTTAAAGATAAAACAAATCCCAGCAGCAGTAATTTAAACAGCTCTGACTGCCTCCAAATGAAGGCCCTGATAGCAAATAGGCTGTGAAATCGGCTAAGAAAAAAGGAAAACCATCTTTTTCCCAGAGTAATACTTGTTCCCGCGGTTCACAAACAGCCTTGCAGGGGTTTGTTGCCTTGTGCTGTTTTCAACGGCTGCTCTTCCCTCCGCTGCCGCTCCGTGCATCCTCAGCCATTATCCCCCGCCTGCTCCTCCTCCTCCTCCTCCTCCTCCTCCTCTCCCACGGCCCGGGAGGACACTCCTCCGCTCGCCCTCTTGGAGATCCCCGGGCAGGTTCCCCCGGAGGGTTCCCCCGCGGGTGGTTCCCTGCCCGGTGTCCCGGTGCCGGTACCGGGGCTCGGGCCCGTTCCGTTCCTGCGGGCTGCTCAGCGGGGCCGGCCCCCCGAGCCCGCTCCGCGCCCCTCCCGCTGCGCCTCCCGAGTGGGAGCCGGGCTGAGATTCCAGAGCGGGTGGATGTCAGCCAGCCGGGACCCGGCTCGGCATGCGGGGAAGGTTTTGCAGAGCTGAGCTCTCCCGCGTTCCCAGCTCCTCGTTCTCCAAATCTGCTGCCTAAAGCATCTTCAGCCTCAGTGAAGCGTGAGGAAGCGGCACAGCGGGGCAGAGCCAAGAGCGGGCCTGGCTGCCTTTGTCGGGAGAACAAGGGCTGCCGCGGCTCCGAGGGCTAAAAATACACCCGTGGACCATACAAAATAGATGTGGGGATGGGTGAGGTGCAGCCCGTGTGTTCACGGTCCTCACTCATGTGGTGGCTCCTTATAACCCTGATGGTTTTCTCCAGAGTGGGAGGGAAGGGGAGCAGTGAGGGGAGGGGAGCAGTGCCTGGTTTGGGGGGCTCTGCAGGAGCCTGAGAAAGTCAGAGATGACCCTGTGCTAAAGTCATAGGAGATAACGTCCTGCTAAGGCAGGCTGTAGATATTCCAGATATTTCTCAGGAAATAGAGCTTGGGGAGCTTCACCACAGTCTTAACTATTGGGAACCACAAATAAATCGTTTGAGGCGGGAAAAAGTGCTGAGCCGCATCCAGGAGCACCAGCAGGAGCAAGTCACTGTCACAGCACTGTGACATCCCCTAGGCCGGTGGGATATGGGGGGCTTGGCTGCCCACTGAGAGGGACCTGCTGCCAGAGCGGCTCCCGGCTCTTTCCGGGCTGGAAGCTCCCGGCAGCGAGCCCAGGAAAGGGCAGAGCAGGAGCGCTGACAGCCGGGCTCTGCTCGGCCCGATAGCGCAGGTCTGCGCCGCTCCGCTGCCTTCCCAGGGGAGGAGATGAGCAGCCGGAGAGCGAGAGAGCCGTGAATGCCAGAGGTCTGCTCTTGCATAACACCCCGGGAAGCTTCCAGCTGCGGTGGGAATGCCCGGATCGCTGCCCAAAGATCCTTAAATGTGATTGAAAGGGAAGAAAGGGTAAGAGGCTGAGACACGCACGGAGCTTTAGTGCGTCTGGGGGATGCTCCAAACCCACATCCTGTGGACTCCCGGCACTGCCTCGCGTTTCCCGGTGTTTGCAGCGAGGATTGGAAATCCCCTTCCCCGCTGCCGTCCTGCCAGGGGCTGACTCGAACCTGGGCATCCCACTCAGTGCCGGGCATCCCACCCAGCGTCCCGGTGGGTGCACAGCGACGGAATCGGTGTCCCTGGTCCGGCTTGTCCGGGGGTCTTTGCTCCTCACCACCCGCGGGGCTGCAGCGCCCGGTACTGCTGAGGACGGGGAGGGATTGGGAGGAAGCCCCGGGGCAGCCCGCTCCGTGCCGGGGCCGCTGCTGGAGGCTCATTTTTGGGGGAGAAACGGACAAAACCCGGCAGCGGCGGGAGCGTGTGCGGAGCGGCCGCCGGGCGCGGTGCGGGGGGGAACAGAGGGTCCCGACGCCCCCATCCCGCTCGGGTCTCCCCGCAGAGGGAGGGAGCGAGGGAGGGGACGCCGGGCGGGGGGCGGCAGCCGCGGGGCGGGGCCGGGGGCGGGCGCGCGCGCTCGGTGGCTCCGGTGGCGCGGGCGCAGCCGCGTGCGAGCCGGCCCCGGTGAGCGCAGCCCGGAGAGCCCGACTCGCCGCCGGGCTGTCCCCGGTCGCCGCTGCTCGGGAGATGCCGCTCGGCGGGCGGAGACCCGCGGCCGCGCTGCGCCGCCGCGGCGGGGACGTCTGAGCGCGTGAGTTACCGGGGGCGGCGGCGGCACCGTCGCACCCCCGCCCGGCCGCACCGGGGAGGGGAGCGGGGGGGCGGCGGGAGGGGGCGGCGAAGTTCCGCCGGGGCGGCTCTGGGCAGGGATGTCCACCGGGAGCCGCACCGGGAGGCGCGGCGGCAGCCCCGGGGCGGCGCTGGCGGAGCGCATCCCGGGGGAAGGCTGGCGGCTCCCGGCGGAGCGGGGGAGGCCGGGGTGGCCGCGTCCACCCCCGCACCGGGCGGTCCCCGCTACGCTCCGGATCCGGTTCCGCGGCGGCGATGAGGAGCCTGTGAGGGTTCGTGGCTAAGCCGGCCCGGTCAAAGGGGCAACGCGCGATGTGCCAGGGGCCCCAGTAAGTTTGTGTTAAGGATTCGTAATGCTCCTTAATTAGGGAGGGCTGCTAACAATAACCTGGCGCTGGTTGTCATCACAGCCTCTAGGTGAAGGTAATTTGTAGGAAAAAGTTGGGTGAGGTGGAGTCTGGAGAAAGGAGGAGAAAGAGAGCGTCCTGGGTCAGTTGTGGGGCAGAGCCAGGCAGGCGAGGCAGCTTTCCCTGGGCTGTTCTCCCGAATTCCTGCCTGTCTCCTGGAATTTCGTTGCAGGACGGGCTCCCTGTGCAGGGCTCATGCGCCGGGAGGGGCGGGTGCGTGGCGCAGGCCCTTCGGGGGTCGCCTGGGGTTTGCGTGTGGTGTGTGTGACCGCCCGGTGCCGCTATCCCTGTGGAAGTGCCCAGTGCCATTCTGCAGCCGTTTTCCTGATCCCTGGAGGTGTGCGTGCCAGGAGCTGTACCGTGCTCAGTGCTCACAGCATCCCTTGCAGCGTCACCCCCGAAGGCGGCAGGGCACACCTGGAGCGAGCAGCCGCGGTGTGGGGCAGGCCCTGCACGGGCAGTGCCCGGAGCTGGGGCACGGGCTCATCCATTCGGGGGGAGCAGCCTGGCAAGGCGTTGGCAGCGCTCGTGTGTGCAGGCGGAGGGATGGGGGGAGCAGGGATTTCTCAGCTTCTCACTCCAGTGAGCGTGACATTAACAATCCCAGCTATTTTCGGCTGCTTTTGGTGAAGATTTGGCACTCGCTCACTGCCTCCAGAGATGCCTGGCACTGGGGCAGGGCAGCTCTGGCTGCTGCGTTGTGTCCTGAGGGGCACAGCCCAGGGTGGGCGTAGATCACCATTGGTGACTGCCCTGTTCATTTTCCCTTCTAATGTGCCCATCGTTCTCTGGGATGTCCAGGGCTTGTGGCTCAGCTCTCAATGTTTTGGGAGTGCATCCTGGTGCCCAGTGCTGTTTGCAATCTGGTCATACCCCAAGCTGGAGGCCTGGCTGTGCTGGGTACAGTACAGAGATGAAGGCACTCTGCTTCCCAAACAGCTTCCTGTTTTCAGGCTAAAATGGTTGAGGCTTGATAAAGCCTCACAAAGCAAGAAATTAAGGCTGTTTTTTCTGGATAACAGATGGAGAAAGAGCCCGGAGTTGATAATTTTCAGGGAGGGCTGATTGCAGTGGCTGGGGCTGGCAGGGCTGCCTGGACCTGGCTGTTGGTTGTAGCTCATTCCTGGCTCTGGGGAGAGGTGCCGAGGCTCTGTTTGTTGTTTCACAGAAAATACTGAAGAATTTTTACTGCCCCCCACCTCCTTTGGAGTGATCTTTGTGGTTGTTTGGCACGGCACAGGGCACACAACCGCAGCAGCGTGTGAACCTCTGCCGCTTGCTTTTGGGGATGGAGGGGCTGGGAAGCCCCAGCCTGGCAGTGGCAGCTCCTGCTCCTCCCTGGCACTCTGGGCACCATGTGGGGACAGGCACTGCAGGACTGAGGTGCTGAAGGAGCCGTGGCTGACAGGCACTTCCCTGGGAGCCCGCTGGGTGCGAGGCTGGCATCTCTCCTGGGCACCCTGTGCTTGGTGACAGGGCTGTGGCAGTGCCTCTCCTGTCCTTTCCTGCTGCTCCTGGGCAGCCTGGGAGGTTTTAGGATGTTTTAGGATACCAACCCTTGCTCTCTGTGATGCTCCCTTTGGAAAACCACCTCTTGCAGCCTTTCTCCCCCAGCCTCAGCCAGCTGCGTGCACTCCGTACGCTCCACGCTCACGCAGCCCCTCTGTGAAAAGGGCTGGGCATTTTCCCTTTCCCAGTTCCACTGTTTCTCCATCTCCGTCACTAGAACATGTCGTTCTGAATTACCAGGATGCCATCCCAGGCTCTGGGATGGCTGGGCAGCCTGTGCTGGTGGCAGAGCCTGTCCCTCCATGCAGCTGCTGCTGCTTTGCCACCCTGCAGGATTCCTCTTTGCCACCCAGGATGGGACAGTTGAGTTCTTTTGCCACCGTGGCTGAGGGGAATCTCCCCAGCTGGAGGGGGAGTGCATTAGTGGGGCTTGAGCCAGGTGTGTTCAGGCACTGGGGGTGAGGTCCCCTCAGTGCCCTCTCCAGCAGCCTGGGCCAGATTCCTCCTTTGGTGTGTGAAGGTTTTCAGCTGTGCATTTCTTGAATTAGTTTGTCGGCCCAGCTCTCAGCTGCTCAGCTGACGGTGGATAAATCCCTCTGAAGGTTATTGAGATAATAAAAGGCATGAGGGAAGTTCCGTAATTTATTTGAGTTCTCTTTTAATTTACAGCCTTACGGGGTGAGAGCTCAGTGGATAATGAGTCCTTATGGCAGATCTGCTCCTTTCCAAGGGCCGTGGCAGAGAAAGGGGAGCTGGGGAGGAGGTTTGAGTCGGGGCAGGGTGGAGGGGATTGTGCTGGAGGTGCTGCAGTCCTGGAGCTGTGGCTGTGTGGAGCCTGGAGCTGCTTGGGCATCACCACGGTGCTGCTGCCGGTCGGGAGCTCTTCGTGGGGCTGCTCCATCCCTGCCCGGGCCGGGGTGCTCCATCCCTGCCCGGGCTGGGGCTGCTCCATCCCTGCCCGGGCTGGGGCTGCTCCATCCCTGCCCGGGCTGGGGCTGCTCCATCCCTGCCCGGGCTGGGGCTGCTCCATCCCTGCCTGGGCCGGGGTGCTCCATCCCTGCCCGGGCTGGGGCTGCTCCATCCCTGCCCGGGCTGGGGCTGCTCCATCCCTGCCCGGGCTGGGGCTGCTCCATCCCTGCCTGGGCCGGGGTGCTCCATCCCTGCCTGGGCCGGGGTGCTCCATCCCTGCCCGGGCTGGGGCTGCTCCATCCCTGCCCGGGCTGGGGCTGCTCCATCCCTGCCCTGGCCGGGGTGCTCGGTGCTGCTGACAGCAGCTTCTCCTCCCTCCCTGCTGTTGCTGTACAGGCAGTGGCTGCTGTTGGTGCTGTTCCAGTGCTTTCTGCTGGAATTGTTTGAGGTATTTTGGGATGTGTGTTCCTGCAGATTAATTGACAGGCTGGGGTACCAGATGAGGAAGCAAAGTCTGTCATTTTGTTAGTTACTGAGATTGCAGTTGTTCTGAACCTCTGATAAACCAGTCTGAAGGCAGCTCTCCCCTTCGCTCCGCTCGCACGCAGATGCTCCAGGCATCCTTGTCTCTTCCCAGCGAGACCAGATTGAATTTCTAACGGGCAGAAACACACACAGGAGCACAGGATCCCTTTTCCTGTTCCATTACCCACTGTGGATGTGTCTCCTCATCCTGCCATCCTTGTCACCTGGGAGGTTCAGGGGCTGAGAGGACAGATCCTGAATGGGAGGAAGGGGATCCAGAGGGTTTCCTTGCTGAGAAAAGCTGGTTTCTCACAGTGTTTTGCTGTTGGTTTTCCCAGAGGTGGAAGGAGGTGCACCCTCCCATGGACCCTGCCAGATTGCCCACATTTCCCCTCTAGGATGCTTTTCTACCTGGGGGGAAAAAAGTAAAAAAAGGCTCTTCTGGAATCTGGGCTGGTGCTGCTGTGGGAGGTGTGAGATGCTGGGATGAGGATGGGGTTTCCAAGCCCCAGCAGGTTCCTTCCTGTCCTGCCTGGGCCGCTGTGCCTCTCTGGCACTCAGCACTGCCCAGGCAGAGGTGGGGGTAAAATGGGATTTCCATTAGCAAGAGGACCTGGACTAGTGGATTTTGAATGCAGCCACTGCTGCTCCCTCTGGGCAGTCTGGTGGGTTTGGAGGTTCCTGAAGTGGGAATCTGGCAGTGGCCTGGGAGCTGTAATCTGCCAGAGTTACCACAGGGATCTGTGAGAGTGTCTGGAGAAACAGGGCAATTGAAGTGAGGAAGTCACCACAGCTGGAATTTATGGAAGTGATAAAACAGCTTCTGACAACAGGCTCAGCTCCCGGCAGCTCCTCTGCAGCAAGAGAGAATATTTTCCTCCTGTTGGATCAATAAACAATTAATTCTAAAGCAGGAGCTGGAGCAAAAGGGAGAGTTTTCCAGGCTTCTAAACTCTTAATCAAGCTCTGGGTGAAACACAGATGTGAGAATCTGAGACCTGCTGATAAAATCTTGACCTTGATAAGGGGTTCCTCAGTTCCTGGGCCATGGATGATACTTCCTTAGCTGAATAAATCCTCTTGTAAATATAGAACTTGTTCCCCAATATTTATGTTTCCAACATGTTTAATGTAGCTTTGCTTAATAATCTGCTTCAAAACGCTGACTTTCCCCCCACATTTTAATTGGATTCTAATTTCCATTCAGAATCAGCTTAAATTAAATGAGTTTTAAAATATAGTAAATAATACTTATAATTCACTTACTCTCACCATAAGCTGTGAAAATAAAGACTCAAATAACCCTTTAAAGCTGCTCGTGGTGCAACCCTCTGCTTAGCAGAGAACCTGGCATCTTTGGCTGAGTGTGGCAGTTTAGGAGTTTGTGCCCAGCCGGGCTCAAGGAGCTCTTGGTGCCCCTGGGTTCTTTGGGGCTCAGACTGTGGGGACAGGAGGGGGGAGCTGGGGGCGATGGCACTGCTGTCCTGCGGGTTTGTGGGGTTCCTGATCACTGCTGATGAACCTTTGGCTCTGGCAGGTGCTCCAGCAGCCTTTGGTGCCATGGCTGATGGAAATGGGGTTTAATGGAGCTTCCCCAAACACTGCTGGGGCCAGCACTGATGGGTGAGTGCTGCTGGGTGCGCTCCAGCACAGGCTGTCTGTGAGCTGGGAGGGTCTGTTCACTCTCCAGGGCTTACTGGGCTTGTCCAAGAGCCTCTTTTGCTGGAAAAAGGGTTTAGGGAGCTCTCAGAAGCTGTGCTTTGGCTGGTGGGCAGTGATGGCAGCTCTGCCCTGTAGGGATGGGAGCTGCTGGGGGTGGACACTGGCCTGGTGGCTCTCTGGCCCTGGGATGGTGATCTGTGAGGTCACGGTGTCACTGTCCTGCTGCCTGAGTCCCTCTCTGGCAGGCTCAGGCTGCAGGGCTCCGTGTGCAGGTGTTGAGCATGCAGGAGAGGTGGATGATGCTGGAGAACACCCCCTGTGCCCAGGGGGCCGTGGGCAGCCCCCGCTGCAGGCACCCAGATCCAGGACAGAGCTCTGGGCGGGTGCGTGGGCTGTCCTGCGGGCAGTGCTGTGGTGGCAGTCAGCATGGCAGGATGTGGCAGCAGCACTGGTGAGGCTCTCCCCGTGTCCCCTCCACAAGAACAGGGCTTGGGGTGCAGCCCCCAGAGCCCCCCGAGCCACAGGCAGGCGGGGGCTGCCCGGGAAGGCTCCCAGCAGCAGATCCATCTGGGAAGGTGCTTCACGGACTGTGCAAATCCCGGCGTGGAGAGGCCCAAATTGTTCCGTGCATAGCCAGTTTTTTTTTTTAAATAAAGCTCTCTCCAGTACATTGCAGGAGTAATTAGGAATCCTGAGCTGGCTGGATCTCGATCTTTATAGCAACACAGCTGATAAAGCATGATTCAGGGACCTCGTTAGCTTTTTTTAAAGAAGTTTTTATTTAACTTCCGTGAAGTTGCCATGGTTACCCCTGTGCATGGCTTCCCTGCCTCTCCTGCCTTGAGTGCAGCTGCCAGTGCTGAGAATTAAACATCTACATTTGGAGCAGCCGTGGCCTTCCCCCAGTGCCGTCCTGGGGTTTGGAACCTTGTCCCTTTGCCCACCCTGGAAGAGGCTCCTGTTTGAGTTGTTTGATGTGGTAAAGCCCAGCCTGGGCTGTCCAAGGGCTTTCTGCTGGAGCAGGTGAGAAGGAGGCTGCTCTGTCGGTGACACTGGTGACATGAAATGTGCCATGGGCACACACTGCTGTGCACCAGCACAGCCTGGATGCTCCCACTGTGTGACACAAAGCTGCTGTGGGGCACAGGAGGCACTGGGGTGCTGGGAGGGTGAGGGGAGGCACTGGGAGCAGGGGCCAGTGCCCTGAGTGCCATCTCACTGTGGTTTGGCTGACAGGGCCTCGCTGTCCAGGAGCCAGTGGAGGCAGGGGGTTTAATGAGTCCCACATGAGCTGTCCCCAGTCCAGTGCTGGGAGGTGACAGATGTGGGCACGGGGGAGCCCAGGTGGGGTGTGAGATCAGCCCATTTCTGTGATGATGGCCATGATGTTGGACACTGACAGAGGTGCTTTGTGGCTGTGTGCTTTGAGCCAGGCAAACCCCAGGAGCTGGGGAACAGGGAGGGAGCAGCCACCCCCCACTCAGTGCGGGGTGCTGGGGGGTGCTGGAGCCTCCAGAAGGGACAGTGGGCGCTTGAGCAGGTGTTGGATGGCAAGGTGGAGCTGTGCTGCATCCTGCCGCTGCGGGGCTGTGCTCTCTGCCGGCAGGGGCAGCGGGGCTGGCGGTGCCTGGTGCTGCTGCTGCTTCTCCCCGTCCCCGCGGCTCCGGCCAGGTACCGGGGACCTTGTGCTGGGCTGGCGGTGCTGGCCATCTGTCCGGGCAGGGCTGGACTCTGTCCTCATTCTGTCAAAGTTTTGTCATGCTTCCCCCCTGCTCCTCTTGGCGTTTTCAGCAGTGGAGGGTGGGAGGGTGCGTGGGAAGTGAAGCCGCACCAGAAATAATCCTGCGCGTCCGGGTGCGAGCGGCGCTGCGGGGAGGCTCTGCCCCCCCTGCCCGCCGGCTCCTCCCTGGGGTCACCAAGTCCCCAGGCTGAGGGGAGCAGCTTTTATTTGTTTGTCTCCCGGTCTTCCTCCTCCCTTCCTTGATTTCTCTCTTCCCTTCTCCATTTTCCTTCCCGATGAAAGATTTTCTCGCAGTGTCAAGGCAATGTGACCTGGTTCCGTAATAAAGAGGAGGCTTATTAGAATTAAAGCCCAACAGTGTTAAAAAAGCAATCTTTGCAAGATTGAGGCCATGAGGGAATTGTAAATTCTCAGCAAAGACCTCATTTAAAGACTGGGATGAAAACACATGCGCATGCATGCACCGAGGCCCGGCACCGAGGGCACATCTGGTTCAAGAAGAATTTTGGGGAGGATGAGGCGTTGGAGCAGCACTTGTGTCCTTCTGGCTTTGCTCGGGGTCCTCCTGCTGGTTGGGCACGTTGGTGGCTGTGAATATCGCTGGAGTTTGGGTTTGTTTTCCTTGTTCTCCGGGGATACCCTCCCCGTAGCCCCCCCTCTCCTGCATCCGCGCTCAGCCCCTCCTGGCGCGGCCGCCCACCTGCCGCGGGGTGGGAGCGATGGCAGCCGGTGAGTCAGGGCTCCCCCGGCTCAGCGCAGCCCTCTTCCAGCTGCTCACCGCAGAAATTTCCCTCAGGGTGAGACGGGTGCTGGGTCGGTCCCGGAGCCGGGATGGGTGTCCCTCCCTGGGGCGAGGCGTGCCGGCTCCGTGGACCCCCTGCCCTGTTGCTGGCTGTGGGTGCTCTGGCCGAGGGTGCCCATGCTGGTGAGAGCTCACAGGGGCTCCCGGTGGCCCCCCAGGGCAGACAGTGCCATGGCTTTGGCCTCACCCTTGGGCGCATTTCCCTCCATCCCATCTCGATGGACGGGACCTCTTGTGGGTGCGTGGGCAGCAGCCGAGTGTGCTGCCGAGGAGAAGGAAGGGCTGCAGTGGGCAGCAGGTGGAGAGACCTCACTCCTCTCCCTTCCTCCCTCCCTCTCCTGGTTTTTTCTCCGCGGCCGCATCCCCAGGGCTGCGGGGAGCGAGCGCAGCGCGACAGAGCTGTGTCAGGCCGGAGCCGCGCTGCGGGAGCGGCAGCAGCCCCCGCCGCTCCCCTCGGTGGTCTGTTGTCATGATTTGCTGTTATCTGTGTAATTAGAGAGCCGGCTCTCCCGGCGGGGCTCCAGCGCCGCGCTCACCTACGCTGCAGCAGGATGAGGAGATCGGAGCAGCAGAGGCGGGGCGGACACGCGTGTGAGGCCAGGCTGCGGGAGCCCTCAGTGCCCAGCCGCGGGCCCCAGGGCTCCTGCTCAGCGATGCCCAAGGTCGGCAGAGGCTCTCGATGAAGTGGATCCCTAGAGCCGGTGGTGCCCGAGCCTGCTGCCCTGGGAACACAGCTGCCATCCCCAGGGGTTCGTGCCCTGGGCTCGTGGCTGAAGCTCCCCCGCTGCCTGCCCTGCTGCTGGGGCACCTGCAGGGCCGGCTGTGCCAGGGGGACAAACACACGCGTGCCAGGATCCTGCCCAGGATGGGACATCAAGGAGTTTTTCCCCCAGGTGCCCCTCGGGTGTGGGGACAGACAGGGTGGCTCCGTGGGTGGCTGTGCTGCGCTGCTGGCGAGGATGGTGCTGCTTCAGCTGCTGCCTTTGTTGTCAGTCCTGCTCCAGGATATTTATAGCAATCCAGAGCTGTGCCCAGCTCTGCTGCTCCTCCACACCTTGCAGAGGGGTCCCTTACAGGGGTTCCTCCCTGTGGGGCTTGGAGCAGATCCCTGCCCTGCTGCCTGTGGCCTGGAGGAGCCAGGCTGGCACTGCCACCTCTCCCTAACGTGCCGTTAATGTAATGTCTCGTCCAGGAGCCTTTCCTGCAGGATAAATGGCCTTTCCATCCGGAGCCTGCGTGAATTACGCTGACGTTTTGCTCCTGAGTAGATGTGTGTAGGGGAGCTGGGTATTGGATTGGTGAGAGGCAAGAGAAGCAATCTCTGGGAGGCCATCAATTTGGATTAGGCTTTGTGAACTGGGATGGAGGGTAATCACCATCCTTCATTTCAGAGAGGTAAGAAACAAGTCAGCTTCTTTATGGATCATTATAGCTGCAGCAGGAATTGCTTCCACCTTGGCCATGGCGTGGATCCCCCCGCCGGGCACAGGGGGTGGAGGAGGGTGTAAAGCCAAGGGAGGGAGCTAGCTGTGCCTTTGGAAGGACGAGCCAGCCTCCAGCCTCCTGGGTGCTGCTGCCACATTCCTTCCTGGGTGAGATGGCCCTGCTGGGGGTGCCTGTCTCTGCCTCGCTGCCGCAGCTGGAGTCGGTTGAGGTGAGGTGAGTGGTGGGAGTCAGTGAGGGAGAAAACGCTCCCCACTCCCCAGGAAACGGCTCTGGGTCTGTCTGGGGGTGGCATTGCATCTGTTCCCCTTGCAGTACCTCCACCAGCAGCATCTGCCAGTGCAGGCTCTTAGATGGGTGAGGACCTCAGCATCGTCCCTCGGCGCTGCAGGGTGGCAGGGGAACCGGCCGCTGCCCGGCTCCATGGGCACCGCATGCCCCGTCCCAGCTGTGGCACGGGGAGCGTTGGCATCCGCAGTCGCAGCCCCGGGGAGGGGCCCGGGCGGTGCCCGGCGCTGTTGGTGCCGTGTCCCTCGTCCCCACCGGCCGCGGCAGGATCGCAGCGCGTTCCCGGCCCGCTGACAGCAGCGCTCCCAGGCATCCTCCGCCCGCCGCCCGCGCACGCCCACGCGCAGCGCCGATGAAAGGCACAGCCCGTAAACAGGGGAGAGGAGGAGGGATGCCATGGGATGGAAATGGGGCAGCTCCGGCGTGTGTGCAGCTGAACCAGGCGAGCCGAGCTGGTGGGGTCGGTGCTGTGTCGCCGGCTGGGTGGGAGTTGCTCGGGGCCAGTGGGGAGGAGAGATCTGCTTTGGCCTCGAGGAGCGAAAGCTTCTCCTCCCTCCCTTTTGTTTGTACTTTTCTTTTCTTTTTTTTTTGGTATCTGAGTGCTTCATTTTCCAGAAGCTGTCATTTTACATAAACCTCTCAGCGAGGTACATCCATTCCCACTGCCAGAATCTCCATATCAAACACTTGTAACACACGGCTGAACTGACAGCCCTGCCTGTACTCGCTCCGTGCCTTTACAAAGGGATGCTGCGTCGGGGAAGGATATAAATACTCGCCTTGCAGTGACACGCAGCTCGTGCTGCCCTGCTCTCTCGCTGCCCAGTTCAAATTGATCTGAAACCTCGGCACAGGCACCCACAGGGGCCTGGTGGCAGCACAGCGCCCACAGCCCCTGGCAGCACTGGGGTGGGTGGCAGGATGCCCGTGGGCAGCTGCCGCGCTGTGGTGGGCTCGGGGCTGGGCTGTTGTGTGTGCTGAGCTGTGGGTTTGGGGGCAGCAGCCCCCCAGCAGTGATTGCTGCAGCCCCTGTGCGTGGGAAGCCTTTGCCGGTGCGGTCTGGGGGCTGAGTGCTGGCTGTGCTGGGGCTCCTGTGCCCAGGGGCTGGCAGGGTGTCCTTCCCTCGCAGGTGAGCCCCAGGGTGACCCACACACTGTGATGCAGCAGGAGGGGGGCTGCTCGGCCTGAAACTCTCTCTGTGCCTCAAATTCTGTTCCAATGGGAGTAGGGACAGAGTGTGTTAAGCAATCCAACTGCTTCCTTTTCAAACGAAATTATTTTCTTCTGGATGAAGTTCAAATCCAACCCCAAATCCCTGTTTCTTTGCAAAGGAGAAGGAAGGAAATGCAAAACATGCTCCCCACCCCCCAAGTCTATCAGTCTTGCGGCTGATGAGCAGAACCATTCCTGCTCGTCCTGGGATTGCCTCCCTCCTCGTGCAAGGACGGCGCTGCCGTAGCCGAGTTTTGTCACACTGGCTGTGATCCCCAGCTGCTCCCAGGACAGCCCTGGCTGTCTGGGCAGGCAGTGGAGTGCTGGAGCAGGTCTTGGGGGAGCACTGACAGCTCCTCTGGGGCCACCACGGTCCGTGGGCACGTGGCCCTGCTGGGGTGCCCTGGTGATGTGGCTGTCACTGGCAGGGCTGTCCCTGTCGTTTGTGCTTGGTGGTTTCTGCCGCTCTTCCAGGTGGAGACCTCGATGTGGGAAAGATGAGAGTTATTTTTTTTTTATGTGATAGCATTACAAATGGCTTTTAATTGAGTACATTTTGGCAAGTTTGATGATAATTTTTTTCAGCGCCTCAGCTGGGAGAGATAGGTCTGTGCTCAGCTCTTCTGCTTTCCACACCAGGGAAGCTCCAGGACTTGAGATGTTTCTGGGCTGAGCTGTTTCCATGCTCAGGAATCCTCTGAGATCTCTGGCCCCAGCTAAGGCAGTGGTGGCACATGTGTGGGGGAGTGTGTTGTCTGTGTCCCCAAAGCCCCCGTTCCCCCAGCTCTGCTGCTGAGGGGTGCTGATGCTCTGGGTCAGGTCTCTGCAGACCCCAGCCTGGGGCTGCCAGCAGAGGGTTTGCTGTGCTCCAGCTGGGAAGGTACCTGGGGGCTGTGATGCAGTTGTGCTGCCCAGCCGTGCATGGGGAGGGCACAGTTGCAGCCAAACATGTCACAGTGCCCAGGCTGAGGATGGGGGGTGGGTGAGCTGCCTCTGCTCTGCCTTGTGCTGCGGCTCCTTCCAGCCAGGATGAATCAGCCTTTCCCAAGGACCTGGGAGCAATCTGCCACCACTGTGGCCTTGTGTCCCCGGGGAGTCACAGCCCTCCCTGGGCAGGGAGCCATGAGGTGAGGGCAGCAGCAGTGCCAGCTGTGATGGCATCTGCTGCTCTCGCTGGCAGAAGGCACAGACCTCAACGTTCGTGTCCCCAAACTGCTCTTAGCAGAAAGAAGGGCACCGTGCTGGTGATGCTCCTGGCTCTGAAGTGCAGCTGGCAGCTCCAGGGGCTGCACTGTCCCTGAGGGGCTGCTGCACCCTTGGGGACCCTCTGTAGGCTTGGGCAGTCTCTGCAGCCGAGGGCTGGGATTCCCTTTTCCCAGGATGGTGGGAACGATCCCGGCTGGGCCCTGGCGCATGGCTCAGCCCAGAGTGCCGTGCTTGCCCTGAGGGGAGGCTGAAGGTCCCTCCTGGTGCTGGAGCCAGCCCCTGGCTCTGTCCCTGCTCTCCTGCTGCCGGTGGCAGCTGCTGCCAGCTGCCTCGGGCCACCTTCCCTCTGCCCTGCTCATCCCGGGGCTTTTCCCTTCCTCCCACCTGTGAGTGCTCCTGGCATGGAGGGCAGGAGGGCTCCAGGTTTGGCTGGAGCTGGGCAGGGGCTCAGTTGGGCTGAGAGGGATGGAGGGAAGTTGGGCTCTGCTGGCAGAGTTTCCTCCCGTTCATCACGGGTGAAGGGATGTTTTGGTGTGTGCTGATTAACGGCCTCCTCCCGATGTGCCACGGCGAGATAAAATATGAACAACCGCATTCTTTGACTTAAAATTTAATTAAAACTATATATCAAAAACGTGAGACCCCAGGCTTAATAAAACCTGATAAAATTATACTAATACACTTCAATTTCAATCCAAGGCTTCCTGATGGAAGAGCGTGAGAGGCTGAGCCTGTAACTAGATTAGAAACACCTCCTATGCAATATTTATGGTGCTGTCCTGCTTGAGATGCATGGCTGCCGAGGAAGGCTCTGACACCGTGATGAAGAGGAGTTGTCAGCCTGGCTTATGGTAAACAGGAGAGAGGGCGATATCGGACGGGCTGTTCCTGGTGGGGGAGAGTGGCTTGGGCAGAGGATGAGCTCATGGAGGGAGGAAAAAAGGGAAGAAGGAGGGATGCTTCTTCCCCCGTGCTGCTGTGCCCTGGGGATGGTCCCTGCATATGGCACCAGTGGCCCAGCAGCCCTGATGAGTTCAGCCCCTTGGTGAGTTCAGGGGTGACCTCTGCCCTGGGGGAGCTGCCAGTGGCTGTGGGCACCTCATTTGCAGGTGATTTATTGAGTGGGGGTTGGCAGCTCAGAGGCATTGTCCGTCAGCTGGGGCAGTCAAGCTGGTTTGTTCCTTGTGCAGGAGCGTGGCTGTGCCAGCAGGAATGGTGGCACCAAGCTGCTGGGGGGCACACCGTGGTGAGGTGCCTCTGCTCCAGGCAGGAATCGGCAGGAGCACTCAGTTCCCCACGTGGTCCTCTCAGGCAGGATCCCTCTGGCACAACGGAGCCTTTCCATGCAGTCCCATATCCCCAGAATTTAGCTTTTGGGTGGAAATGGGCGGGATGTGTGCCTGCAGGGGCGTTGGTGACTGGGGGGTCACCCAGAGGGCTCAGGATCACCAGCGGGGCTCGGTGTGGCACGGGCGGCTGCGGTGCCAGCTCGGAGGCAGCTGGGGCAGGCTCTTAATGGGCACCATAAATCCTGCTGAGACAGGGGAGGTCAGAGCACGGAGGCAGGAGCTGTAAAGCACTGCGGGCAGAGCGGCTCCATCCTCAGAGGAGAGCCCGGGGGCTGTGGCTGAGCAGGGAGGATAGGTGGGGATGTTCAGGGCCGGCTGCCCGTGGGGACGCAGCGGGGTCTGGGGGCTCGGGCTGTGCTGCTCGGTCTGCTGTGGTGCAGCCAGTGGGGCAGGGGTCTTTCTTCACCTTCCATGCCTTGGCTCCTGCCTGAGCCCCTCCTAGCCTGATTCTATCTTGGATGAGGTCAGTGTGCAGCCTGGCTTGGGCAGGATGCTGGGTGTGGGGTGCCAGAGTGCTCTCTTGGGGCTGGGGGTGCTGCCCCAGCGCTCTGTGCCCATCTCCCACTGCTGCCCCCCTGTTCCCCCCTCTGCTCTCCCTTCCAGGTGAGTGGGCATGCGTGCCCCTGGAGCGCTGACATGTGCTGGTGCTGCTCCAAGGCTGTGGCAGCAATTCCAGCAGCAGCAGCCTGGCATGACCCCGGGAGCTGAAGGAAGGGGGTGAGGTGAGCACTCAGCTGGCACGGAGCCCCTCCCCGGGCAGGAGGGGACTGACAGGCAGCAGTATCAGCCCTGCCAGCCACAGGCTCCTGCCCCTTGCCCCCTCTCCAGATCCCTGGGGAGCTGGAAGTGAGAGCAGAGGGAAGGGATGGGGTGTGTGTGCTGGTGCCCATCCGTGCCACCTCCACACATCCCTCCCTGGCCAGGGTGTGCCCGGACTCGTCCCTCATGCTGCCCCTCTCCCTGCTCTGTGGAGCTGTATTTTCAGAGACTGTGGGGGATGTCGTGTGTGTAAAATTAGCGCTGCCTTGTTAGTGCTTCTCAGGCTAATTCGGAGTGAAATGCTTTAGCAGCGGTGGGCTGATTCTATCAGGAGAACAAGAACTAATTAAATTCACTCTGACCATCAAGCAGTAAATTATTTATACCCAGACAGATGCAATCTAATCTGTGGTGTCCAGCCCCTCTGAACCTGCAGCCTCCTTGGGTCGGGGTGAGGAGCAGAGGGGGACCTGGGAAGGGCAGAGCAAGGGCTGCCCCAGAAGGCAAATTTTTCTTTCCCTTCTGTGCCAGTGCTGCAATGGGACCCTCCACTGGCCCTTCAGCCCCTGGGCCTGCCTGGGGAGCTCTGGAGCATGGGGACCTCTGGGGCTGAGAGCTGGAAAGAGATGGGGTGTCCTCCAGCAGCTACCCGGTCTCCTCCATCCTGGGAGCTGGCACAGACCTACCCTGCTGGCTGGGGAGGTGGTTTGCCAGCATCAGCAGGGACATGTGGGAGTCCTTCTCCTCCTCCTCCCAGGAGGAAGGCCAGGCACAGTCAGAGGTCCTCACCTCTGCTTTGCACCACCATGCTGTGGTCCCTGTGCTGCCATGTGATCTCCATCACCCCCCTTCCTGTGCCTCCCCAGGCCCCGTGCTCTCAGCCAGCTCAGCTCGGGCAGGAGCCAGCCGTTATCATCTCTGCAGGGGTTTGTTTTTTGGCCATCTGACCCGGTGCCTGATTAGATCATTCCTGTCACACAGGAACCGCAGCTTTCTCTGCCTACCAGCCGCAGTTGGCTCTAATTGTGATTGAGCCGAGATCCTTTTTCTCTCCAAACCAAAGGGAAGAGTGAAAAATCATTTGCTGATCCTCTGGGGGTTGTAAAAGATTCTGGCAGCCTGGGAAACAGCTCTGCTTGGGGCTGGGAAAATGGTGTGGTGAAAATGATCTGGTTGTTTTGTGTGTTAGAGGGACAGAAAGAAGGAATTCCAGAGCAGCCAGAACAGAGCATCACGGGTCCTTGTCCCCAAGGGGATGGTCCATGTCCCCTTGGGAATGGAGATTTCCATTCTGTCCTGGGGCAGGCGTGCTGTTGGGAGGGCTGGTTTGGTTGCAAAGAGCTTGGCTCAGTTCAGAGCAGGAGCCCCTGGAAGCAGGTTGGGGTCGCTGGTGGGTGCCCCTGCGGCCAGGCAGGATGCTGGGCTCGGTGCTCTCCAGCTGCAGCTTCCCAGCAGGCAGGGGCACCTCTGGTGGGATGCCCGGGAGCTGCCCCACAGAGGAGGGATGGATCCTTGGTACAGGGTTTGGGCTCTTGCTGCGTTTAACGAGGTGTTCAAGGATAAATCGGCTGTAACCGGTTTGTGCCCATGAGGGCTGAGCAGAGCTGGGGCTGCCCCGTGATTCCCCCGGAGGAGGCAGCACAGGCGGGCTCCCGGCTGGTGCCGTGTTTGCACGGAGCGCGCAGGCACTCGGAACCAGTCCTTTGCACAAAGAATTTGCTTTCCACAGCGCTGGAGGTGCGGGCTCCGCCGCCAGACGCGGCAGCAGCGCCGGGAGCCGGCAGCGCGCTCGGCTCAGCTCCGCTCCAGCTGCGCCGCGCTTCGGGCTCGGCTGAGCCCAGCCCCTGTTTGCATTTGCACCGGTGATTAATCTCTCTAGCAGGGGAGGGAACTCCTGTTATGAATCAGGCTCGTAACTCCCGGCACACATATTTCCAGAGCCCCGCCGGACTATTAATCCACCCGGCTCCCTGGGGTACGGAGATGGAGGGGGAAATGTCACCTTGTGGCAGCAGAGCTGTGACAGGCAGCCAAGCCAGCAGCTCCGTCTTGGAGATGGTTCCTGCTCTCCAGATTCCACCGATGGACCATGTGGCCTCGCGATTGATTTAAAAAGGAGAGGAACAAAAAAAAAAAAAAAAAAGGCAACTGCTTCACTCTGGCTTTGCTGCTGATGCTGAGGGGACAGATTTGCCTGCTGGCAGCTCTGCCATTAACTGGATGAGCTATTCAGGTGTGGGTTATGGATTTGGGATCAGCCTGACTGTGCTGGAGAAGGCACACGGTGCTGAGCCCAGATGGATGCGTGGCCCGGGGTGGGGCCTGGGGAGAGCTGAGGGCTCTTTTCAGGGGCAGCAGAAGGTGGGATGGAGGAGCCTTCCCTGCGAGCAGATAACCTTGGGAGGGTGAGGAGCTCTTCCAAACTCTGCCCAGGTCCTTCCTGGCTGCATGAGAGATTGATGGGTGGGGGCTGCAGCTCCCAGCAGCAGAAGGGCTGCAGGTGGAGCAAGGGAAGGGGGCTGGGAGCCGGGTAGCAGGAGGTTCCTTCCACTGGCAGGGAGGGAGGAAGGAATTGGGAATATCCTAGCAGCGCTGGGAGAGGAGCCATGCTTTCAGAGTCTGGGAACGACTTCCAGGCTGCAAACATCCCTTTCCAGCCCCAAAGCTGCCACAAGAATCTTCCCTGCTCCTGTAGGCAGCTGGCACTCACGGCCCTGGCATCCCTGGGCTGCTGTGGCAGTGCGAGAGTGAGCTGGACCCACGGGCTGCCAGCGAGGAGAGGGACTGGGATTCTGCTTTTGGCTCACGAGGATCACTTGAACACCGAGCACCAGGAGCTGAAGTAGTCAGGAGTTGCTCCCAACTGCTTCACTAGGGCAGGATACGAGTGCTCACAGCCTGGGATGCTCCCACAGTCCCAGCACTGCTGTCTCCTCCCTCCTGGGTGGGTCTGACCCGGCAGTGCCAGTGCGGTGCAGGAAACACAAGCATTTTGATATATTTTATTTTTATTTTCCATTTTTGCCACAGTTCCACAGCCCCTCTGTCGCACTCCTTGTTAAGCTGTTAAATCACTCCATTTATTTAGCACGAGCATTGCTGAGAGCTCATTTTTATCTTGGTGAAAACCAGACTTGCTCATGGGCACATAATGAAATTGTATAAATATACCCTTAGCTGGGAATCTAATTTATTTTTCCTGTTCATTATGGGGTGGAAGGCCATTATGAGATGTAGAACTTTTTTTTTCCAGTGCTGGAATTGAAGGGCTGGTGCGGGCAGTTTTTATACTGATGATTTTGCCCTGATTCAATTTGAAGCTGGTTAGAGCTCAAATACTGAAGCATAATTGACAGAGAGCAGTGTGGGTTGCCATGCTAATGCCCTGGCCGTGGCTCTGTGGCAGTGCCAGACCAAGGCTGGGTGGAGCACGGCCCAGAGATGGGCACGGATGGAGATTCCCTGGAGCTGGGATGGTGGGGAGCAGGGGTGGCCCAGCCCTGGGGCAGCAGGAGATGAGTCTGCCCCTTTGTCCATCAGCAGGATTGATTTTGGACGGCATTGATACCGCTATCAAGTCCTGTTTATGGAGCTATAATTAAGCGGGGCCATTCAGCCGGCAGTGTTAAGTGCTGAGCAGATTTATGGCACGGCTCAGCCTTCGGCAGGGCTGTATTTCAGCACGAAGCACACCAGGTTTTTATGTGTTCTGCGATTGTGTTCGTGTGACAGTGATTAGTATAATGGGGGCTTCCGGGGTCGTGCTGCCAAGCTGAGGAAACAGCAATTACGGGCGGCCGCAGTATCAACTTAATTGCATCCATTTGCAAGTGACAGGGGCCGGGTGTGCGGGAGCAGCTGGCGGGGCGAGCCCTGGCACCCCTCAGCCACTGCCCCTGGCTGGCCCCCGCCTCCCAGGGCCTGGGGTCTGCTGGACTCTGAGGGTCCATCACAGGCAGAGCAAAGGGCAGATCCTGTCCAGCACTGGGACCTGCTCGGCTGAGCCAAAACCTGCACTGCTGGGTTCAGTGGGGCTGAGCCAAAACCTGCACTGCTGGGTTCAGTGGGGCACTGGAACAAAACCTGCACTGCTGGGTTCAGGGTCCCTGCTGCTGGGGCAGTGGCCTGGGAGAGCTGGGGGAATGTGCTTCCCCAGGAGCTGGCAGTGCTTTGGTGGCATTGCCCAGGGCTGGGGCATCTCCCTGTGTTTCAGCCTCGGTCCATTGGCCGTTTGCCGTGGGCCAGCAGCTGTGTGGCCACTCCAGTGCCCTGGGTGCTCCTATGGCTTGTCCCCTGTCTGAGGGATGGACAGGCCAAGCTCTGCAGCAGCGGGGAGCAGGGGACAGAGCCATCCAAGGGCGAAAGGGCCAGCGGTGGATTTGCAGCGGTGCAATTAGAGCTCACCTTGATGTGCACTTGGCAGCCTTTCCTTTGAACCCTCTCCCCTGACAGCTTTCCTGAGATCTGGAGGTTTGCCAGCTCAGCCCCTTGCCATCCTGAGAAGGCACAGGGAAGTTCTGCAGAGCAGTTACAGAGACTCAGGGAAGGCTGGGACTGAGCTTCTCCTGAACATCAGGAACTCCTGTGCCCTCTCTTGGGCAGGCCCTGTCCTTCAGCAGGACTTGGGGATGCTGGGGCTGGCACAGGCAGGGCCTGTGGGTGCCAGGCCTGGCCAGCATCCTGTGCAATTGTGCCACCAGCACCCTGCAGCAGCTGGGAAAAGGCATCTCCGTGGGAGCTGGGCAGGGTGTGGATGTGTGTCCTGCTGAGGAGCACAGCCCCTGGGCTGCTCACCTGGAGGCGGTGGAGCATCACGTAGGGCTCCTGGATGCACTGCCACAAGCGCATCACGGACCACAAGGTCTCTTTCCCAGGTGGAACCAGGGCTGAGAGGGCATCTTCCCTGCTCCTGCCCTTGCTGTGTGCACTCTCCCAGTTCGCTGCAGGAATTAGATGGGCTTTTGCCGACTAAGAGGTGTTAAACGGCTCTAAATACTCCTCACACTGCAATATCTCCACCACAGCATTTAATCGAGTGCCACAGAAATGCCTATAAATAAACGTAATGCGCCTGTGCCAGTTCCCTCCCACGGCACCTCGGAGCTCGCAGGAAAGTCAGCAAGTGGCTTGTGCTGGGCTGCAGCTCCTGCCCTCCACTCTGTCCCTGTGCTGTCCCCTCTCTGCCCCTGCCCTTCATTCCCCATTCCTACCCCTTCCTTTTCCCCCTTTTCCCCCACCTGAGGGTGAGGGGGTCCAGCCTGGGGGTGTGGAACCTCTCGCTGGAGTGCAGCTGCAGGAGCGAGCACGGCAGGGCTGGAAGCAGCAGCCAGCCCAGGGCCATGGAGAGAGGCCTGGGAAGCTCCTTGCAGCTGTCCCCCCGTTGTCCCTGGGGGCCCAGCGAGTGCCCAGGCTGGCACTGTGCCCGTGGGCACCCTGGCATCAGGCAGCACAGCCAGGAGCAGGTGTAGAGAATGCGCAGAGGTAACAGCACGGAGCATTTCAAGGCTGTTTGTGCTGCTCCTACATTGGTGTGTGAGTCCAGGCTCCTGGAGATCCACATACACCAAACCAGATGGATTTCCCACCAGGCTGCCTTAATCTGCAGCATCTCGGCCCTTGAGTCCAAGCAGGCAAAATATGTGTGTGGGGCTTTAGCTGCTGCAAAAGGCACTTTTATCTGCTGCTGCACGGCAGCGCCTCCTGGGAAACACTGCGAAATTCCTTCCACATTCCCTTTCCCGAGCCTTTATTACAGAAAATAAACCATCTTGAAGAAAGAGAGGAGTGGGCAGCGGGCACTCCCTGGCAGTTCTGGTGCTCCTTGGCTGTGCCAGGTGCTCCTTGGTGTCCCTGTGGCCGCAGGGCAGGGGACAGAGCTGGCTGCGTGTGCAGGGCTGTCCCTTTTGGCACTCCCTGACAGGGCTGCTCTGTGTCCCCAGGTGGACGCTGGGGGGGCTGTGGGGTACCTGGGGCACCCCTGTGCCGGCACCCTCTCTCCGAGGGGAGCCCTGGAGCCCCGCTGAGGATCCTCAGCCAAACAGGATCCCTAAATAAGCTCCTCAGCCTGTCAGTTGACTGCCTCTTCAGCGCTGATGAGCCACTCTGGTGTTACTATTTAAAATCCTAATTGCTTTAATCAGCTCGCCTTTAGCCACCGCAGCCAGCGAGCGAGTCCAGGGGCTGAGAGCGCTCCCGCTGCTCCAGCACAGCTGCGGCTGGGCACGGCATGATCACCCAGCTCCTGTCCATGTGGGCACCCAGCACCAGCCCTGCAGGTGCCCGGCGTCCCTGTGGGCACCCAGCATCCCTGTGGCCCTGCTCTGGCACATGTTGGAGGCACAGCTGGTGGGACAGCAGTGGGACGGTGGTGGGGTGACTGCAGAGCTGAGCACAAGTCCCCTGGGCAGGGGGAGGACAAGAACTGAGATGGATGAGGAGAAGAGGAGCTGCTGTTACCATGGGCTGACAGATGCCAGCACTTTAATGAGCTGGGAATTCCCATGTCCTCTCCCTGCGCTCGCCTTTATCACCGTGAATTCTCTTCCAGGGTAAAAGCAGATTCCTCCCTGGGGTTCAGGGCCCAGCAGCCCACTCCTGCCTCCCTCCAAGCACAGCCTCGGGGTGTTCCTCCACCTCGAGCAGGTGCGGGGCGCGGGGGCGCGGGGCAGAGCTCTCCTGGGGCTGCTCTCGCAGCCGTCCTCGCTGGGATGGTGGGAGATGCGGGATTAAAATAGCGCGGCGCTTCCCTGGCGAGGGAGCCTTGCGGCAAAGGCACCCACGGCACTGCGCCGAGGAGGAGGAGGAGGAGGAGGATGCTGATCGGCGCCTGACACCGGCTGGGGCAGGGGCAGGAGATGCAAAGACCCAAATCTGTGGGTGCAGCGCTGCCGCTGAGGAGCCCCTCCTGGCCGTCACTGTCCCTCCTGGTTCCCCGCACAGGTGTGTGGCACAAGGTGTGTGGCACAAGGGCATCCCCAGGGCTGGTTCCCGCCGCAGCAGGAGGCTTTGCGCTGGCAGGAAGCTGGGCCGGGCCGGAGGGAGCTGGCAGAGGGGGGCAGCGATGCCGCGGTGCTGGGCGCTGGCCGGGCCGCAGGCCGGGAGGAAATGAGCAGAGCTGCCCGCTGTGCCGAGCTCCCCGCCGGGGCTGGCCGGCTCTCGGCTGCGGCTCCTCCACTCCTGCCCAACCTGGCGCCGGGGAAGGCATTGCCAGGGGCCGGTGCTGGCACCCGGGTGTCGGTGCCAGCTCCTGGGGACCGGCTGTCCCCGCCTTCTGTTGGCTTCTCCGGGGCATCGCGTCCCTCCTGCAGCCCCTCTGCTGTGCCAAGGGAGCCCTGCTCCCCATCCCGCTGCGTGCAGGGCTGCTCCACCTCCCCCTGTGCTGGGTTTGGGGGTAGAGTGGTGTCTCCAGCCCTGGAAGCACCCCTCCCTCGGGCTCTGGGCCCCCTACACCCGTCCTTGTGCCGCGGCAGCCTGCCCACCTCCGGCATTCCCAGTGATGGATGGGTGACATGCGGCAGCGGCCCCGGGGCTGTGCTGTCCCAGAATATTCCTGGATGAGCGGAAAACCTCGTTCAGGGGATTGTTCAACTCGCGGCAGCCTTCCTGGGGAGTGAGGACATCTCTGCATTTATTCAAGGACATCCCTTCTCAATTAAATCCCTGCATGGGCTAAACAAGCGGGCTGCTGAGATCAAAGGGGGTTTTTTTCCACTCTTTTTTTTCCCCCCGAAATCGTTTAAACGATGCAGTGCAGGGAGCGTGGTGTGTTTGCCTTCCAACACCTGGTGAGGAGGAGAAGCTGCCGTTAAATTCCCGTAAAGGTGTTTCCCTGTGCTGATGTGGGACTGGGGCAGTTTGTAGGTGGTAGCCATGGGGTGGTGGCTCCGGGTGTCCGCAGTGGCCGTGGGCGAGCCCAGGGATGCGGATCGTTGGGCTGGGGTTGCCCTCCTGGAGCTGTGTGGCCGGCCGCCGATCTGCCGCAGCCCCGGTCCCGGGGTGCAGCCCCCGGAGGGTCTGGGGGCTCAGCCCCTGCCCGGCCACGTGCCGGGGCTGAGCCCGGGTGTCCCTCCGCCCCTGCTCGGGCTCCTCAGGGATTGATGGTGTCGTTAAAGCGTCAGGCTGGCCTGGGGCCGGCCCCGATTTATGGTGGAGCGTGCCTTGGTGAAGGTTTTATCACCGCAGTTAAAGAGCCGAGCGTGTGCCGGGGGCCGGGCAGGGGGGTCTGCTCTGCCATCATTGCTGGGGCTGGGGTCACTTCGCTGGGCACCCTCCGACGGGGCAGTGCCACCGAGGATGCGGTGGGATGCTGCAGCTGCCTGGGCACAGTCCCTGCGGGGCCGAGCTCGGTGGGAGCCCCCGGGGCCAGGTTTTTGGGCGTGCACAGCCCTGCGGCCACCCCGCGGTGCGACCTCCTCCCCTTCCTCTGCCATGGATCCGTCAGTTAAGAAATCGATCCTTTTGCCACCAGCCCGGTCTCCTTTTTCCTTTTAAATGGTGTCACTCTGCTATTTCCTGGCCTCTCTAATAGATTTTTATATAATCACTACAGTGCACTTTTAAAGAGCGATAGATCACGTTCATTGCTTTTCCCCGTGATTAATTTCCCATAATAGTCCTCTGTAACACCAAGGCAAAGAGAGGAGAGCAAAGAAAACCCCCACATTATCCACTTTGTGCTCCGAGTATAAATGAATTAGATTTAATTTTTGTTTAATTGTTTCCATAGCTCAGCCTCTGCTAACTTTGCAGGATAATTTATTTTGCAGTCTTTGGGAAAAGAAGGAGAAAAGGTCCCCGTGCCACGCTTTGCCCGCAGCAGCCGTTAATTACAGCTGATTGCCTTCCCTCCTGATGAAGCCGTGGATTGAAGGGTCCTGTCACACCCCAGGACCATGGCTGGTGGGCACAGAAGAGCCCAGCTGGGCATGGGATGCTCCGTGTGTTTTCACATCCAAGGAGTGCAGGGTCTGAGCTCTGCGTTCCTCTCCCTGCCAGGGACCTTGGCTTCTGGGAATCGTATCCTCTGTCCCCTGCCTGGTGTGTGCACAGCAGGGAGAGGAGACTCTGGGAATCACATCTCAGCATCCAGCATCCTCCTCTCTGCCAGCCCAGGGCCACTGGAAGCGGGTCCGTGGTGGCACGGGAGGAGCAGGGGGCCGGGGCCACGCTCGCCCATGAGTCACGGGCTGCGGGCAGCGGGCCCTGCTTGGAATGCGCCGGCAGTGCCGAGGTGAGAGCAGGAGCTCCGGAGAGCCGCGGCTAATCTGCTCCCTCCGAGATGGGCTACCTTCGGCCTGGTAATCAGTCGCAGTAATTACAATCCCAGCTTTACATGTGGAATGTTAATTAAAGGACGGGACACGGGATCTGAAGCCTGGCAGCGAGTGGTGTGCCGGGGGCTGGGGGTCATGGGGCACCCCCTGCCCCTCTGGGTCACTGCTGCTGCCTTCAGCTGAGAGTGGAGGTGGGGACGGGCTGGAGCCATGCCAGGCAGGGGGCAGGCAGGCCGTGGTTGCTGGCACTTGGCCCTGCCTCTGCTTTGTGCTTCTGTGGTGACTGCTGCTTGCCTCTAAAATTGCTTTGCTGATGTGGATGGATGGATGGATGGATGGATGGATGGATGGATGGATGGATGGATGGATTTGTTGGGAAACAGGATAATGCAGCTGGAGCTCCACTGCCATCCCTGCTTCCTGCCTTGGCCCTGATTTCCCTGTAACCTCCCCAGTGCCCCGAGCCTCTCCTCTGGGCTGAGCACGCACCTTGCTCCCACTGTGTCTCTGTCCTGTGCTGCAGCCTCTGAGCATCTCCGTGAGCTTCTGCAAGATTCCCTCCTGTATATTAGTGCCATCTGCACTGGGGAGCCCAAAGCTGGCTATGGGATGCAGACATGGCCTTGGAGGGGAGATGACAGGGCTGGCCTGTCCCTTGGTCCCAGAAGTGCGTTATTCTGTCCTCACCTGGCAGCTCCTCTCTGGGAGTGGGGCTCAGCAATTCACCTCCTGAATTTCAGGGTTTCCCTGAGCAGCAGCTGCTCTCTCTGTCGTACCCATCCTTCTCTCTGGGGAGGAGACCCTCGCAAGTCCTGCCTGGGGTGCTGTGTGGATCCTGCAGGCAGAGCCCCAATTCCTGTCGAGTCCCTGTGCTGTCCCTGTTCCTGCCTGGTCCCTATGCTGTCCCTGCCCCTGCAGAGCCCCGTGCCACGAGGCTCTGAGCAGCATCCTCTGACGGATACTGAGCCACGCTTGTCCCTTCCCTGTCCCCGAGGAATGTGTGCCATGCTGGCAGCCTGCAGCCCCTCTGGCTGCTGCATTGGTGCCCTTGGGTGCACTCGCCTGGCCCGGGGAGCCCTGGGGGGCCGGGGCTGCCAGGAGAATCCTGCGGGTCCTTGGAGGGGCTGAGGGTGCAAGATGAGCAGGTCCCAGCTGAACCCCCACGGAGCTGGAGGTGGCGGGTGCTCCCCGCCTCTCCCTGCGGTGGGTGCAGGCGTTTTTTGGAGGAGGGATGCTGGGGAGAACCCGGCAGCCGGTGGAGGTGGGGACCAGCCCCAGCACGGCCGGGGGAGTCATTAAAACCCCGGTCAGCAGCGGGGAGCGGCGCTGAGCAATCTGCTGGGGCGTCAGTGCCCTGGATTATTGCTGTGAGCAGCTGAAGGAGAGCAGAGAAGAGGCGTGAGCTGAGAGGAATGACAAAGAGGGGAAGGAGAGGAAGAGGCCCTGGAGGAGGAGGAGGAGGAGGGGGAGGCTGGATCAGTGCCGCAGGCAGTGCAGGGTGCTCCAGCAGTGATGCTCTGCTGTCCCAGCAGCTGCTGGTCCCTGCTCCCTAGGCAGGCTGTGGTGTCCCGATGTCTCTCCTGCTGGCCCTGTCCCTTGGCAGCCCCCTCCCCGCAGTCCCTGGGGCTGCCAGGCTCCTTTCTTGTGTCACTTTTGTTTTCCCGACGGAGAGGTGGAGCTCTCAGGTCACTCAGATCCTGCTGTCACTTTCCCATGAGGCTTTAACCAGGTTCACTAAAGCTCCTCTGTCTCTTCAGCTGTGCTGGCTGTAAATCTGGGCAGGTCTCACCGGGCACTGGGCTGGTGCCAGTCTTTACATGATCTGCCTTTCTGAAATAAGGAATGCTTTCCCTGGCATTTCTAGCTCCCTGCCATCACTGGAAGTGTTGGAAAGGGCAGGGGGGAGGATGTGTGCTGGGAGCTGAGGCTGTGTGGTGGCCAGGAGGGCTGGAAGGTGCAGAGCCACCAAGGTGGGGCCAGCTCAGGGCTTGGGTGAATCCTGGGGGTGCCATTGTCCCTCCTGCCCATCCCAGAACTTTCTCTGCTGAGGAGCCTCGGCAGCACCAGGGCTGCACCCAGGTGAGGGGACTGTGCTCTGTGTTTCTCCAAGAGGAACCATGCTGTGTATTTGATCTCCAGGCCTGGGATGAAGGCTGATCCCTCAGGACCTGGCCTGGAGAGGGCAGGGTGTGAGTGTGGCTGAGCTGCTGGTGTGCTGGGGCTGAGCATGGCAGCTGTTTTGGGACAGCCAGGGAGCTGGAAGAGCCCAGTCTGGATCCACTGCTGTCCCCTTAAACTGTGAATCTGCTGTTGCCTCTGTTTGACCCCCAGGCCCTTTCCTCCATCTTGCAGCTCCTTGGATCTGCTCTGTGGTCTTTCTCTCTCTCCCTTGGTCCTCAGGTACTGTTCACAGCCACGTTTTGGTCACAGGAGGTGGTGCCTGGAGGCCGGAGCGCTGGTCCCAGAGCTGCCAGCACAGATCCTACCTTGGGATCTTCAGCCATCCTTCTGTGCTAGAAAGTGCTGGCATTTCTCCATGCAGCAACTTCCTCCTGGCAAAGCCCCAGCTGGATCACCGTGAGAGGCACACTGAGGCTCTCTGGATGTTTCCCCCATGTGCTCCCTGACTGGCAGGGTCTCTCCCACAGGAGGTGAAGCCCCCTGCCCTGGTTCCCATCCCCTGTCGGGACAGGCTGCTTGTGGGGATCCTGGGGATGGAGCTGGGAGTTGCAGCAGCTCATCAGGGGCGACCCCTGGGATGTTCCCAGCTCCTGGCTCTGGCACATGGCACTGGCACAGGGCAGGCTGCCCTCCCTGGCTGCTCTGGGTGTGCTGTGGCTCTCCCAGCAGTGGCTGGTGCCGTGGAGTGCCCGGTGTGGGAGCTGATGGCTCCAGTGTTACACAGCAGAGCACAGCCCCTTCCTGCAGCAGCACCAGATGCTTTCCCTGCAGTTCAAGTTTTCCCATCTCATTCATTTTAGAGATTAATTAAAGTGATTCCCCTCCTTCTCTCCCAACCAACCTCCCTCCCTCTCTTTTCCCTGTTCCATACAGCTGCACATGGATTTTAGGGTCATGCTTGTTTACATCCATTATATTTACGTTAATGGGTGTTTGTTTTAGGGAAAACAGCAGAAATCCCATAAAAACAAATATTTGTGTCCCACAACTGGTCCTGCAGCTCCACTGGAGTGGGGCCTCCCTGGGCAGCCCGTCCTGCTCCCTGGCAGCAGATCTGCATGGAGAGCTCTGCTGCAGTGTCTTTTGGAGGCTGCTGAGAAGTGACCCCCGGTGCTTACGGGGTGTTTGGGTGGATGTTCCACACACCCCTGGGTCCTGTGCTGGGTGGTGGCAGCCAGGTCAGCTGTGTTTGCCAGGGATAATCCCCCATCCTGGTGCAGGAATGCTGCTAAACTGCCTTTGATGGGGCAGGCGGTGGGTTCGTTCTTTCATCAGGAGGTTGGAGGAGGGAGAGTGTTAAGAAGAAGAAAGAGAGAGGGGAGGAGGAACGATAATTATTTTTTCCAGTGGCTCTGAGCTGCTGGATGCCTTTAAAGTTGCCTTTGTGTTCCCGTGGGTCAGGCCGGGCAGAGCCTGGCCCGGAGCCGCGTGGCGCAGCCGCCTTTGTCGGTGGGGCCGCGGTCTCGGTTATTAACGGGGATGTGGAGACCCAGAACCTCAGATCTTCCGTGTGGCTGGTGGGAGGAATGTGCAGGGCTGCCTTATCACGCTCATTTAACTGGTTAATACATCTTCAGAGCAAATAATGCAGGCTGGGGGTGAACTGCTTAACCAACCTCATTACTATTGTGCATTTAGCAGCTTGGAGAAAGATAATACCTTTCAGGTTTGACCCAATTTTAGTTTTTGTTGTCATAACCATGGAAAATCGACCTTCAGAGACCCTCAGCAGTGAGCCTGAATAGGAAGTGATTTACAGCAAAAGTGCTGTGTGGAATGCTTAATGCACTTGTGCAGGAAAACAAGACTGCAAGCAGCTGCTGGCATCCCTTTGCCACAGCCAGGGCTGCCCTGGCTGCTGGCACACTGTCCCTGCTGCGGGGGCTGCTGGCACTGCCCTGCCCGTGGGCACACCCTCCGTGTGGGATGAGCCCCGGGCTGGCACGGCTGTCCTGGGGCCGCGCTCGCCTGCACAGTGCTGCGATCCCTCACTGCAGTGCCAGCGCTCCTCGGGTCAGCTGGAGCAAGGCTGGCCTGGGCACCACTGTGGCCACGGCCGGAGCTGCTCGCTGCAGTGGCCAGGGACCCCGTGGTCAGGGTGCACCCCACGGGCAGCGTGCACCCCTGAGCACCTCTTGGCCCGGGTGTGCTCAGCCTGGCCCAGTGTGCCAGGCCCCAGCTGTGGCTCGCTGATTTTGGCCTTGGCCAGCCTCTCCCACCACGCCAGCCAGTGGCTTTTCTGCTGGTGCCCTTCACCATCCGGGCTGTGCCGTGGGAGTGGTGCCAGCCCTGCTGCCCCAGTGCCAGCCCTGCTGCCCCGGTGCCAGCCCTGCCACCCTGGTGACGGCCCTGGTGCCAGCCCTGCCGTGGCGCCAGCAGCGTTCCCACGGGTGAGATGTCACCCACACCCGTGGAGGTGGTTCCCATTGCTCTGGTTTTGTCTGGGGCAGGCAGAGACTTCCTCAGCTCCAGCAGTGGGGGTGTGTGGGACCTTTCTCTTGCTCCTGTGAGGAGGAGGGTGGCAGGGGGATGACAAGCCTTCCTCCCCTTTCCCTGAGGCAGCTGCAAGTGTGGCTCTGCCACCCAAGCCTGTCTCTGTGGTGCTGCTGCTGCTGCTGTGGCGTGTGGGTGGTCCCTGTGGCACGGGATTACAGCTGACAGCAGTGCCTGGGGCTGGGGGAGTGCTGGGAGCGGCTGATGCCCACGGGAGTGGGTGATGCCCGTGGGCTACAGGTGATGGCTGTGGGTTCCAGGCTCCCCTAGCACACCCCTGGGGCCCAAGGAGCACTGGAAGCAGATGGTGCCCATGGCATGCAGGCTTGCCCAGCCCAGCAAGGGGCTCTGCTCACTCCTGGGAGCTGTAGGAGGAGCGGGTCTGTCCAGCCAGGGGGGCTGTGGGGCTGTGGCAGTGGGGGCGTGCTCTCCTCCCTCCCCAGGGCTGTGTTGGGGTGGGGGCACGACGAGGGCAGACAATGCTACATTGCTGTAATTCTGCTGTTGGAAGGAGAAGCTGCTCCCTCAGCGCAGGAGTTGAAACTCTTCAGCCTTCCTCAGTGTCACCTCCATGGCCATGGATACCTCCAGGTGTGACGTAAGTGAGACCCGGGGAAAAAAACATCTTCTGTTTAGCATCAAAATCCTATTAGTGAGCGCCGTGTTCTGCTGCACAGCTATCAGCTGTGGCGCAGATAAGTGGGAAATAGCTGCAGGTCGGGCTGGAGCAGGAGCTGTATCTGGGGCTGCACAGGTGCCGAGTGCTGCTTCAGCGAGTTTGCTGCTGGAAGAAAATTCCTCTCCCCGCGCCTCTGCAATCCAGGGAAAAGCACTGCGGGCACCTGTCCCCCAGGCTCCTGCTGCCCCCCAGCCCCGCCTGCTGAGGGGCATTTCTGTGGCACCTCACTGCCACGGTGGGGTCTGACAGGAGGCGCTGGGCTGGGGCCAGGAGCAGCGTCCTGGGAGCGTGGAGGCAGCGGCAGAGGCTCAGCCTCCTGAAAATGAGCCGGCACAGCCTTGGTTCTGCTTTCTGCAGCGGCCGCCAGGCTGGCCCAGGGATTGCAGATGCTGTGGGCAGCTGCATCATCTTCCCATCTCCTCCCTGAGGTGCTGCTGGCTTTGATAAAACCTCTCAGCCTTGCAGGGGTTGGCTTGTTGATCTAATCGCTGTGGTTTAGTGTGCAGTAAAAGCCCAGTGGCTCCTGGGGGAGATGTCCCATAGGGATCTGCAATTCACTTTCCGTCCCTCCTGGGGAAGGAACACTTTCCCAGTGGCAGGGTGCTGCAGGGATGCTGCTGATGGTGAGGGATGCTGCTGGGCCCCTAATACCAGTGGGGAACGTGCCAGCCTCTGTCCTGCACTCACATGGCTTTGCTTTTGGAAACAGAAAGTGCTGAAAAAATCCTGCCGTGTTCAGTTTGTTTTAGTGATGCAATTGGGTTTTCCCTGTGTTTGTCTTGTCCTGCACTTGCTGCGCAGGATTGGAGGGGTTCAGTGTGGGGCAAACAGCACAGTGTGAGTCCCCTCTGAGCCCCCAGCTCCAGCGTGGTTCTGGTCACTCACAAACCACAGGGAGGGAAGAGGCACTGCTAGCAGAGCCTGTGGAAGGGGACAGCCAAGGGGCATTTCGGGGCCACCAAGGGGGGGTTAGGGGACTGGCTGTGACAGACCAGCTTTAAAGAGGCTGGGATGGAAGGGCTGGGGAGCGACGCTACTGAGCTCTAGCTGTGCCTGCTGATGAGGAGCAGAGCCTAATGAGCAGGACTAATGAAGCAGGAGGGGAATTCCAGTGAGTTTGGGGAGTGCCTGTGATGTTCACTGTATCTTTGTGGGTTCTCTGTGGTCTGTCCCCAGACCAGTGACGGTGCCCATCGCAGGGATGGTGCCCACTCCCAGCAGCATGCTTGGTGTGCAGGTGCCAGTCCCAGAGTGGGTGCCTCCAGTCTGCTCATGGGGCCAGCATCCAAGCACCTCTGTAGGTTGCCTCTTGGATTTTTACTGGCTCTGCACTGCTGGGAAGCCCATCCCTGTGTGCTGGGGTTATTGGAACGTACTGGCATGGTGTTTGGGAGACACTGGTGGCTTCACACAGCCCTGGCAGCAGCCTGCCCCAGGGCTTGCTGCAGAGCCAGCCCTGAGGGGGGCCTGGCTCCCTTCCCACCTCCCTTTTGGCCGTGCCTGGTTCAGAATCAGGAGGGGATTTGCAGCCACACCAATGGGCAGGTCTTGTCTTCCTCTTCTCCTGGGTTTTTAGTGAGCCAACCTTGGAGGACCTTGAGTGCCATTCCTGCAGCTCTGCTGTGACTTATCTCCTAGCTTCTGCCCCTGTTCCGCCGAGGGGATAAATCTCAGCTCCCGGTGTGCAGCCAATGCTCTGAGCCCATCCCACAGCACGGTGCAGGCATCGTAACTCATGGCACCAGGGGGGGCTGCCTGGCTGAGGTGCCAGGGGACGTCACAGCTCTGTGCTGTGGATGATGGGCTGATGGATGTGCTGCCCGGGGGAACAGGGAAAAAGTCCCATTACAATGGGGGACAAGCTGTTAAATTATCTCCTGTTCAGCCTGGGTCGGGGAAAATCAAACTGGAGCTGCCGGTGGCCTCCAGAGAGCCTTCGGGGGAGCAGGTGGGTTGGGGGCTTTATTCCTTTAGGAAGAAGTCTTTGCCTTTCCTTGCCTCCATCCCGTGCACTGGTCAGAGGCCAGGGCTGGTGCTCTCAGGGAGGCAGGACCAGCCTCAGCATTTTCTGTCAGTGCAGAGACTGGGACGTGTCCCATTGGGGACGATAAACTGGGACCTGCTGCATGCCCCATGCAGCCAAACCCCGTTCCCTGGGCTGAACACGCTTCCCTCTCCTCTGCCCTTGCCACTGGGCAGGGTCCTGCCTCTGCCCATGTCAGGGGCTGCTCCAGAGCTGCTCCCAGCTGTGATAATTGTGCTGTTGAAGGAGTGGGCCAGGCGCGTGCGAGTCCCCGGGGCCGTGGCGCTCCGAGGCGCCGAGCTCCGCCGCGTCCTCCTCCGTTATTAGCGCGGTGCCTACACAGGGACGGCACTGGAGCCTCTCCCTCTCTCTTCCAGGCTGAGAAGCTGCTGCTGTGAGACCCTGACGGCTCTTCCTGACGGCGTGGAGGGCTGAACACGAGTGTGAGCTCCACCTGCCACCACACCTGAGGCACCTGCTCTTGCTCTGCAGGTATGTTGTTTCCACCCAGCAGTCCTGGTAAGGGAGGGCATGGGGATATTTTTTGGGTGAGGATGAAGATGCTGCTTCCCATGGCTATGCGTGGGGCAGCAGCTCACAGTCAGCCCACCGGGGACTTTGCACCAGCCCTGGGTACAGATCCTGTGTGTCCAGACTCTTGTGTGCTGACCTGGCAAAGGGGAACGTTGCTGGGACAAGCCGTGTCTGCTCTAATCCTCGTGGGATATGGCGTGGGGGGTCTGGGATGCATTGATCAGTCCCAGCCGTCTCCCCCCTGCTGGCTGCAGGAGCGTAGAGGTCCTGGAGTGTGTGGGACGTTGGTAGTGCCCTGATGGGAAGGGGCTGCGTGCCCATGATGCACACACAGCCCTGCACGTCGCAGCCCGTCTGGACCCGCCGAGACCCGGCTCCTGGCGCCGACCGTGCTGCAAACTCCCCTCAGGGCTGCGTGCAGCTCGTGTGCTCTGGGCTGAACCCATCTCCGTCAGGTCACGTTACATGGACTGGAACCCCCTCGTGCTGACACCAGTCTGCCCTGGGAGCTCACACCAGCTTGAGGAGGAGTTAAAATTCAAAACTCCTGCAGGCAGTGGGACTCTCTCCTCCAGACGAGGCATTGTCCCTGTTTGTTCCCAGCACTGCAAGCACCCACAGGTTCAGCAGGTGCTCAGAGTCATGGCCATGCTGTGGCAGCCATGGTGCCCAGGGACTGGGCTCTCCTTGGGGCTGTTCTGCCGCAGAATTTGTCTTCCAGTGCCCTCTCCACCTCTCCTCTGTGCCGGGGGGACCCCCAGAGCTGGGACTGCTCTTCTCCTAGCTGGCAGTAGCCAAGGGGAGTGTCTGGGCAGGAGGAGTGCCCGTGGTGCCGTGCAGCACCAGCAGGGCTCACAGTGTGGGGGCTGTGTGTGCCCCCCTTGCAGCACTGCTCACTCCACACTGGCTCCTCCGCTCTGCCCCAGCCCCAGGTGCCTGCTTGGGAATGAAGAAATGAGAGCTTGAAGCTCCTCATCCCTTACTGGGGTACAGGTCGTCCAGAATGTGGGATTAGAGTGGCCGTGCAGATGGATTCCCCAGCTGCATTAATCAGTTCAGAGGCAGCAAAGGCAGCTGAGCTCTGTGCATCACCTTGAAGCTCTTTCTTTTTGTCTTTAGCAAACTTTGGGTGGATGTTATTGCTCATGAAAGCAAGGGGCTGATCATGCTGGGAAGGAGCAGGCGTAGTGTGGGCTGGCACTATTATGCAAGCTTCCCACATGCCGCTCTGCCAGTGCACTCCGTTCCAGAACAACAGCACGCGTCCGTGTGCCAGCCCCGAGCCCACCCCCGGGTCTGCCGGAGCACCGTGCTCCCGCCGTGCCCACGTCGCCCTCACTGTGGCCCTCCTGTGCCCGCTCAATGCCGAGCCAGCCGCCCCTCGGGTGGGCAGTTCTGGGTGAAGGGTGCCTGCTCTGCCCGGCCCCACGGCACTGTGCAGCCAGCTGTTGTGAGCGTCCTGGCCAGAGTGGGAGCGCCGGGAGTTTCTGCCAGGACCTTGTGCTGCACTGGGGCATGTCTGGCTCTGGGGCTGGGACTGTGCTGCTTGTCAGGGGATGGCAGACAGGGTGTCACCCCGGCCATGGTGCGCGTCGTGCCCCTGCATTGGAAGGGCTGTGCCTTGCCTGTGGGGTCAGTGCAGCCATTGCTGCCAGCGCTTGCTCTGGGCACCAGGGCAAAAGTGGGCTCACTGGAGCTTGGGCCACCAAGCCTCTTCCTGTCCAGCCTTTCTCCCTGCTGCTTTCCTCCTCCTCTCCTGGAGCCTGGCTGGGCCCTGTGTGAGGCTCGGGGCTGCCGGCTGTGGGGCGTGTGGGTGCTGGTGCCAAGCTTGGGGCTCACTGGGCTGGTGGGGAGCAGCCTGGAGCCAGTGCAGAGCCCCTGCGGCGACTCTCCCCATCATCCCCAAGCCTGCTGGAGCACCCCCGGGAGGAGAGTGCTCCTTCAAGGAAGACTTGGAGATGAGCAATGGAAAACATCTGACAGGGGAGCCCTTGAGGCGCTTTTGTTCCAGCGAGTGGGAGTGTGAGATCCGCTCAGACATGAAAGGCTGCACGGCTCCGTCCCCAAAGTCACGGCGAAGGGAGGACGGGGGGTGTGCGGCTGCACCGGGAGGTCATCCCGGGAACGACTGGCACCGGGATCCCCCCTCCCTCCCTCCCCAGCAACTAAATTAGGTCACACTTGAAAGTCAGTTTCTTGGCTGTGGATTTAATTTAGCTTTTCCAGGCTAGTTATCATATAATAAATTCCAGGAGATTTATAGAAAACATGCCCAGGGAGGCTTAGCCAGTGTGTAACAAGATTTGTGCCTCTTTCCTGCTGTTGAGCAGCTCTGGCGAGCGCGGCGCTGCCGGCAGATGTGCAGGCAGGGCTGGCAGCCCCGTGGGAGCTCCCAGGGAGACAGGGCAGCCCCAGAAATGGGGTGGGGGCATCACCCCACAGCTCTCTGGGGAACGGGAGGGTCCCAAACGCAGCTGTCCTCTGCCCTGGCTCCCCACCAGCCATAAATCACCCGGAGCAGGTGCGTTCCCTGGCCGTTCATCACCTGTCCTCTCGCCGTGGCTCAGCGTGGCAATGCCCAGCACGAGCCCATCCCAGCAGTGCCAGTGAGTGCCCAGAGGTGGTGAGCAGTCAGAGGGGAGCGACTGGGGTCTCCTGGTGCCTTTCTGCTCGAGGGGTGACGGTGTGTGGGACGTCCCTGCTGGGGGTACCTTGTACCCTCGCTGCCCTGGCTCCCGGAGCATGGGGGCCATTCGGCGGAGCTGAAATCGGCGTCTCTTGGCTCTCCCCACTGCTGGGGCGGGTTTTCCACCACGCCGGGAGAGGCTGAGCAGGGAAAGGCGCTGGAATCCGGAGGGATTTGTGGCGATGGCAGCACACGGCAGCGCACGGGAGCCGGCGGCTCGGCGCGGAGGGCACTGCCAGCGCTCCGGCTCTGCTCCCTGCTAACGCCGCCCAATTAGTGTCTTATTAGTCACTCCGTGTGTTAAGGCATTAGAAACAATTAAGGGTGAGAAGAGTTTCCAGATGTAGCGGCAAGCGCCGGAGCTGGGAGCTGGCAGCTCCGCTGGCTGCTCCCATATGGAAGGGATCTTGCACACAGTGGGACTCGCTGCGGGGCCATGGGGCCAGCGTGGCAGGGTCCGGGGGCCGTTGGGGTGCAGGGAGCTCCTTCTGGGCAGCCCTGGGGGCAGTGCCCACCTGGAGCCACAGCCAGGGCTGGTGGATGGAGGAAGTAGCTGCTGAGATGCCCGTGGATGAGGGGCACACACGGGCGTGCTCCCTGGGATTGGGTTTGCTCAAATCAAGTATTTATTTACTGCTGCAGCTGGGTGTGAGTCAGTCCCCCCATGCCCCCAGCCGGTGCTGGCAGCCCTCTGCCGTCCTGGCGAGACACCGGGGCTGGAGAAGTGCCTGGCTGTGAGCACAGGACATCTGGGATGTGGCATGTGGGGGACAACTGCTGCGACAGAGACGACGCTGTGTTGGGACACTTTTAGGTGCGGGAGAAGTAGCACAAGCAGAGACAAATGTGACTTCAGAGCCCAAATGCAAATGACTTCAGCTCCCCAGAAATAGTACCTGGGCAGTGCAGGGGGAGGGAACCTGGAGCTGCAGTTCCTGGGGATGTTGGGGTGCTCCTGTGACTTTTTCCCCTCATGCAAGGTGGGCTACACTCCCACCATTGCCCCCCACCCCATGGAACTGGTGAGGCTACCAGCCAGGGGTCACAGAGGTGGCCAGTACAGGCAGTCTCTCCCCAGCACCAAACATCTCACCCTGTGACGAGCACTCTGGGAGGGTTCCCTGTCAGCTGCTGGATCCCTTGGGTGCCCTCGTGGTGTGGAAGGTGTGGGGGGCATCAGTGGACATTGATGCTGTGGTCACCCCTCGTGAGCTGAGGCTGAGTGAACACCGTGAGATGCTGGTGTGCAGCAGGATGGTGGAGAGGGGCACAGTGGCCTTCAGTGCATTGAAACAATTTCTGTGCTGCTCTCCCCAGGGCGAGGAGCAGTGCGTGGACAGATGGTGTTTTTGAGTGACCTTGGAGCTCTGAGCCGTTCCCTCGGCTGCTGAGTAACGGTGGGAGCCGCGGGAAGCGGCAGCGGTGCCACAACCTGCTCAGGCCGGCTGGAGCCTGGCAGGGAGCCACGGCTGCGAGTGATGTGGGGTGAACCAGGGGATGGAGCCAGAGCCCGACAGCCCTAACGTGAGGGCTGCGGGGAAATTCGCTGTGCACCGCGATCCCCGGCTCCCCGTGGCTGTGGGAGGTGTGTGGTGCACGCAGTGAGGCTGCTCCGGGCTCCAGCTGCTCCTCCAGCCCGTGTTCACCTCGGCAGTGGGATCACTCCTCCCTGTGCTGTTCCTTGGGAAGAGCCTGAGTTGTCTCCAGGAGCTGAGGCAGCAGTGCCTGCCGCTGGCACAGAGAGCGCCGGGGAGTCCTTGTTGTGCCCAGGAGGGCAGCAGGTAGAAAGGCTTCTGCCGTGTGAAGTTTCTTTCAGAGCTGTGATCCAGGGCTGTGGTCCTGAGGGAACAGATCCACGGGAAGGGAAAATTGCACTGCAAGGTGCAGCTTTGCTGTCGAAGAGTCACCCTGGGCAGGCTCAGCTCCTCTGGCACCCTTGCAGCCTCCTACGAACTCCGTGCGGGCTGCAGCACCGAGAGGTGTCCTAAATTGGGGAAGGAACAAGGAGCTCTTGGCACTCGCCTGGAGCATCATTTGCATTCCGGCGAAGCTCCCGGCTGCGAGGGAGGCGGGGGCCCGGCAGCCGCGGGGTGAGGAGCGGGGCCGCTCGCCAGCTCCGGCTGTCGGAGCATCCCGTGGGACCGCTGTGGTGGGGGCTGTGACTTGGGGATCACCGTGCACCAGGTTCCTTGTTTTCGTTCTTCTCTCACTGAACTTTGTGTCCAAGTTCTCTGTCCAAGATTTGTGCCTTTGCTTCTTCACAACGGGAACGGCCGTCTCGCTCTGGGGCCCTGTGATGGGATCTCTGATGACCCGCGCTGCAGCTGGCTGTGATCCCGTTGTTTTGTGCACTCCGGGGATGGAGAAGGTGCGTGGGCTGCGAGGGGCAGCCGGGGCCGGGCAGTGCCCGCAGATGGCTTCAGGCGCTGTGTGGCAGTGTCCCTGCCCTGGCAATGCTGGCCCTGCCCTGGGGCCGGCGGGAGCAGACCCGGCCGGGCTCCTCTGACCAGGATGTGCGGAGGGCAGGGGGAGGCGAGCAGCGGAGCGAGTGGGGCTCTCGTGGCCCCCCAGCGCAGCCGGTCAGGGCGCAGGACCCCGAGCTGTTGTGGAGTCACTGGAGGGGGCGAGCTGGGGGCGAGGAGCTCCCGCTGTGCCTGGCGTGTCGGGGTGAGCGCTGTGCAGGGGAGCAGGACGCGGTGCCCTGCAGCGCCCGGGGCACGGGGAACGTCCTCCCGAGGGCTCCCGGCCAGGACGGGGGCGCGGCTGCGGGCAGGGAGCTCTGCGCGGGGCTGGGCTGAGCCCCGGGGCTGTGCCCCGTGTGCGGCGGGCGCTGCCGGTGCTCAGCTGCGGAGCATCACCCACCGCGCCGGTGCCGGGCTGCCGCGCAGCATCTGAGCAGCTCCCGTTACTTAACATGCAGCAAGTGTTGTACTCGGAGAAATTTAGACGTAATTTTTTTGTGCTTGCATGTAAATGTGGGTAGGTGCTGTCCTGATTGATGGCAATTAGCATTTTCTAACGGTAACAGATGTTCGGATTGCCAGGAGGCTGGTACCTAACGCCCACACTGCCATCTGTTCTGCTGGGCACTGCCTGGGGAAGCGGCACCAGCGCTGCGGACCTGCGGGGCCGTGCTGGGGTGTGTTTAACAGCAGTGTGCAGGGGGGTTTATTATGGTTTTTTTTCCTGGGGGAAAATAATAATAATAATAAAGACGTTTTCAGGTTTATAAATAGTACGCTGTTTATTATGGGATGGAGACTTTCCATCTAAACAGCAGCCTGGATTGCTGCACAGTTAGCAAAACAGTCTGGACAACGCGGGGAGCAGCTTTCCAGGGGATGCTTTCCAGTGGGAAGGGGTCTGGTGGAGTGGCCAGTGCGCGTTTGTCCCACCCCACCCCTCTGCTGGCTCTCCATGGTGGGTGGTCGCTGCTTGTGGGGACAAGGGCTGCTCTGCTGTGGGCACCTCTTGTCATCTCTGGGATGGAAAGCAGTGAAACATCTGTGGGGTGTTGGGAGGTGTTTAAAGGTGTGTCTTAGGAAGAGACCCAGAGCCCTGAGCCCAGTCCCGCAGCCCCTTTCCTCACCCAGTGCCTGTCCCTCCTCATTTCCTCCTGCCTCCCTTTATCTGCAGCCTTTTACACCCATTTTTCTTGTACCAACCTTGTCCTTTCACATGACCAGCTCCTCCCAGTGCCCATTCCCTATGTACTTATAGAGAAGCTTTGGTTTGGCTCAGACCAGCTCCTCTGTGCTGCTCCTTCTGTGTGCTCCTGGAGCAGCTCTCCATCCCCTGGCAGCCTGACCCTCCCAGGCAGGGTCATCCCATGGCATGGATCCAGTGCCAGCCAGGCTGGCACAGCTGCCCTCCTCCAGAGCTTGCAGCGCCAGGCAGCCCGGGAGCACACTGTGTCACACGCTCACACTGACACGCTCACACACACTGCCAGTCACACGCTCACGCTCACATGCTCACACTCGCACGCTCACACTGACACGCTCACACACACTGCCAGTCACACGCTCACACTCACATGCTCACACTCGCACGCTCACTCACCCAGTCCGGGGGCCGTTCCCACTCACACTCACCTGCTCACACTCACATGCTCACACTCGCACGCTCACTCACCCACTCACACTCACTCCCCCGCTCACACTCACATGCTCACACTCACACGCTCACACTCACCCGCTCACACTCACATGCTCACCCTCACCCACTCACACTCACTCACCCGCTCACACTCACCTGCTCACACTTGCACGCTCACACTCACCCGCTCACACTCACACGCTCACACTCACCCACTCACACTCACATGCTCACACTCACTCACCTGCTCACACTCACCCGCTCACACTCACTCTCCTCCCAGATGCTGGAGCCGGTGACTCAGAGTCAGCCCGAGGCTGACTAATGCACTCAGATGTCTCCATGTGCTTCCCAGGTTGCAGCAGATGCTTCCATGTTCAGGGCTTTGGGCTTTGTGCTGCTCAGTCTCAGGGCCTGCCGGCCCCCTCTGGGCTCACCCCCTCCCCCTGCCTCCCATCCCACTGGGGTGCTGCTGCTGGCCCAGCCACGCACAATTCCCAACTTACTGTGGCCTGAGCTGCATTAGGTACAGGCATATCTTAGATACAGATCGTGAGGTACATTGGATCTTAGCTGTTTGCTGTATTTCCACGCTGCTTTTCACTGAGCTCCTGTTCTGCATGTGGGGGCTCAGGGTGTCTTTCCTTGCCCTGACCCCTCTCCTCTCTGTGCTGTGCTTTCCTGTGCTGTGGCCCAGTGCAGCTTGACAGGATGTCCTGGGCCAGTTCTGGGGGGTTTCTGGGATGAAGGACATGCTGTTCCTGGTACATGACCTGGTTCGGGATTGGGAGTCACCACACTGGGCAGAGGAGCAGATTTGGGATGAGCCAAGATCTCACGCTCGTGTGAGAGGTTCAGCCCTTGCTGCAGTGCTGGCACCAAGGCACCTGGTGATGCCTGAGAGGTGTTTGTGGAGAAATGTGGGCTGGGGACGGGGATTTGGGCTGGGGACAGAGATTTGGGCTGGGGATGGGGTGAGGGGCTTGAGTGCAGACAGGCTTCTCCCCCACGCTTGCTTTTTTTTTGTTGGAAAACAAGCCTGCTTCGTCTTTGTTTCTTCCCCTCGCTTTTCCAATCCATCTGGGAAAACTTCCCCGGATGCTCGCAGAGGTGTCACCAGCCCGGCAGCTTGTGCTGCTCTAATAAAATGGCTCCGTAGCAGAGGGTTTGATCTATTTTTAAAGCGAGCATTGCGCTGTCTCCTCCCGCCCTCCCACTGGCAGCAAAACAGAGCCCGAAGGCTCCTGGGAGCGCGGCAGCGGCGGCCGGAGCCCAGGCCTGTGCCACATCTGTGCCACAGCCGTGCCCGGCCTGCCAGTCCCATCCCTGCTCTCCCTGCCCAGGAAATGCTCCAGGGAGCAGGACAGTGGCTCCCTCCACTGCTGTGTCAGGGAGAAGAGCTATCTGCGTGGTTTTATTCCTCCCAGCGGTGGTTGTGCTGTATAAATTAACATACAGAAACTTCGCTCCGCTTGGAAGTTGGGTATTTTCTGCTTGTTTGATGCCCCGTTATTAAAACTCGATTTCTACGAATAACATCCTTTAAATAGAATTCGTCTTCCAGCAATGAGTCATCGCAGAGCAGCAGCTCCTCACAGGAGAAGGCAGCACGAGGGCAGGTCTGGCACTTGCAGCCTTGGGAATCCCCAGATCGGTGCCCGGGGCTTTGCTGCGTGCTGGGGAAGCCGCCCCGGTGTCTCTGCTGCCCATCCTGCTGCCCCCGCCTGCTCCAGCTGCTGCCAGTGCCTGCAGGCTCAGCCCGGGGGATCCCCGGTGCCCTCTGGGGTGTCCTGGAGCCTGCAGAGCCTCGGTGGCAGGAGGGACCGTGCTGGCCCAGTGGTGTCACCGTGATGGTGTCACCGTGCCACTGTCTCCTGCCTGTGCTGTGCCCTGGCACTGGCTGGGGATGAGGTGAGCTCCCAGAGCGGCAGGCTGCAGGACCAAGGGTGCAGGAGGCTGCAGGAACCGAGGGTGTGATGGATCTCTACCCAGCCTGGTTGTACCCAGCTCTGCTGGGCAGTGGCCAGGGCAGTCCAGCAGCAGGATGTGGGGCATGGTGAGATCTGCCCCCACATGTGTGCCCATTCTGCTGGCACTGGCTCTGCCTGTGCTCGTTCCCTTGATGAAGGTTCTTACAGCAGTGTCAGGGACAGGAACAGGAGTGGGAATTGTGCTGGAGAGAGGAGGTGGATTTCAGGTGTTCTCTAGGTGGGGGGTTGGATGGAGTCCAGATGGAGCCAGCAGGATGGATGGGCTGGGGCTGAGGGGCTCCTCCCCAGAGCTGTTTCATCAGCACAGCAGCACATTTGCACGGGGCAGGTTTCCCCCAGGGAGGAAGAGGAGGGCACAAGGCAATCTCCCAGCCCAGGCAGTGTCAGGCTGGGGCAGCTCCAAGTGGTCCTGAGCTGCTGCAAAAATGAGTTTTCTCTGTGCTCTTGCCTCCTCCCTGGGATACCGTTCGCTCCGGTTCAGGGGTTCCTGCCAGGATTATTATTCTTTCAGGTCTGACATCTTTTAAGGTGACAGCAGCCGGGGAGAGGGAAGGGATTGGAACAAATTTCTCATAAAAAGTAGCTAAGTTGATGAAACCATTACGGTGCCTGCATCCACCACTCCATCACCGTGACACACTGGGGACAGGGACAGGACAGGTGCTCTGTGGGCTCAGCTGTCCCCGGGAGGGCAGGGCCAGCCCTCTGTCCCACCATCCCTGTCCCTCAGCTCTGCCCCCTCTCTGTCCCACAGCCTGAGCATCCCACATTTGACCCTTTCTCCCTGCTGGTGCTGCTGTGCCCTGTGGCAGAGGCACCAGGGGCAGTGAGCTGGGGCTGGGGCACACGGGGGAGAAAACAGGGCTAAGGGCTGGACTCCAGAGCAGTGCCTTGCTGTGCAGCACCCAGGGCTGGACTCCAGAGCATTGCCCTGCTGTGCAGCACCCAGGGCTGGACTCCAGAGCATTGCCCTGCTGTGCAGCACCCAGGGCTGGACTCCAGAGCATTGCCCTGCTGTGCAGCACCCAGGGCTGGACTCCCGAGCATTGCTCTGCTGTGCAGCACCCAGGGGCTGCAGGCAGGGCTGGCATTAGCCCAGCGAGGCCGGGGGCTGTTTGCCACCAAGGGCGGGTGTTGGTGGTCAGGATGGATCACTCATGGTTCTTGGGCACAGCATCTGCCAGGCTAAACGTGGTGAGGCTCTGTTTGCTGGCCCTGGCCTGTGTCCAGCCAGGCTCCCTGAGCCTTAAATCCTGCCAGTGCCTTTTCCTGCAGAGGTGCTGCTCCAGGGACCATGAAGAGCCAAGAGAACTTCAGAAAAGGCAGCTAATCTCCAGACCATGCCTCAGAAATGGTTTTAATCCCTTTTCCACCCCCACAGCCTCCTTCATTCTCAGCTAGAAGTGGTCACCCCTGTTAAGTGCTGGCTCCTGGGCTGAACACTGAGCTGGTGGAGGAGGTGCTGGGATGTGGAAGGAAAACCCTTTTTCCTGGAGGCGTTGAGCTATTCCTTACCGTGACCTAGATGTCAGTTTAATGCTCCGACAAGTCCCAAGACTCACATATGAAGTTGCCCAGGGGAAGAGGATATTTCAGGAACACAGAAGCTGCTCAGCAGTGGTAAAGTGCACGAGCTTTCCCTGGCAGGAGCCGTGCTGAGCCTCCATCTGCTCGTGCCCGCCGTGCCAGCCATGGAGCAGTGCCCCCTCTCCTCAGGGTGTGAGCACAGTGCTCGGGCACTGGGAGGGTCAGTGGGGCTCTGGCACACCATGGCAGTGCCATGCAGAGCCCGTGGTGCTCCAGGGCTGGTGTGGGAACGGAAGCTGCTGGTGCTGCCTGCCCAGAGCGCAGGAACCATCCCTGCTCCATCCCGTGGCTCCACGGCAGAGCTGGGCCTGGGCTGCCAGGAGGAGAATGCTGCAGGTGGAGGATGTCCAGTGCTGTGCTGGGTAAATCTGGGTAAATCAGTGCCAGTGCCCTGCTGGGTAAATCTGGGCTTGCACACTCACCTGTCACTGTCTTCCTGGCCATACCCAGCTGGTTGTGTTCCCCCTTTCCCCCTCACTCCCCGTGCTCCTCTGTGCCTGCTGGACTTGGGTGCATTCCTGGGGCTTTGCCAGGGGTGGTCCTGCTGGGTCCCCCCTCCCTGTGCTGCTGCCTTTGTGGCACAAAGCACAATCACAAAGTTGATGCTTCTATCTTGTGTTCCCCCGCACCTGTGAGTTCCCCTGTGGATGATTTAGAGCTGAAAGCCTGGGCTCTGGCACTGGGAGAGGGTTCCTGAGATAAAATAATCTCTGCCAGCAGCTGAAGTGACAGAAGCCCCATTAACAGCAGCATATGCCTGGGAACACCCGTGCTGCGCGGGAGGACGCCGGGAGTGGGGAGCAGGGGAGCAGCAGCCCACAGGAAGGGGGATGTGGGAGCTGGTAATTACTCTGCTGCCATTGGGATGCTCCTTGCTAATTTACAGCCTTAGTGGAATCAGGATGTGATTCTTCCTCCTGAGCCTGGGCAGGGCTGTCCCCTGGTGCAGGCAGCCGTAATTATCCACATTTAACTGAGGGCTTCTAAAATGTATTTGTCTTGCAGCATGTGAGTGTAATTGCTGAGGATTAAATAGGAATGCAGTTGTGGCTGGAGCAGGACCTCGTCTGACAGGGAGCACATGGAGCTGGGGCTCCCCGGGCTGCTCCCTGGCCCTCTGTGCTGGCAGGCAGGGACACTGCTGAGGGAGGATTTGGGGGCTTTCTGGGCATCACCATGACCTGTCCTGCCTTGCTCTCCTGACTGGAAGTGTGTGCTGACGGGATGGATGTGCTAGCAGTAGGAGCCAGGCAGCCTGTGAGTATTCCTGGAGATCTGCTGGTGTGGCCCCTCTCCCAGCACTGGGGCTGGGGCTCGTGGTTTGCCTTGATGTGTGTGTTTGGGGACACCAGTGCCACACTGCCAGCTCTGGGCTGTTCTCAGGTGCAGGGCTCTCTGCTGAGTCGTCTGTCCTGGCACCCTGCTGTCCTGCTGCTCTGGGCTGCAGCCCCAGCCCCAGGTCACCTCCCCACTGCAGCCCCATGACTGGGGGCTCAGGCAGCAGAGCTCAGGGGCAGGGTGGGGAGCAGAGCCTGGGCACTGCTGGGGACCTTTGGTGCCTCTGGGTTTGGGGTGCTCTGTGGGACATCTGCTCTGGGGCTCCCCAGTTCTGGTTGCTGCTTCCCTCCTGAAGGCAAGCTCCCAGGTGGCTTTTAAGGCATCTTTGCTCCCTGAGGGGCCATTTCCTTGCCTGGAGTGGTGGTGACAAACACATGACCCGGACCTGCTGAGCCTGGAGGACACGCGCCAGGGTGACAATGGTGTCAGCTGTCCCCTTGGCCCAGGCACAGCTTGCTGGCTGTCACAGGGGTTTGGGGACCATCCTGAACAGGGGGGAGCTGGCAGGAGGGGAGTGGGGCAGGTGGCCACTCTCCATGGCTGTCACCCCCTGCCCCAGGGCTGGCTGTCCCCCATCTCCGTTAGGCTGACGGTGGCTGCGGCCCTGCTCTGGGTGGGGTGAAAGGCTGCCCGTGGGCAGCGAGGGGCAAATGTGTGCAGGCACCACGCTTGGGCCTCTGCTGGAAAAACACTGGTGGCACGTGCAGGAAAGAGCTGCAGAAATGGTTCATGGGCTGGAAAAGCTGATCAGCTGGGGGAGACAGAGCCTAAGTAGGTTGAACTTTTCATCCAAGAGAAGTTTAAGAGGTGGCTTGACGATGTGGGTTGTTTTAGCTTGTGATCAAGAGATGTCTGTGGGTACAGAGCGCTCTAATTTAGCAGGGAAAAGACAGAAGAGCCAGGCTCTGAAAGCTCCCTAAGACAAACCCTGACTGGAAACAAAGTGCATATTTTTATCAGGGAGGTAATTAACTACTGGAAGGGCTTAAGCCTGTGGGGGTTTCTCTCTTGCTTGCTATCTGTGGATCATAGAGGGATGTCTGCATGAGCACAGCACCGGAGCCCTTGGCCTGTGTTCCAGGAATGCTCTTGCCAGGCCTAAAGGCCCTTCTGGCCTGGGCTCTGTCATTCAGTGTTGGTGCTTGAGGGTACTTGGAAATCTGGGTGTATGGGAGAGATGAGCACTAAAGCACTTGAAATGAGATTTGGGAGAGCTTGTCTCTGTGGAGAAGGGGGTCTTGTTTTCTCTAGGGATTTTTAGAAGGAGGCGGGTGCTAAAGTTGCCCTCAAGTCAGGCACCTGCCCTCTTCCCTCAGTTCTGGCCTGCCCCAGTTGAGTATCTGCAGAAAACCACAGAAAACTTCCTCTTCTTAACTGTGAGTGTCCTACACTCCAAAGTCAGGCCTGTTTGGGGTTTTCCAGCCTGCTTTTTGTACCCCTGCTGTAATGCCTGTGGCCTGTTGGCACTGCTCAGCATTATCTGCCCACACTGTGATGGGGCAGTGAAACTTGCCCAAAGTCAAAGCCAGCTGTGTTCCTCCTGTGCTGGAGACTGGACCCTCAGGGGAATGAAGGGAGATGGGGCTGTGACACCCAGGGGAATGAAGGGAGATGGGGCTGTGACACCCGGGGGAATGGGATGGGGGTGTCTGTGACCCTGCGGGGGGATGAAGTGGGATGGGGGTGTCTGTGACTCTCAGGGGAATGAAGGGAGATGGGGGTGTCTGTGACCCTCAGGGGGAATGAAGGGAGGTGGGGGTGTCTGTGACACTCTGGCCCATGCAGCTCTGACCCTGAGCAGGGGCACCGTGGACAAACAGATCCGTCTGTCCCGCAGCTCTGGGTGCTCCAGGCCCCGGGCACGGGCACACGGTGCCAAGGCGGGTAGGACACGGGCTCAGCATGCACTGGAGGGTTCCTAGCCCTGTCCATCTGCTCCTCTGTGGCAGAGGGAAGTGCATGGCCATGGGCCAGGGCCAGCCTGCTCGGGCACCTTCCTTGCGGTGCCGCGGGCAGGAGCTGCCGGTGCCACGTGGCTGCCAGGGCTGCAGCTGGCACCCAGCGGGGCGCCGGGGCTGACCATGGGGCACGAGCATCCTCCCCCGTGCACCAGGGCTGCAAATAGCCACTGAGTCACACTCTGGAATGGGACCATCTTCCCAGGTAGCGCCGTTGTCCAGATATTCTGAGTGTTTTCTGCGCACGGGGTGTTCAGTGGCATTGCTGGCACTCCCGTGCCATGGGGCAGCGTGTCCCCTCTCCCTGTTTCCAGTGCTCACCCAGCCCTGTGGGCTCCGTGCCAGGCTGGGGCACCACAGGTTGTCTGGTCTGGGTGTTTTTGAGCCTGCAGAACTCCTGTGAGGGCAGAGCTGGTCCCTGCCCCGTGGGGTTTGAGGAGTGTGGGCAGCATGGCAGGGCGGGCAGGGCAGCACGGTGCCTGGCTTGCTGAGCTGTTATCCCACTTATCTGTGCCCATCCCCTTCATCCTGGGTCCAGGATGGGGGGGATTGTGGGCACCGGCCTTCCTGGCTGGAGGAAAGGGGGACATGGCATGGGAAGGGTTAATGCAGGAAGATTTTCACCCCCTGGCATAAACAGCACCGAATGCATGTTTGCCTTCATTTGCATATTGAAACATATCCTAAAGGCCCCTCGTTTGGAAAGTTCTGTTTTTTACTCCATCTTCCTATAGAAGGGAGGAAATTATTCATAATTAAAAAGCAATAATAATGCAGAATGAAGGAACCCAGCTGTATAATACCCAGCACAAAAGGGGGAGCGTGGGGAATCTATTTTTAATGGTTTCCACAGCAACTGCGATTTTGTTTACAGTGATTTTCCTCCTGTGCTGTGAGGCTGTTCCCAATTTACATTTTTAAGGAGCTCCTGCATGGGAGGCCCATCACTGGAGGGTGCTCTGGTGCTCGGGGAGGATGCTGAGGAGAGGAGATGTGGCTGTGGAGAGACTGCTGGGGTGGCTGTGAGGAGCCAGCACTGCCCTGGCTGCCTGCAGGGGCTGTGGGCCACCGAGGGCTGGCACAGCCCGGCTGGGGACACTCAGAGCTGGCACAGCCCGGCTGGGGACACTCAAAGCTGCCTCTGGGAGTGCGTGGCGACCCCGCACTGCTCAGGGACACCCACCTGGCCCTGGGCACGGCCAGCAGTGTGGCTCCCTTGGGAAGGGGGTCTGGGAGGGGACACCAGGCTGTGCCACCCAGCTGTGCCAGGCCAGGGGTCCCTCATGCATCCTGAGCCCTTCTGTTCACTCAGAGCAGCCTGGGGGTTTGGTTCTCTTGCTGCACAGGGGTTTGGGTGCTGGGGACAGGAGGGCAGAGCTCCCTGCTCCCTCCTCCTGCCCGGCCAGGCCGTGGGGGAGCCCCGGGCTGGGCTGGGGGTGCAGCTGAGATTTTCTCAGGGCTCTGGAGCGAGCCCAGCATCAGTGCTGTGAGTGATGGAGCAGTCGAGGCTGGTGCTGAAGAGCTGCACAGCACAGGATCCAGGAGCTGGAAACTGAACCTCACCTGAGAGGTGCTGCTTTTTAATGAGGGCTAATGGAGCCATGGAGCAATTTGCTGGGAGCTCCTTGCATTTCCTGGCTGCTCTGGGGCTCCCCAAAGCAGACATGGAGCTCCCTGCAAGTGTTGCAGTTGCTGTGGGAATAGCCCAGGATGGAGAATGAAGGGGGTTTGCCTGTGACTCTTCCTGGAGACTGTGCAGGATGCTCCTCCTCTGGGAGGACCAAGAGGCTCTCCTGATAAAGGTGCTCCTGATTTATTTGTATTTTTTTAGCTTCCCTCCTCTTTTTCCTCTGGGAGGAGATGTGAAGGTTCTCCCCTGTGCCCGTTCCTGGGTGTGTGTCCTCAGGGATTGTGGCCCAGCACTGCCCCAGGACAGGGCAGCACACCAGCCCTGGGGACCTGGCAGGGGCAGGCCTTGGCTCTGCTCCCTCTGGGCCAGGCAGTGTCCTGGTGTCCCTTGGGGCCACAGCTGTGTCCTGGCGTCCCCTGGGGCCAGAGCTCTGTCTTGGTGTCCCTTGGGGCCACAGCTGTGTCCTGGTGTCCCTTGGAGCCAGAGCTGTGTCCTGCTTGGAGCCAGAGCTGTGTCCTTTGGGGCCAGAGCTGTGTCCTGCTTGGGGCCAGAGCTGTGTCCTGCTCTCCCTTGAGACCAGAGCTCTGTCCAGTGTCCTTTGGGGCCAGAGCTGTGTCCTGCTGTTCCTTGGGACCTGAGCTCTGCCCCCTGCCCTGGCTGTTCCCCAGGCATCCCGCTGGACTTTGCTTTAATTACAGCCTGGTTCTCGGGTTGGCTCTCAGTCCCAGGGTCCAAGGTGCTGATTCTGGCCTTGAGCACCCAAAGGAAGTGAACCTGGAGCCGATGGTGCTTCAGGGCTCACCAGGAGCCAGGGTGATCCCAGCCAGGCTGCTCAGGGGGTGCTGGCCCCTTCCATCTGCATGATGGGAAGCCGCTGCCTGGAGATAGCTCCTTTCATGAACCAATAAAAGAAGGTTTTTATCACCTGTTCCAGCTAATTTTCTGTGGTTTGTAATGGCTTTGGGAAGCAGGTAATTGCAGCGATTGCATTCCATGTGTAGCATTAAAGGGAATTGAGGGGACTGTTTGTTAATTAGCTGTACTTGTGTGCAACCTGAAACATATTAACCTTCACAGAATTCCAAACTATTAGGGATGAAGAAGGGATTTAATGATGGGAGAAGCAGAAAAACAAAGAGCAATTAGGGCTCTTTTTCCCAGCATTGCAGGCGTGTTGGAGGGGGAGGACTGGCAGAGCAGCCGGGCGGGCTGGGGAGGTGGGAGGGACCCTCAGCGGCTGGGATGGGCTGAGGGAGAGCTCCGGGCAGCAGCAGCCTCCTCCGGCGGTAGGGGGGCGAGCAGGGAGCCGGGACACCCCTTTAACCTCCCGATGTGCTGATCTCCCCTATTTTCACCTCGGCACCTCTGAGTTGGGACTCGAGTGCTCGTTCCAATTAGAATTCCTGAGGTGCTCTGGGATGCAGCTGCGGGCTCAGCACCCTGAGGGTGTTGCAGAGGGGCTGCAGCCCCCGGAGGCTGAAGCTGGAGGCAGGGGGTGATGGTGCTCTGGCCTGGGCAGCAGGACTGAGCGGCGGGCAAGCTGGGAGACTGGGGCTGCTGGAAAGTAGAAATAGTGTTTCCATGGTAACCGCTCAACAGAAACTCTTTTTTCCCTGACTGTGGAGCCCTGGCTGCTCCCCCCCGTGGCAAAGCCCTTCAGGTGTTGGTTGTTTTTCATTTCTCGATGCAGGAGCTGGCGGTGGTGGCAGTGTGTATGTGCCAAAGCAGGGCTGGAGGGGCCGTGGGGGCTCCTGGTGCCCGGGAGCCTGGGCTGCAGCTCCAGGGCTGGGCACTGCCTCCTCCAGGGACGTGTGACCCAGCCCTGCTCTGCCTGACAGGGATGCCACAGGCTTCTTGCCCACTGCCAGTACCCCGGGGGTGCTGGTGTCTCAGTGACTGGCTGTGCTGTGGCTCCTGACAGACGTGAAGCCTGGGGGAACTCGGGGAGCCCCAGTGCTGCACTTCTGGCTGGTGGCCTCCAGTGCCACCTCCTGCAGTCAGCACCTGCATGTCCCTCTGCCTGGGCACAGCCCTGGATTTCCCATCCTTGGACTCCTCTCCCTGGGGATAACCCTGGTTTCCCTGGCCCTTGGTTCCCTTCCCTGGGGACGGCCCTGGATTTTCCCATCCTTGGGTTCCCTTCCTGGGGACAGCCCTGGATTTGCCCATCTCTGTGCAGTAGTAGCACATGCTGTGACCACCGTGGCACCTTGTGCCCAGAACTATCAGAGCCTGTCTGGGCACAGGGAGGCCTGGAGACAGCCCCAGTTTCCTGTTGGGAGCCCTGGTGCCTTTCCCAGTGCTCGTTAATACCCATCAGCACCATGCAAACAAACTCCCTGCTCCATTTATTCCACCCAGCTCCCAATTTAATTAGTTTTTCCAGTTTTCTGCTTGTCCTGGGCCGATCACTCCTTAAAACAGTGGAGAATTAATTTGCACCTGCTGTCAGAAAACGTCTCTCCCCAGTTAGAAAATAATTAAGCCATCATCACACATCGGGGGTAATGAATCACTGCGCTCAGTTCCCTTCACAGGTCGTTTGTTTCCTTCCACACTGGCAAAGAAGGTGCAAACTAAATGTGAGCAGCTGCCAAGTTACCCCCTTGCCTCCCTGTCCCGTGGATCTTCCAGCTGAGCTGGGCCTTTGGGGAAGGTCCTGAGCAGGGCTCAGTGGTTTCCCAGTAGCCCCAGGGATGAGAGCCCTGGGTTTGCTCTGTCCCACTGCCTGGGGCCCCCTTGGAAGGCACTGGAAGGGAAAAGGGAGATGTGGCAGGGGCTGGGCCAGTGGCACCCCCGGCCCACGGGTCCCTCCCTGAGCGAGCTCAGGTTTGATAAACAGGTTTGAGTAGTTGAGTCTGGACATGCCAGAACACCAGGGAGGAACCGATCCAGCGTGGAACCGCCGTGTGTTTGCATGATGTGACATGATTAATGTCACATCAGTGTAATCACTAATTGCTGATTAATGACTTGGGTGTAAATGTGCCCCAGGTTTGGGCTGGGGAGGAATTTGCCTCTGGATCAGCGTGGCCAAGGGCAGCTGAAGGCTTTGTCCTTTCACCCAGAGCAGGAGGGCTCTGCTCACAGTGGTCACAAGGAGCTTTCAAGGAGCTCTGGCCCTATCCCCTCCTGGGCCATGTTGCACTTGGGCCATTTCCCCTTCAGCTCCTGGCAGGGCTCACGTGCCAGGTGTGGGGCTGCTGTGGTCGGATGCTTCTGCACACCCTCCACAGCTCGTGAGAGGCAGCAAGGAGGCACCACACGCTTGGAGGGATCCCAGGTCTCTGCAGATGTCTGGAGCAGTGGCCAGGCTGTGTTTGCCTCCTCTCTTTGACAGACCTGGGTTTATTTCTCCTCAGGGGGTCCTGTGGGCACCGGGGATGTCTGAGCCAGCAGCTGCTGGGCACAGGAGGCTGCCTGGCCTTGGGGTGAGGAGAGATTTCAGAGGATGCAGCACAGAGGGCACCTTTCCTCCTGTTCCTCCTGTCCCCTTTTCCCAGAGCCAGGCTGGCGCTCCCCCTCTTTGCAGTAAATCAATCTGTCATCTCTCATACGGGAAGCGTTCGGGGAGCGAGTGTGGGACCTGTCCGACGTGGGAATGGCAGGCTGAGCTCCACACAGCCACTCTGGGTGACGCCTGGGGATGGCTCCTGCTGCCCTTTCCCTCCCAACAGCCCGGCCCAGGTCCCAGGGACACGGCAGGGTGAGCATGCCTGCGAGCAGGGCCAGCAGGTTCTGTGCTTGTCACCCATGGCCTGTCTGCTGTGCCATGAATCCTCCTCCACACCGTGGCTCTGGAGCGCTGGGGCTGCTCCAGGAGCTTTCCCAAGGGGAGATGTCCTGGCTCGGCCCAGGCTGGGGCACGTGGTGCCTTTTTGCTGGTGCCAGGTGGGCTCACAGCACCAGCAGCTCCTGTTCTCGCTGTGTGAGCGGGGCTGGAGCTCTCACCTCGCTGGTCCGGGCTCACACCTGCTCCCATGATCGCCCGGTGCCCACTTCAGAGCCAGCTGATTAAATTAAAGTCCTAGCGAGTTTGAATAATTTTCCCTGTGAAATGTGGCAGATGGCCTCCATTAGGCGTCTGCTCCCAGCATCTGCCAGGATGTGATCAGCCCCTCTTTGGAAAAGGCACAAAAGGGATTGGAAGTGGAGAGACCTGGGAATGGGAGCCCATCCCTTCACCCATGAAGACAGAATCCAATACTCCTGTGGAAGCTGTGGAGGAGCAGCACCCTCGTGTTCCTCCAGCCCCTCTGCCCTGCCCGGTGTGGGGAGAAGTGTCACTATGAGACACGGAAAAACACGACATGAACACGCTGTTGTTCTTGAGGTAAAAAGGGGAGTTTATTTTCTGACTCTAACATTTATAGATTTCCAAAGGTGACAGTGGATTGGAAGGTGAAAGTGCCATCTCTCCAATAACACTGGACAAACTAATAATCTATCAAATTTTTCTTCTTCTATAAAAGAATGCAAAACATTAAGTTATTTGCAGAAAGTGTGTGAGAAAGTTCGTTATAAGAATGCAAACATCAGAAGGCTTAGAAAATCTTAAAAAATTAGGGTGACAGAGGAGGGAGGGGGCTGCTGCTCCTGTCCCACCAGCCCAGCTCACCCTGGAGCCAAACTGGCTTCTGTTGGCCTGGCCTGGGTCGTGCTGTGTCCCTGTGGTGCAGAGCCAGGTGGGCTCAGGGGGCGCTGCCCCTCCTCAGCTGGGCAGCTCCAGAGAGCGTCCCAGCCATGGGCCCCGCAGGGTGTTCACACAATCCCGGGCAGGCTCTGAAAGCCGTGCTCAGCCTCCTGAGCGCCCTGGCTCCTGTCCTGGCTGTGCGTATCCAACGCGTGGCTGTCCCCGCTGGGACCCGGCTGCGGGCAGGGGCGTCCGGCCCGGGGGTCTCGGCTGCGGGCAGCGCTGGGGCCGGCAGGGGGCGGTGTGTGCGCGCACTGGGGACTGCGGGACTCCCCCCACCCCGAGTGTGACCTTAAGTGTGACCCCGGGTGTGATCCTGAGTGTGACCCCAGTGTGACCTGAGTATGACCCCGAGTGTGAACCAGGTGTGACCCCGAGTGTGACCCCGATTGTGACCCTGTGTGTGACCCCGTGGTCTGGGGCACAGGGGGACCCCGCACGGACCCCCTGGCAGGAGGGAAGAGCAGGCTGCTCTGGGTATTTGCCAGCCCCAGGCAGGCAGGGACGCTGCTTCACCCCAGATCGATGTGGATGAAGGTTTCCCTCCAAAACAGCTCAATAACGCAGAAAAGGTGCCAGAGCTACACTGGAGCCGCTGCAGGACAGCTCCGGGGTGCAGGACAGTACTGGGGTGTAGGACAGCCCTGGGGTGCAGAGCTGTGCTGTGCAGGGGACCCCCAGGAGCTGAGCTCAGCTCCAGCCCCACTGTGCCTGCAGGTACCAGCGAGGCGAGGCTCCCTGCCCAGGGGCTGCAGTGGGATGGGATCCTGCAGACTGGGCTGGGAACACGCCGAGGAGGAGGAGGAGGTGCTGCTGGCTGTGAGCTGGCAGATAATCCCAGGGAGAGCCGTGGGTGGGTGTGCTCAGCACCCCAGGAGGGACGAGGAGGTGAGAGGATCCCTGGAACCTGTGCTGGTGCAGAAGGGAGCTCAGAGCTCAGTCTGTGCTTCTGCTGTGGGGCCCCACGGCATCCCCCGTGCTGTTATGTGTACCCTGCTTGCAGAGGTGTTCTTGCTCATTTAGCTGTTGTTGTGTTCTTTTAATTAAATTAGCATCTTTTAATACATTTTGTCCTGCCATCACAGCTTAATGTCTCTGCAGCTGCAGGAAGCTCAGAGCAGCTCCAGGGCCTGTGGTGGGTGCACAGCCTGGCTGGGGGTGCTGGGATGAGCCAGCTCTTCTGGGATTCCTGGGTCCCATCTGTCATCTCCTGCAGTTTCCTGGGGCCTGTCCAGAGTGGGAGCAGAGGGAGATCCATCCTCACCAAGTGCCTGGCACCGCTGGAAGCAGGGGAAGGGGTGGAGGTGTCCCTGGACAGCCTCGGTGCTTGTCTGCTGCCTGCAGACTGTCAGCACCTGCCCATCACGGTGGTCAGGCAGGCTTAGGCATCTCCTGTCCTTCCTCATCCTCCTGACACAATGTCCTGGTGCTCAGCACCAGTGGTCTGCACTGCAGCCCCCTGCCAGGGTAGGGCAGGGCAGGGCAGGACCCTGTGCCCTGGGACAGGTTCACCAGCCTCTTGATGCTTTCACACAAGTCAGTTCTGCTCCTAAAAGTGACCTTTGAGTGTGACAGCTGAGGGACAGCTGGCCAGCAGGGAATGGGGGCTGGCAGGGCCAGGCTTCATCCTGCTGGTGTCCCCTCAGTGAGCTGCAGCCCTGCCTCGAGGGCTGGCACGCTCTGCAGGGGAACTGAGGCAAGCCATGACATCACACCACAACAACGGGGGCTCCAGGTGGGCGGTGATGGGTCACCTGCAGAGGTGATGGGTGCTTTTATCTGGAGTTTTCTCCCCAGGAAGGTGCTGAGTGGGCTCGCCGGGCTCACCTCTCCTGCTGTCACTGTTGGGGCACAGATGGGTGGGACTGGCCTCGCTGCTGGCTGTCCCCACATCTCCAGGGTGGGACTGGCCTTGCTGCTGGCTGTCCCCACGTCTCCAGGCTGCGGTGGGATGCTGGAGGTGTTGTGGCAGCGCTCATGCAGGTGCTGAGGGTGGGCTGGTCCCTCCCAGCCCAGCGAGGCGAGGAGCTGGCCCGGCCCCAGCTGTGCCACAGTGAGGGGCTGCCGTTGTCACTTTGTCCTGCGTGTTTGCTGCAGTTGTCTCCTGGCTGGGCTGGGGCGGGGGGGGCTGGGAGAAGCCCCACGGTCACCCTGCCTCGCTGATGTGCGGCAAAACACCTCAATTGTCAGTCGGGGCTTGTCAGCTGCATCGCAGGAGCAGCGGATAAAGTGTTCCAGCGAAGAAGATAATTGAAAATCAAAAAAGACTTTGTTAATTTGATTAGGCAGAGCCATAGTTGAATTGTTCTTCATCAAAAGAGATTTAATTTTGACATGCAATTAAATCCTTCTGCTGTGCTGGTGCCCTGCACGTTCCCAGCAATGGAGTGGGCGGGCAGGGGGCCTGCAGGACAAGGTGGGGGTTTGCAGGGCAGGGGGTGAAGGGAGTGTGGGTGCCTGGCAGGCGTGACGGGAGCGCCAGCATGAGAAGGCTCTGGTGTGGCCAGTGCTGCGCGTTTAGCGCTGACTTGGAGTCGTCATTTAACTGCTTTAACTAATTGCATTAGTGCAGAGACTGCTCTGTGCCCGCTCCCCCTGGGGCTGTCCCCTTGCCCTGCCAGCCCTCATCTCCCGGTGCTGAAGTCCCTCGGCTGGTGGGAAAAGGCTCTTTGCTGGCCTTTGCTGGGGTTGGTGCAGCAGAAGAGGAGCTGTGCCGCAGGATCGGCACCCGCGGCCAGGCAGGAGCTCCCTCCCATACAGGCAGCCCTGGCACAGGGTCCCCGTGAGCTCCAGCACCCTTCTCTCCAGTGCCCCCCGCGCTGATAAGGCAGAGCATTATCGCTGTGACCAGGCTGAGGTGCCCTAATCCATCCCCATTGCACTGGCAGGGATGGTGGCCAGCTGGAAATCCCACAGTCTGGGCTGTGGATTTAGATCTGTTAGTGAGAGCTGGGGCTCAGTGGGATGTGACAGAGCTTTAAAACCTGTGAAAAAATGTCTGAGTGGCTCCTGGGCAGGAGCAGAGAGAGGCCTGGCTGTGAGGAGGAGCTTTAGGAGCCTGCAGCAGCTCTGTGTGCTGCAGCCATGGGTCGTGGCCGCTCTGCCCGGCGGGGGTGGCAGCGTGGGTGAGGAGCCCGGGGCTCGCTGCTGCTGCTGCAGCTCACGGGGCTGGGCTCTCTCTGAGGACCCTCTGCCTTTGCAGTGCTGCCAGTAGGGCTGGTCTGGCTCTGCTCAGAGCTGTGGTTGGTTTGACACGGGGCACTGGCCGAGCCGAGCCCCGTCCTTCCCCTCCCTGGCTTCCCATCAGCCTTGCAGGGTGATGCCAGGCTCGGTGTTGCCCTCTGAAGCTCTCTGAAGTCGTGGTGTTGGCACATCCTGTGGTGCCGTGAGCTGCCCCCACACCCTGCCTGCTCCTCTTCTCGGCTCAGCACTGCCAGCAAGGCTGGGAGCTCTTGGCACCAGGGGCTTTAGGCTGCACTGATCTGATGCTGCTGCTTAGACTGGATGGAGCCACATGGAGATTTTCTGTTACAGCCCTGCTCTTCCACTTGCCAGCCCCGGGAGCCCAGCTCAGAGGCCATGCAGGAGGGTTTTTAATCCCTGTGCTGATGGACTGTTGGAGGTGCCCAGCACAAGCTCTGCACTGGTGCCCTGGACTGGCTGTGGCTCTTTGCTGGTCGCTCCTGGGCAGTGAAGGTCTCTCAAAGCTGTGCAGCCCTTGCCCTTCCCTAGAGGAGATGGGCCAGGAATGAGGCGTAAATCAAAGGGCTGGTGTAAATCAGGTTCTGTGCTCAGGGCATGAGGTGCCCAGTCCTGCCCATGGCTGCTCTCCTCTCCACTTTTTGCCATCCCTTTTGCCATGGTCTTGGGTCTCCATCCCAACTCCTGCATTGCCATCTGCCTGGCTCCCCCATCCTGCTGGAGCTTCTGCTACACCTGCCCATATTTCCCACTGTTTTCCATGTTGACTGGCCCAGCTCCATGCACTGACCATGCACCAAACTCTTCTGCCTGTGGTCGTCTGTCTCTCCTACTCTTCCTTCTTGGGAGAGGGAGTTTTCCTTTGTGTGCTTCCATCCCATGCTCCAAATGGCAGCACTCAGTGCCAGCTCCGACCAGGACCCACTGGGCTGCTCACTGTCAGCGTGGGAGGTGGCAGGGCTAAGCCTCCAGCAGCTGCAGGGTGCTCAGGGCAGGGTGAGAGCTGGGGGCTCCCTGGGGACTCCCCTGTGCCCTCCTGGTGGCGCGGGGTGCTTGGCCAGCCTGGGCTGCTGCAGCCTGGGCAGCCGAGGCTGCAGGGTGTTTCCAGCTGTGGGTTCTGTGCTCGGCCTGGCTCCCAGGGCTGCACAGGGCGATCGGGTACTGATCTGCCTCATCCCTGTCCCGTGGTTCCTGGGGCTGAGGTGGGTGACTTGGGCAGGGGCAGATATGACACACGGTGCTCCTGTGCTGCCCGGCTGCTCCAGGCGCAGCTGACAAATCTTGGGCTTTTCTAATTGCCTTTGAAAGTGTGAGCCGAGAGCCAGAGGCACCACACGAGGGCCAGAACCCCCCCGCTGCCTGCAGCAGGAGCTGTTGGGAGGATCAGAGCGATGGGGATGTGGTGAGCCCGGGAGCAGGGCAGCCCCGAGGGGAGCCGGAGGCTGGGAGCAGCAGTGAGCTCTGGCACAGGGAGCGTGGCACTGGTGGATTGTGCACAAACAGGATTTGTGTGTTTCTGGGAGGGATGGCAGCACAGCTCTGTGCGGTGTTTGCGTGGACTTTGATCCCTGTCTCTGTGAGTGCTGGTCCCACATCCGCATGCTCAGTGGTGCCCATTCAGCAGAGGGCAGGTTGTCCCACATGTGGATGTTGGACTGTGGCTTCGCCCTGCCCCGAGCTGTGGGGTCCCTCGTGGCTGCAGTACCTGCTGGGATGGATGCTGGTTCCCACAGCATCGGGACAGGGAGATGAAGGGGAGCAGGGTGGGCATTCCCCATCCCAGCTGCGGGCAGGGACAGGTCTGAGCAGCCCGTGGCTGCCCACGGAGCGGGCACAGGAGCCCTGCACTGTGCTTACCACTTCCATCTTGGCTTGTTGCCTTATTTGTTCTCCTCTAATTGAGCAAATGCGCTGTCGGCAGCGCGCTCAGCCAGCATCGACTTGATTAGGGGAAGGCATCGATACCACACTGCACGGCAGGAGGCTCGGGCTGACACTGTCAGACTACCCCAGCCTTACAGTTGCACTTTATTCATGATGTTTTGATTTCTCTTGCTCTGGGGACTCCGACTTTGATAGATTATGATGCGGTACCAGAACAGTCTGATCCACTAGAGCATCTTCCTTCCAGAATAGGCATTTGCCACCAGAGCCCAGCATTTTCTTGATTTTTTTAGAGTGAAAAACGATGGCATAAAGAAATCTTGAGCTTTGCACAGTTCAGTCATCCAGAATTAGCAGCTAGAAGGTTGGTTTTCGTGCTGATGGGTGCTGTTGGAGGCAGTTTTCGCCGAGCTGATTCCTGGGTGCGTTCTGCTCCTGCGGCAGCGCTGGCAGGAGCTGTTTGCACTCCACAAGTTGGAGTTTCTGCTTGCTGGTTCCCAAATCCTTCTGTTCCAAGGGAGCGCCCACTCCAGTGCTGTGTTGTGCTGCTGTTCACTCCTGGGGTCTCTTTGTGCCCCCCTGCTCTCCCGGTCCTCCTTGCACTCGAGAATTCTGCAGGTGCAAGTGCAGGTGTAGAGCCCTGGCTGTGCCCACTGCCAGGGCACCAGAGGATCTGGTTCCTGAGAACAGGTTACAGATTATCCAACGTGCAAGTGATTCACAGCACAGGATGCATTTCTTGTGTGTGACTGTGCCAGGGTTGCTGGGTGCTCAGCACTAAGCACAGCCTCCAGAAGGACTGGGGGACCTGGGCTGTCTCACTGCCTTGTCTGGGACTTTTGCTGGTGCTTTGCAGCTTCAGCCTTTTCTTGGCTTTCCCAACTCTGTGAGGAGAGGAAGTGCTGGGCACTGTGTGTGGCTGCCAGGGTGGGCAGGGGCTCACTGGGGGAGCAGGGACCCGGGACACGCACAGCCTCCAGCCCTGCTCCGGCTCCTTATCGGCCTCAGGAGCTAGGAAGCCTCCTGAGCACCAGGGCTGCAGAACACCTTTTTTTTCCCCCAATGTGTCAAAACAGCATTTTTCCTCTGCCTTGTTCTCGGAAATGTTTGAACTGTTTTTGCTAAAACTTCGCTCAAAATTTCAGCCTGAGGCAGATGCTCAGTGTGGGGAACATCAGAGCGAAAAGCATTTGCTCTGCAGAAAGGCAGAGGAGAGGAGGATGGGGCTGTGGCTGGACCCACAGCCGGCTGTGCTGGGCAGCCCTGGTGTTTACAGAGCGCGGGGAGTCTCTCAGGAGAGCCAGCACTGCTCGCATATTAAACCAGGAATTGCAATTACCAACAGAAAAGGGCATTTTTATAACACTTTTATTGGAGTCTTAATGAACAAATAAAGAAGTGGAGAAATCTGCACATGCATTTGTGAGATATAAAACTGACTGAATCGAGATGAAGCAGCAAGAAGTGTTGGCTGCTGTCCTTTCTGCTGGGTGGGGAAAACAAAACTGCAAGGAAGGGAAAGGAGAGGGACAGGGGAGTGGGAAGAATGCTGAAGTACGTGATCTGGGGATAAGGGTGCCCCAGTAAGTGGTTGTGAGTGGTTCCTGTGACCCCTGTAAGAGGTATAAGGTGGCTCAGCAGAGCGGTGTGTCATCCTCCTTCTGCACTGCGCTGAGGGAATTTGCAGGAATTTCAGAAGGCATATTGGGAAAGAAATTTGGAGCTGGAGAAAGGTAGAAAAGCGTGGATTTGGCCTCAAAATCGGTACAGGCAGGAGGTGCTGCACTGCCAGCATTTGGGCACTGGCTTGTGCCACATCGAGCTCCAGGATCCCCCGTGCAGAGCTTGGGGGTGCTGGGGGGACAGGTGGAGCCTGGAAAGCCAGCAGGATGTCCCCAAATACTCTGGGCTAAGAAACACGCGTGTCAGAAGCAGCTTCTGTGGTGCCGAGGGCCATGAGGTGCACCAGCCACTGCCGGAGGGCGGCACGGGCAGGAGGGGCAGCGCGGAGGGGGTGCGGGAGAGCCGCCGGGACCGGCCGGCAGGGCTGTGGAGCTGCTGTGCTCGTCTTTTCCCGGCTCCTGCTCTGTCCAGGAGCTTTGGAAGCTGCTCCGGAGCCTTTCCGTGTCTCAGGGGCGTTGGGTGCCGCTGTTCTCCCCGCCGAGGTTCCCGGGGCACGGCAGACCCTCTCTTCCTTGTCGGCACGAGTGGCTCCAGTGGGGCTCCTGCCAAACACTTCCCAGGATGATTTATGATGCTCCTTCAGCTCACTTCGAACTCTGGCTTCTCCTTCTCTTCAGTAGAATTTAACTTGTTTGCCTGGAATATTAATAATTAAACATCAAGGAGTTGCATCCCAAGCAGCCTCCTCAGAAGTGTGTTTGTGATTGTTTTCAAGCGCCCAGCTCCGAGTTGGGGTGGCTCTTTGATGGGATTTTGCTGCTTTCAAACTGCTGACACCAGTAACCCCATAAATTAGCAGCTGATGGAGGGAAATCTCCTGGCTGCAGCTGTGGGTTTTTATGGTTTGATTTGTTAATAGGAGTTTTGGGTCACGGCCAGAATTCCTAACCCAGCTCAGGGAAGGGTTTGCCCCATGGTGCAGTGGTGAGGCCAGGCTGGGCCGTGCCAGGCTGGGCTGGCAGGAGCTGTTATCACCTCTGGTGGTATCAGAGCTGGTATCACCTCTGGGAGCTGCTGCTGTGGGTGCCAAGTGGAGGGCTCTGTGTGCCCACTCTGTGCCCGTGGGTCTGACCAGGCAGGGTGTAAGGGCTGAGCAGTGGGACGGGGCTCTGCTGGGCAGTGGGATGGGACTCTGCAGAGATGTGGTGTCTGGGGCAGGTGGAGGCTGCAGCCTGTGGGTGGTGTTTACTGTGATGGAGTTTGCTGTGATGGTCTCAGCTGGAAAAGGGGATTCTGCCTTCTCTCCCTGCCCTCACATGCTCCTGGTGCCAGGGCAGCTTCTCAGATGTCCTTCTCCCTCTGGTTACCTGCAGAGCAGTGAAGCACTGCCAGCAGGGAGCATGCAGGCTGGCATTCGCTGCCTGGCCCGAGGAAGGGGCAGGACCCAGCCCTGGCCCTCCTGCCAGGACACACAGTGTCGTCGTGCCTGGCATGGAGGGGTTTACCTCCTCCACAGGTGTGTGCCTGTGCTCCCTGCCTGCAGCAAAAGCAGCTGCTGTCCAGGGAATCTTTTCTAACACCAAATGGGTTTCTGAGAGCATGGCTGAGGCAGGAGCCTTCTTCCCTGTGTCCTGGCAGGGCTGCTGCAGCACTGGGGATGTGCTGGTGTCCAGAGAGCCCCAGGCCCCTCTGGGGTCCCTTTCCTGCACTGTCCCCTGGGTCAAGGGTCTGTACCCACCCATCACACTCCCACCCCTTGCCGTGGAGCTGAAGCCTCATTTATTCTGAAGGGAAAAGAATTCACATTTCACCAACCAACGGAAACCCAAATACAAATAAATTTCTCTCAAAGTGCAGTCGTTGGAGAAAACCAAAGGCCGTTAGTCAGGCTGACATCAGAGGAGCCGCATTCCCTCTGACAGCCCGCACAGCCTTATGTTTTATTCACCAGGCCTGAAAAATACCTTCCCGAAGAGGGGGCCCATAAATAAACCAGCGTGATGAATATTACACAGGATAAAAACTGATAAAGCTGGGCTCCAACCAGGAGCTGCACGATGAGGTTAAAAAAGCACAGGGGTTCATTACATCTGATCCAGCGAGACAGGTCAGGGTGGGTGTTGGGATGGGAAGGGGAAGCATTTGTGGGGATGCTTCTGGGTCCTGGGAGAGAGGGGAGTTAGAACAGGCCAAGCCACCCTGCTCCTGGCCACTGGGAGAGGCAGCACGAGCAGGCTGGGAGCACTGCAGGGTCGGGGGTGTCTGGGCAGCACCTACAAACCTCCTTTGAAAAGTTCTTTTTGCACTTGTAAACACCAGGCTGGACCCCATGGGGAGCAGAGCAGCCCCCTGCCCTGCTCCTCCCCACGGTGCAGGAGGCAGGAACCTTGAAATACGAGCACTTAGCTTTTTATTACCCCATTTAATTGCTGCCTGACAGCCTAATCCAGCATTAAAAACACCAGAGCTCAGGGGAATTCACCATTGTTATTCAACATGTATCTCTCTCTGTGCTCGGAGGTCCCATCTGCTGCTTCCTTCCACCCGCTTGCTCCTGGGACATGCTGGTCAATCCTTGGTCTTGCTGGTAGGGATTTCTTCCTGGTGGAAGTGGTGGGTGACAGGAAGGGGGTCAAGAAGGGGGAACAAGGAAGGAGCTGCTGCTGGCAGGGGCCTGTGGGCAGCAGGGGGAGAGGGCTGGGGCTGTTGGAGTGAACCCCGGCTGCTGTCAGGGAACCGTGGTGCTCACAGACAGTGCAGCTGGGATAGAAACACCCATGGCTCTTCCCAGCTCCGCAGATGTGAAAAACAGTTCAGGAAATCACTTTTCCTTCCTGCCAGCACTCAACCCAAACTTCCCCACAGCAGCGGTGGAGGGGCGGACCAGCACAGCTTTGGAGAGGCCAGTGAGTTATAGTAATGGACGCTCTGCAAACTGTCTGTGCTGCCCATAAATCCATACCCTCCTGGAAGTGCAGATGGTCCATAACCATCCATCATCCCCAGCGGGCCGTGCCAGGGTGGGTTTCTCCTCAGGGGCTGCTGTTCCTGCAAGCTCCACAGAACTGCGGCGGGAGCTCTCTCCATAACGCAGTGTGAGCAGCCCTGTGGGTTAGGGGGGGACAAACAGTGGGTGTCTCAAGGCTGGGGCTGGTGCAGGCACTGGGGGGAAGCTGGCAGGACCAGGGTGAGCCCTGCCCATATTCTGTGGGGTGATTCGGCCCCATGGCAGCAGTCCTGGAGCTGGGCAGGAGAGAAGGAGGGTGCCAAGCTCAGAGCTGCTGTGGTGCTGCTGGGGACTGAGCATGAGCAGCCACCCCTGACTCACCCAGAGGAGCAGAACGCCCTGGCACAGCCTCCCTGGCACAGCCTCCAAGCACTGCCATCGACATTTCTGCACCTCGCTTATGGCACCAGGGCTGGCACGTGGCAGGCAGCTGGGGGAAGCGCTGGACACGCTGTAACTGGGTTGGAGCTCTTGCTGCCAGTGTGGGGGGGGTCTGTTTCCTTGAGGAATGACCTGGAATTCGATCACATGGCTTTTATTAGATTGTGAGACTGGAAGTGTAACTGTGCAGGATCAAAGAGAAGCCGGCACTGCTGCCAACCAGGACCTGCAGGGCTGAGCGAGAGGAGCCACCCTGGGAGATGAAAATACCCCCCGCAGGCTGCTGAGGGACTCCAGCTCCTAATGACAGAGCCACTCTCATGCAGCCCTGATGCCTCAATGGCTGCTGGGGGCCAGCAGGTTCCTCTACCAAGCTGCCACCAGCTCTGGGGCCACTCTGCCCTGTGCCACCAGCCAGGACCCTCAGTACCAGGACTTGGATCTGCTGGAGCTTGGTCAGCAAGAGGGAAGGTCCTGGACACAGCCAGTCCCAGCATGTCCTGGGGGCTGCAGGGCGTCCCAGCAGGGCTGTGCAGGCAGCAGCCCAAGGTGCCACAGCAGCAACACTCGGGCAGGCGCTGGGGCTGCTGAGGGCAATGCTGGGACCGGGCAGGATGGGCAGGAAAAGCAATTGCAGCAGTGATTAATGGCACACGGGCAGAGCTGACACTCGGGGTGCCCACGATGGCAGGGAACAGCTGCATCCTCCACTCCCTGCTCTGGGTCCCCTGGCCGGGGGCTCTGGGTCCCGGCCGGGCTGCGGGAGCCCGGGGCCGGTGCTGCTGCTGCCGGGGCTGTTCTCCTCGCTCCGGCAGAGGGGAGGGCCCGTTCGGACGTTCCGGCAGCATCGCTGGGTTTATTAAGCTAATAAAGCAACGTTAAGTACCCGCACAGTGGAGCCCCCTGAGGTGTGCTTGTGTGCGGAGAGGAGCCGGGGGATGCCGGAGCCTGGCGCCGGTGATCGCTCTGTCACACTGCTCGCGGCCGGAGAGGAGCGGGTAGCGCTGCGCCAGGCTGCTGCGGCACCGGCTGCGGCTGCCTCTTCTCGGGAGCCCCTCTGCCCTGCCCCGTGCTGTCCCTCCGCACTCTCCTGGGGGCCTCTGGCCCTCAAGGGGCTGCACAATCAGGGCATACTGGTGGCATCTCCCACAACCATCCCTGGTCCCTGTGGCTGCCCAGTGCTGGAGTCGAGCAGGGAGAGCGTTGTCTCACCCTCCGCCTGGGGCTCCACTCCATTCCCGGCCCTGCAGAGCTTTTCTGTTTTAAAACCAACCAGGTTTTAAAAACCCGGCCACAGGTTGGTAGAGAAACTCTGCTCCTGAGCTCCTCATGCTCCCACCGGGTTTGTGAGGGGTGCAGAGCACCCTGGATCACCCTGGGGTGGTGATGGCTCTCAGCCCTCCTGGTGCTGCTGGGCGTTCTTGTGGGTGCTGGTGGCAGGCAGTGCTCCAGCAGCATGCAAAGGAGGCCCTGTGTAATAGATAATAATTAATAGACTGCTCTGGTGGCAAGCTAGGTAAGTAGATAAATAATTTTAATTATCCTTGGGGAGGCTGTAAAATTCACACACAGCCCTTTATTAAACTCTCTGTTTACAACAGTCATTTATATTGTGTGTCATTTTGCATAAAACCCCCCTGAGGCCGAATAACACCGTGCAGCACCATCCCTGGCACTGCCAGCACCACTGCTCCTCAGGAGGGCAGGGAGCAGGGACCTGGGGGACACGGACACCCCAGGCAGAGGGCAGGGAGCAGGGACCTGGGGGACACGGACACCCCAGGCAGAGGGCAGGGAGCAGGGACCTGGGGGACACGGACACCCCAGGCAGAGGGCAGGGAGCAGGGACCTGGGGGACATGGACACCCCAGGCAGAGGGCAGCTCTGGCTCTCCCAGGACCCCTTGATGCACCCACCTGAAGCTGGTGCTGCACCCCAGCCCTGCCGAGTTCTGCTCACCTGGGGATCCCTGGGGGCTCCCCCAGACCCCAGCTCTTTCCCAGCAGAGTTGATGGTTTTGTGCTGATGGCAGGGTATTTTTTCCTCCTTTTTTTTTGCGCATGTCTCTCAAAAGAACCATAAATTCCAAGCTGTGAAATCCCGCTGCGTCAGCAGTCTGCAAAATGAAGTGATATTAAACGTGACAAAAGTCTCTCTAATTCACCCTGGCCAGTTCCTGCTTCCCTCCCCGAAGCTGTAATTGAGAAGTGGAAGAATGGAGGTTGCCTTGTCCCTGCCTGGAATCCACTGAGCCATCCAGGCCTGTGAATATTATTAATTAAGGATTATTTACGAATGGCTCTGCTCTGGCTGTGCCACACACGCTGCCGTGTGCACACGTGTGTTCTCCCTCCTGTCCCAGGCATGTTCACCTGTGCTCCCCGAGCCCCTCAGCTCCCAAGAATCAGCTCGTTGCCCCAGCTCCCAGAGGGCTCCAGGGTGGCTTTGCCAGGGCAGGGGGACGCAGGAGCAAGCTGTCACCCTGACTGTGACCCCCGGTGTGACCCCCCTGCCCTCGCTGTGCAGCAGAGGCGCTGCTGCCTTGCCGCAGTGCCCTCACTTGCAGAGCCCGCACTGTACTGATCCTGTTTCCAGTGGCAGATTCCAGCAGTCCCTGCCGGCATCAGGATGAGTCTTTGGGGACTTGAAGTCACTTCTACAGGAGGAGTGTGTGTTTCTCTGCTCATGGATGGGTTCTGTGAGGGTGTTTTCAGTGCTGGAGTGGCAGAGTGATGCTGCTCTGCCACCAGAGCTGCCCAGGCTTTGCCCGGTGCCCTTTGCTCACCTGGCCCAGGAGAGGGGTGACCGGGATGCCCTGTAGCCCCCACCTGTGCCAGGCAGGCTGTGAGGAGGGGGTTTGTGTTCTCAGGACACAGATCTCCCTGGTGAGCACTGGCAGTGGCTGGGTGGGCGCTGGCCCAGGGAGCAGCTGCCTGGCACAGCATGTGCAGAGGGTCAGCAGTGAGGAGGGGAGGCTGTGCTAGGTGGGCTGTCACCAGCCCCAGGGGGCTGCTGGGGACCTCTCTGCACTGTAGCAGGTGCTGTCACCCCAGTGCTGTCCCTCCTCCAGGAATGAAACTCTGCAGAAGGTCGTCAAATAATTGTAGAGTTTAATATCCCCACAATGGGGCTGACAGTTGTGTTGTTAATTTTAAACCACTTTATTTCTTCTCTGTTAAGTCAGACTCATTTTCACCAAGCTGAATAACTCCTTCTCCCTAACTATGGGGCTTCTGTTTGATCGTTTCCTTGCCCGTGGGTTCTCTTCCTGTCCTGGGAAGGTCAGTAAGCTGGCAGGACAGAGCGCTGTGCCGTGCTGGTGTTACCTGTCCAGGTGATCCTGGTCTGTCCCCACAGACAGGCAGCCCTCACTTTCTCTCCTCTGGAGAACACAAAAAGCTCTGCTGCCCATGGGTGAGGTACAGGGGGTGGTGTGGGGACTCAGGTGGTTTGGAGACCTGGAGCAGGGGTTGTTTGGGGTCTTAGAACGGGCAGGAGCATTCCCCCACCGTGCTGGGCCAGGGCTATCAGTTATTTTTAGCAATCGATGGTATTGATGACATGCTAGCTGAGGAGACCACTGGAGGGCTGTTCTTCCAAATCATTACATTCAGAGCTGAACTATCCCCTTTTCATATAAATCCTGACAAATAAAGATAAAGCAGGACCTTTCCCGTGGAGCTGCAGCCCAGAGTCAGGATTGGCACTCTTTGGGGCACCCGTGCTCGGGGTGAGCAGGGCCTGGAGCAGAGGTGCCAGGGACAGGAAACCTGCTCTAGAAGGACTGTCAATTTTGGGTCCCCTCTGCTGCATCTCTCAGTTGGATAGGAGACCTCCCAGGGGTTTTTCTGTGCTTAATATCCAGAGGACACAGGACACACTGTGGGGATAGACCTGAATGTGATCATCCCGATGGCATCAGTGGCAGCAGGAGCACCCCTGGGGTCTGGGGAGCAGGATGTGCCCGTTTCCCTGGGGATGGTGTCCCTGCTGCTCCTGGGGTGCACGCTGTGCCCTTTGGAGCTGGCACACAGAGCTGCTCCTGCCCGGGCACAGAGCTGAGGGCACCTACGGGCCCGGCACGATGCCTGCAGCCACGCTCGCCGGAGAGGGGCTCGTTCCATTTACTTCTGTCATTTTTCATTTCAAGATGAAATTAGGCTACATAAAGAAAACCCCAACCTTTTTTTACAGCACTGCATCAGTACATCCCTCGAGGGGAAAACACTCACACGGAGGTTTTCCTGCACTCTGCTTGTCCTCGTGTCTCCACTCAGTGCTTTCAGAACGCTCACCCCTGGCCAATTCCCCGTGCATTGGGTTTGGTGCTTTGGGGTTTGTTTCCTTTTTTACTATTGTTTTCAATCAATTTCACTGTAGGTTTGTGGTTGGGATAAAAGCATTCCCTGCTCTCCGCTCGCCTGGCAGTGTTTTGTGTCTCTGCGTCCCTGCTGATGCCACCCCAGGGTGAGCAGGGTGGGCGGGTGCTCCTCGTCCATGGCCCACCTACCTCTGCTCCAGGCTTCACACCGTGCCCAGGTGTCCACAGCCAAGGGTGCCCCAAAATCCATGATCTTCTCTCACACTCGTGTCCTGCTCAGCTGCTCCATGTTCCTGACGGCTCCTCCAGCCTCTCTGGTCCCCCTGTCCCCACTGGCTTCACCCCAGGCATTCTCCTAACTCCACATCCTGGTGTCATCCCAGGGTGGGTCCGTCCCCTTGTGCCCTGTCCCACCAGGTTCTCAGGGCGAGGCTGGGCCACAGGTTAATTTACAGCGTGCGGGGAGCGTGGAGGGGAAGAGCGTCTGCCCACTAAATAAGTCATGAAGCCGGATCCCAACAGCACAATTAGAATCCTCCGTTAATGATTATTTATGGGGGTGGGAATGCTTATTTAACCTGACTATATTAAATATTAAACCAAATTATAACTTTTATACCGGTATTTACAACAAAAAGAGGGGGTGGGTGGCTGGGGCAGCGGCAGGTGAGTGAGTGAGGAGTGTCCAGTGCCAGACAGGTTGTGGGCAGCACTCAGGGGTCGTGGGAAACAGAGGAGCAGTCAGGGCTCTGTCCCTTACCCAGCCCAGCCGTAGCCTTTAACCGAAGTGGCAGGAATGCTGCTGGAGGAAAGGGAAGGGAAGGACTTTTGGGTGGGAGATGGTGTCTTCTAAGAAAGAGAAGTATCAGCCACCAACTGGGAGAGCAGAAGCCAAAGGAACCCCCCCAGCTGGTGTGGGGTCAGAGGGATGTGCTGTGCCCAGAGCAGTGCTTTGCTGCTTTTGTCACCTTGGAGTTGGAGGTGACAGCTGGGCCTTGGGGTCTCTGCTTGGGGCTGTCACTGTCCCCATGGCTCCAGTGCCACCAGGCCTCAAAGCTGCAGGAGTTCAGTGCAGATCCCTGTGAGCTCCTGAGCCGGTGTGATTGCCGGTTCTGTAGCCCGTTGCAGACAAAATTATGATTAAGGGGTCCCACCCTATAAGCAGACAACCATGTTGACCTTATTTAGGCTCCTAATCAATTTGCCCCTGGTGTGATTAATTGAGATGCTTGCCATCGATTTTCTGTGCGACAGGAGTGGCTGAGGTGGGATTCAGTGGGTTGCCTGCAGCGAGATCTCTGCGGCGGCTGTGCAAGGCTGAGCTGGGGAGTTCTCAGCCAGGCAGGATTCTCCCAGCTCTCCTCGGCCCTGGCTCCCAGGGCAGCCTCCTGCTGCTGCCCATGGCAGGTGCGAGGGCTGCTCATGGAGCTGCGGGGGGGTTTGCACTCCTGGGAGCATCCCCCAAATGCTGCCATGGATAGGGGACCTGGAAGGACGGTGTGCTCTTCTGAGTGAGACAACAGCTTGGGAAAGAGTCCCCATGGCCCATGCCACTGCCAAAGCCTCTGCAAGGGCTGCTGTGACCTCTCCCTGAGGTGTGACCCCTCGCCAAGTGTCTCTGATGGAGGTGTTCTGGGATTACCAAGCACCAGGAGTCCCATGAGAGCTGCCAGAGGGGGAAAGGCCCTGACAGAGCCACCAGCTGGGGACGAAGGACCTACAGCATGGATGATTGGAAAGGATTTTCTAGCTAAATTGCTGAGCAGATGGATTTACCCTGGACTGGTCCTTGTGGACTCTGGAACATTTTCTCTTCTGTCACAGTTCCTTTTTATGACCTGCCATTTGCTCCAGCAAGCGAGAAGTGAGCCCTTGGCACGCAGCTCCCGCTCCGGCTGCGGTTCAGGAATGCAGCGGCTGTGCTGCCGGGAGCCACGGCTCCTTTTCAGGAAAGTGCTGGGGCCTGGCAGGACACCCCTGCCCACTCTGGCTCCCCGGGCACGTGGGGGCTGGCAGGGGCCGGAGGGGTGGCAAGGGGCAGCAGCGGCTGAGGCAGAGGAGCTGGCAGGGCTGGCACGGGGCACGCTGTGCCAGAGATGCAGCCTTGGGTTTATAACAGATCATTGCAGTGACCACCTGCAGCAGGGCACGTTCAGCAGGGCTCCAGATGGAAGGCTGTGGTGCAGGGGAAGCGTGAAGCCACATCCTGGCTCGGCAGATCCCTCTGTGGTGGCAGCATGGGCAGAGGGACAGTGGTGACTCCGGGGGGGACTGGGTTTTCCCCTTGCTCCACCGTCAGCACTTCCATGAGGTGATTCCGTCATCAGCACTTCCATATGGTGATTCCACCGGCTCTTTTGGCTTCTACTGTCCCAGCTGGTGACTGATATGTCTCTTTCTTAGAAGAAGGGGAAGGACAACACAATCTTCCACCCAAAGCCCTTCCTCCAGCAGCGTTCCTGCCATTTACATTAAAGGCTATAATGGGTTAGAGTAAATGGAGCAGGTTTGCAATTAGTTTTCCAAGTACTTATCTCATTAAAGTAAATGAATTATTGATTTAGTGACACTCATGCTTTTAGTGAGCAGCACAGTGCCATCCCTGCTCCCTTGCTGGCTCCCTGCAGCCGGTCCTTGCACGCCTGCTCCCGTGAGCACACGTGTGTGAGCGCGTGGGCAGCGGGCGACAGCTCTGCCTGCTCCTTGGCTTGGGAGCCAGCACAGCCCCGCTGGGCAGGGGAGCTGGAACCTGCCTTTGTGAGGGACCCTGCTGAGCTGAGCCCGAGGGAGGGATGGGCTGGGGACCTGCTGCCTGAGGGCTACACCCTGCAATGCTGCTGGGGACATGGCAGCTGTGCCAGGACACCTCCTGCCAGCCCATCTGTGCTGTGCAGAGGATGACAAGGGAAGGGGGAAGGCAGCTCACCCACACCACTGTTGTTTGGCTTGCTCTGGGTCTGTTAGTGCAGCACAGGGCTGGCATGGGGCTGGCAGGCAGTGTGAGGAGCTGCATGTGGCTCCTTGGGCCATCCTGGCACTTGCAAGGGCAGGGAACAGCGTGTGGGGGTGCTCAGCACTGGCAGAGTCTGGCAGAGTGTGGCTGCAGGAGGATGAAGCACTGACAGGCTGTGCTGGAGCCAAGTGCTCATGGCTGAACCTGCCACCCCCAGCTAGCTGCTGATTCAGCGCTTTTGGGCTCCTCTGGACAGAGATTTAATCTCTCCTGTAAGATAAACCACTCCATTAATGGAAAGCTGCCTGCTCGGAGCTGCCCCTCACCGCTGTCCACGCAGGAGGGGCTGCACTGTCCTGCTGGGGCTCTTGGGGCTGGCAGCACAGCCAGACACGCTCCCCGCAGCTCCCGTGCCTGAGGGGTGCCATGAGGGCTGTGCCAGGGATGCCAGTGGGGTGCCAGGGGTGCCAGGCTCCTCCAGCGGGTGCCCCTGGCTCACAGCAGGTTCCAGGAATGGCACTGGGAGCACTTTGATCTCCTGGCACTGGGAGCCCTTTGATCTCCTGGCCGGCAGGAAGGATGTGGTGATGCCACAGGAGCCACACTCACGGGCTGGGAGGAGGTGCCAGTGGCCAGCAGGAATTGCAGGAAGGATTTTCAGTTCACAGCTGTTACCCGGGGGGTTGGTGGCCAGCGATGCTGGCGTGGTGTGGCAGTGCCACACTGTCACCTCTGCCCCCCGAGGGCCCTGCACAGGAGCTGGTGCTCAGCCCCGGGCCAGGACCCTGCCAGGCCATGCACCCTGCCACCCAGCAGCACGTGTTGTCCCTGTCCCCGGGATGGGACTGCTCTTCCCAGACCTAAGCTGCTGCCTGGAAGGCTCTGCTGGGCAGTCCTAGAGCTGTCCTGCTGATGGCCCCTTTCTGCCCCACCAGGGCTCCTCTGGGCACTGCCCGAGCCTCTCATGCCTCAGCTCCTGCCCAGCAGTGTGGAACAGCCCTGGCTCGGCCCTGGGCAGAGCAGGATCACGGGGAAATGTGTCCTGAGAGCCGCTGTGCAGGAGCCAGCCTCTGCCCCAGCCCCTGCGTCTCCTGCCCCTGCCTCCAACGCTGCTGGGAACGGGATGTTTTATATTCCTTAGCTGGGGAAAAAAAAAAAAATCCCTTCTCATTTAATTAAAAATGTTGACATTGTGCCTGGCCATCCCACCCGCCGGAGAAGGTGGTTATAAATTAAACATTAAACCTTTAATGGCCCATAAAGAAATTTTCGCTGCTGTTCTGTATATGGGGATATAAATAGAGAGGGCTGTGGGGGGAGGGGGGGGACATTATTGTTCCTCAGCCAGATAATCTTTGCTAATGAATTTAATTAAAAGCAAAATTAATTTAGGATTTTTGGTGGAGGGAACGGGGGTTAAAATGTACTTTGAGAAACTACCAAGAAGTTTCCCAGCAGATCAGAGCCAGGCCTGCCTCGGCTGCAGCGTGGGGATAGAGGGTGATGAGGTGCAGCTTTCCTGGGATCTGTGCAGCTGGGTGACACGGGTTGATTTCTTGTGCAGACCCCCTGATTCTCACCCAGGTTTAGCTGGGCTGGGATCACTTGTTCTGGCAGCAAGTCCCTTTGAGGGTGTGCGAGGTTCCAGGTACAGTCAGTCAACCTGGACTGCTGCCAGAAAAGCAGAAACTGGACCAAGATCCCCCCAGATCCTTCCCAGAGTTGCTCCTGCCTCTCTCCCATCAACGCTGTGCCAGGGGTTTCCCTCTCCCACTGCAGACAGGGAGGCTCTGGCTGAGCCTCCCACTCCCTGTGTGCCGGGACCACCAGAGGGGTCTGCCTGGGCTGGAGCTGGGCTTGGCGAGCCCCTGTCTGTGCCAGCAAGCGTGGCACATCCCAGCTGAGGCACATCCTGGCTGCGGGTCCCACGTTGCTGTGAGGAGCTTCTCAGAAGGCGCCTTTCTTGGGAAATGTGTTTGGGAAATGCGGCGTTACCCATCGCTGAGCCTCCCCCAGGAGCGCGCCGCCTCAATTATTCATGGCAGAGCAGGCAGACCGGGCTCCCAGCTCTCCCAGCTCTCCCAGCTCTCCCAGCTCTCCCAGCCCTGCTGCTGGAGTGCTCTGGGCCTGCTGTGCCATCTCCTGCTGCCAGCCGGGATCCTGGTGGGCGCTTCCTTGGCGAAGCCGTGGCACAGCTCAGGAGCGGTGGCTGGGGTCTGCCAGGCCGGCAGGGGCAGGGCTGTCAGCACGCTGCTGGGAACCAGGGAGTCCCCAACCATCTTTTTTAGGACGCCCACATCCCACAGCTGGGTCTGCCCTGTCCTGGTGGGAGGGGAGACCCCCAGCCTGGTGAACGCATGGCGCGGGGTGAGAGCGTTTGGAGGGTTTTTATCATAAGAGTGCTAATGGAAGTCAGCACCAGCCTAATGAGCTGTACTCCTCCATGAATCTGATTCATTGAGGCAGGAATTACCATAATTGATTATCCTGCTGCGCGGCTGAGAGCTGTGTTTGCTAACACCAGTGCCTGGGAACAGTCTCTGTGCTTCCTGAGCGGCCGGACCGTCCGTGGGCCGTGTGCTCCGGGCACCGCCATGAGCTCGGAGCAGCCTCCAGGCACGGGGTCCCTGCAGCCACCCTCGGGACCCTCATCTGGGGGGTGCTGGCCCTGCAGTGGGGGCTGAGCTGTTGGGCAGGTGGGACTCAGCCCTTGCTGGCCTCCAAAGCAGTGGGTACAGGCACACACAGCCCCCCCCCCATTCTTTAGCCACTCCTGGGATGTATCAGCCATTCTCATTATTTCTGAGGGTCTAACATGATTGATGAATCTTTGCCTTGGCCACACTGCAAAAGCCAATTAGTTGAAGTGCAGCTTTCAGGAAGTTTTCTTTGAAATTTGGCTTAATTTCCAAGAAGTGCCCAGAGCCAGGAGAGCAGCGGAGCCACGTGCCGCAGGGTTTGCTCCTCACAGGAGCATGTCACCGTGCTGCTGTGGGCAGAAGGCTTGGGATGCACCAACCCAGATGTGCAGCCAGCACTTGGATGGCAGCTGCACCCTCCGTGGGGGTGTGTGGGGCTGTGCTTGCAGGGGAGCCCAGGAAAGGACCCCTGGTCTGTGTGAGCTGGGTTGGGTTCGAGGTGCACTGGTGGAGCTGAAGGAGGGGATCCTGTGCCCATCACCCTGGGCATGGTGCTGATGGGTGCTGATGCTGCTTGGCTGCCCTGGGCTGAGCCCCTGGCCTGGCCACCAGCTCTTGACCAGCACAGGCTCCCTAGTGCCCAGGGAATGACACTCACATCCGTGCTGGTATTCCAGGACTGTGCAGTTGATGAGCAGACAGCTCTGAGTGTAACAGGTTAGTGATGATGATCATTGATTTTAATTCTTCCTCCTCTCCCCTGTCTTTTCTAGAGAGCCCAGTGCAAGCGCCGCGGGAGGAGCTGGGCTGAATAAAAGGTACGGAGGGTTCGGATCCCATTTCCTGCATTGGGCTCTGCCTTGGCTGCTCCCGGGTCCCTCCTGCACGCTGAACCGGCATGTGTGGGGCTGGCAGGGGGGCAGAGCAAGCCAGCACCCTCAGCCTGTGGCTCAGGGATTGATTGGGCAGGGGCTGGTGGGCACAGAGCCGTGCTCAGGGCAGGAATGGGAGGAAGGCTGCCCCCTCCCCTCTGCCAGCAGCCCCCTGCTCCCCCCTGGCGTTGAGCCCCACGCAGGTGTGAGGTGAATCCTGCATGAGGAGAGCTGAGACTGACGTGACTGTGAGTGTCCGTGTGTGCTGACCTGCGTCTGTCCATACTCTGCAGCCCCAGGAGCCTTCCCTGGAGGACCCGGGGTCCCTGTCCCTCCTGGGGGCAAAGAGCAGCCCACAGCCCCATTCTGTTGCAGTTGCCCACCCCAGGAGATGTTTGTCCCCGGGGTTCTGGGAGGTGTCACAACAGCTCCCAGTGTCCCCAGGCTGAGGCAGGGCATGGCTGATGTGGGTGGAAGGTGGACCAGAGTAGGTGCCCTCTGCCAGCCTGGTGCCCTCTGGTCAGGTGTGGGTGGCTCTTTCCTGTCCTACCCTCACATTACTGGACTTTGCAGCAGTAGGAGGACCCCATCACAGAGGGGACATTGCATCCCCCCAGGGTCCATCCCACTGAGTACAGTGCTCCCCCGTCAAAGCCAGTGGAGCAGAGGGGCAAAGAAAGCTGAGGGGCTGCAGAGGATGAGTCTGGTGCATCCATAGCTCTGGGCCCTGGCATGGGCTGGGGGTGCCAGTGGGCCCAGGGGGTGATGGGGGCCAGGGCAGTGGCACTGTGCTGCAGGAGCTGCCCCTTGCAAAGCTATGGAGAGGTGTCTGGCAGGGGAACACTCCCATCCTTGGCACGTACAGGACAAGGATGGAGGTGACCTGCTGGGAGGGTCCTGAGATCCCGTGGGAAATGTGGAGAAAGAGCTGCTAGGAGGAGCAGGAGGTCTGAGCGGGAGCAGGGCTTGCAGGGAGCCAGGATGAACGGGAGGAAGGCTGGGCTGTGCTGTGGGCCTGGAGACACTGGCCAGCTGCCCAGGGGCTGTCACTGTCCCCATGGCTCCAGTGGGGGGGGCTCTGGGGCTGGGGCTGCCCCCACCCTGGGCTTGCTGATGTCTCAGTGCTTCCTTTCCTGTCCTCAGGAAGGGCTTTGCTCAGTGCCCTGCTGTGTGTGGGGTCAGAGGGCACAGCTCAGCCCTGGGCTGTGGCCACTGGCTGTGTCTGGAGGAGGGAAGGGCAGCAGGGTGGGTGTCCTGCAGCTCAGCTGCCCCGTGCCCGCTCTGGGTGGGACATTTGGGATTTGGCTCTGGGCTCCAGGCTCTATTTGTGTGGGTGTGGGGGGCTGCAGTGGGAGAGGGTGGAAAGCTGCTGGGAAGGGAGCTGGGGAGGTGCTCGTGCTGCTGGCCCTGCCCTGGCTCCAGGAGGGTTCTGAGCCCTGCCCAGGGACCCCTCAGGTGTTGTCTGCTGGTGATGGAGGGGTTTCATTCTGCTGCGCTGGGCCCCTCTGTCTGTCCCATACAGCAGGGCTGGGGGGTCTGGCAGGCTGGGGGGACCCCAAGTCACAGCTGGAGCTGCCTTTACAGAATGCAGAGAGAGAGGAAAGGGTTTGGATCACAGAGATATAAGAGGGACCAGGAAGCCCCCCACCCCAGCTGCCTGCAGTGGTGCCTCTGCTGCTTTATCACCCTCTCCTGGTGCTGAATTATTGAGAGTGTTGCTCTCGTTTATTGCTGTGCTGGAGGAGAGCTGCCTCCAGCCTGGTGCTGCTCTGAATATGATTATGGGGCTGTAGATGTCAGAACCAGCTGGGCCCCGGAGACCAATCTGCTGCCCCCCTCACTCCTCTGCTTCCCTTATCCTTATTTATTCCCTCATACCACTCCTGGTTCAGCGCTCATGGTCCCCTCGCTCCTTCCACCGCGTGGCCCTGGAGGACAGAGATTTAGTGCCCGAGGAGCAGCACTGCCCGGCTGCCAAGCCTGCACTGAGTGCCAGGGGCTGCTGGGGTTTGTGTGCAGGGCCCCTGACCCACCCCCAGGGGCCACGCCGTGGCCAGCCCCTCACTGTGTCCCTGTCCCGTGCTGCTGCTCTGCCCGGGGGTCTGCCAGGGGGCTGCCCTGGTGCTGGTTGGGATTTCTGGGTATCCTCTCCTACAGTCCATGGCCACATCACGGGCTCCAGGGACTGTCCCCATGGCTCCCCATTGCACATGGGGGCTGGGGGTGCTGGCTCTGTCCCCCTTGGGACGCTGCTCGGCTTCTCCAAAAACCGGGGGGACAGAGCATCCCGGGCGGAGCAGGCTGAGCATCCCCGCCGGCCGTGCCCGCGATGGCAGCAGGGGCTCTGGCACCCGCGGGGCCGGGAGCAGGCTGGCACCTCGCAGGTTAACTGTGAGCGGCGGATTCCCTTATTGACAGGGTAGCTTGAAAAACGCTGAGGCAGACCTCGGCTCCTCGGAGTGTCAGCGGGAGCCCACGCTGCCGCGGCCCCAGCGCCCAGCCCGGTCCCGGACCCTCCCCAGCTCACCCCCGGGGCTGGTGTCCCTCACACGCTCGCCCTTCCCTTTTGTCCTCGAAGACACTGGAGAGGATTTAATTTTTTTCTTCCTCCCCATTTTCCCGGGGGTGGATAAGGCGCTGCCCAAGGTGCTGCCCCGGTGCCGCCCGGCCCCTGCCCTGCCCCAGCAGCGTGCCGGGGGCTGCACGCCGGCTCTGAGCCCGCCGGGGACGGAGGCGAGCGAGCTCCGGGAGCACCGGGAGCACCGGGAGCACCGGTCCTCGGCGCCGGAGCCGGACAGCCGACGGGCACAGAGCAGCCCGGAGGAGCGGGGCCGGTGCAGCCGCGTCGGGAGCAGCTCCCACCGCCGTCCCATCGCCGTCCCAGGCAGCCCCGCCGAGCCCCTCAGCTCGCCGCTCACACCATGATGTATTTTTGGGTAGGTACCGCTGCCAAGGGTGGGCGCTGCCCTCCCCGTCTGCTGAGGTTTCGCTCAGGACCGGGGTGGTTTTGCACTCCCTGGCTCCAGGGAGAGCTTCCCCCGTGGTCGGGCGCTCTCTGCCCGGCTGGCAGCAGCGGGCAGGGCTGCAGGGCTGGGGACGGGCCCAGGGAAGGAGCAGGGCAGCGGGCAGGGGTCCCTGCCTGGGCACCCCCAGCTGCCCTCCTGCTTCTGCACCACCCTGTCCAAGCTCCGTGCGGTGCTGTCTGCCCTGGCACCACCAAACCCTTGCCCCAGCTGTGCTGTGGTGGTCACTGGTGGGCTCTGGCTGTCCTGGGAGGGGACACAGCTCTGTGGTGACAGTGGGACGTTCAGGTGATGGCTCTGTGCAGAGCAGCAGCCCCCTCTCACGGTGCCCACCCAGGATCTTGGCAGATGCTTGTGGGGCAGCCCCCACATTTTATCCCAGGCCTGAAATTCCTGAGGCTACTGAGGGGAGCCTACCATGGGACCCTGAGGTCCCCTTGTGGACCCCAAAGTCCCTCCACAGCAGTCCGTGCTCAGGGGTTCTGAGGCTTGGGGGGATGCCCAGAGCGAGGGGCATTGCTGGGGAGTGGGCTGGGCACGGGGGCTCAGCTCTCCCTGCTCTAGCAGGGCATGGCTGGAGGGGTGGAGGGAGGACAGGCTGACAGGCTGACACCTACCCAAACATCTCAGAGCTTGGTGCAGCGATGGAGAGGAGGGGACAGGGTCTGTCCAGGCCCTTTGCTTGAGGCTGGACACTGAGTGTGGGTGTGAGCCCCAGTCTGGGTGCAGCTGGGACAGTGATCAGAGCAGAGCTGGAGCCAGCAGTGCCCCATGGAGCTCCACTCCCTCCCCAGAGCTGCAGGAGCTGGGCTGTATCAGGCTCTGCGCCACCCCAGGGTCTTCCCATGGCATCCCAGCCTACCAGCTGGGGCTGCAAGACAGTGGCACCTGCTCCTTCCACCTGCTCCCTCAGAGGTGGCGAGGGGCAGCAGCACTCTCCTGGGGCTTACAGGCTCCAGGGAGTTGTGTGCTCTCCTGGATTTGGGAGCAGGGGACAGAGTGAGCAGAGGCAGGCAAAGGGAGGAGGAGCATACTGGGAATTCATTGTTCCCCAGAAAGCAGCTTTCAGGTGTAAGGTGCTTTGTCATGAGGGATGTTGGCGCTGCCACGGCTCCAGCCCTGTCAGGGCTGGCACAGCCTCCTGCCTCTGTGCTAATTCTGCCCAGGGACTGAACCCCACCGCAGCTGGAGAGCAGAGCAGAGCTGTGTGGCTCTGCAGGGCTGGGCTGAGCAGACACGGGTGGCATGGGGTGCCCGTTCCCACAGGGCACAGCGTCCCACACCGCCCTGGCTGTGGGGCAGTGGCACTCCAGGCTCTCTGTTCCCTGTCCTGTGTGGCACACAGAGCCAGCCACCCCGGGACAGCTGGTCCCAGCCCTGCGTGGTGGCATCCCCCGCTGTGCTGGAGGGGCAGGGCGAGGGCTGTGCTCCCAGCAGAGCAGTGAGCTTTGTCACTTCTCGGCATCGTGGGCGTCTCTCCATCGCGGCGTGGGAGGAAGCAGAGGGTCTGGTACCCCTGTGTGACAGGAGAGCTCTGGTGGCTCAGTCATCAACACCTCAACGGGCTGAGATGCTAAAGCAAAAAGCCTTCAAACAAAGTAATTGCAGAGAAATTAAGTGTGTGGGGGGCAAGGGGAAGAGGGGGTCTCTAAATGCTATGATTTATAAAGTGTGCCCTGGGTCACAGCACCTGTTTAGCACTAACATCCTCTCTGTGCATTTAAAAAAATCTTATTATGAGGATGGAGTGTTTACTTCTGGAGTACCTCCAGCCTGGTGTTCTCCTGTGCCCACCTCACCTGTCTGCTGCTCAGGTGGGTCCCAGCCCAATGCCACTGCCCACACTGGCAGTGCCACACGCACCCCTTCTTGGGGTGGCTTGGACCCCTCCTGTTGTGTGCCATGTGCTGGCACCTTGGGGGCTGCTGCTGAAGCCCCCCAGCAGCCTTTGAAGCACAGAGCTGCCATTTCAGAGGGGCTTTTTCTTAGGAACCCTTTGTCAGACAGTGGAGCTGGCCTCAGGGAAGAGGGGGACCCTGGGAATGCAGCATTTCAGGTTCCTGGTCTGCAGTTGCTCCTTCCTTGCATCATCCTCCATCAGTCCTTCCTTGTTTTTAAGTCTGTGCAGGGCCTTGTGGTGGTGCTGGCCCTGGCCTCAGCGTTGGTGGCCATGGTCCTGGCCCTGGTGACTCTGCCAGCACGGTACAGCCGTTCCCCTGCTGTGGCCCCAGCACTGCCCACCCGGCCTGTAGGCTTGAGGTGCTCGGCAGCAGCTGCTCTGCCACGCTGCTGCTGCTGCAGGTTAATTCTCATTAAATCCAGGGAACTTAATTGCCATTTCATGTAAATATTTTGTCAAGTGAAAGGGCTTCAGGAAGGGTGGCGTGGTCAGAGGCGAGGAGCCAGGCACGGTGACAGGCTCAGGCTCGTGCTGCCCAGCCAGGGGTGTGAGCTGTGTCCCGAGGAGCTGCCCGAGTGTCCTGCAGGAGCCAGGGTACGGATGGGACTGGCTGCTGGGGGTCCCTGTGTTTGTGCCAGGTGCACTGGCTGCTGGGGGTCCCTGTGCCCCTGTTTATGCTGGATGATGGGGACAGGGGATAGCTGCAAGGAGGTGCCATTATGTGGAGAGCACCAGGGCTCCTGTCCCTGCCCAAGTGGCTCGAGGGCAGAGGAGGAATGGCACGGGAGGCTGTGGAACATCCCCAGGTGCTGGCCCAACTGCTGTCCTTTTCTGCACGGTGCTGGCAGCTCTGGTCAGAGGCTGGCAGATCCCCAGACCCCATCCTGTTTCCCCCACAGTGGGTCAGGAACATCCTAGTGGGGCGTTTTTTTCCCTCGATCCCATTACACTTCCAGGTGCTTTCCCTCCATTCCTGCTCCCCTCCTACTGCCAAGCTGCTGTCTCAGACACTGGCTGTGGTTTGGTCACAGTCCCCTCCTCACCTGGTGAGGTCCTACCTGGGTGCTCCATCTTTGGGAATTCAGAGCAAGCACTCAGAGTGGCTCCACTGACCTCTGAGAGCTGCTGGAGGAGGGGGAGGAGGAGGAAGGAGGAGGGGAAGCTGGAGTGGTTTCACAGGGTGTCAGGGAGGCTTGCCAGTCCCTTCTTGCTGTCCTGGTCCATGCCCTAAGTTGGGGCCATCCCTGTGGCCAAGGTACAGGGGGTGTGGGACCTTCCTTGCCATGGGATGTTCCTTGTCACACGGCAGCTCAGATCTGTCAATGCCTTCATGTAATTGCTTGATGTCTTTGAATAACTACTAATGAGCTTCTAATTAATGAATGCCTCGGCTTGGGTGCATTTTGCAGTGGGTGGGAGGAGAGGATCAGGTTAGTACCACTGTCCCTGGATGCTGGTGTGCTGCCAGCCCTGCACTCACAGGATGACCCCAGGGAGGCTGGAGCACCTGATCTCCTTGGTCCAGCCTCGAGGGCCCTCCTGGCAGAGGTTATGTCTTTGCTGATCTGCAGCCCTCCTTGGCAGCTCTCACGAGTGTCAGCATTGGGCTTTGCCCTGTGGGAGAGTGCTGCAGGGACCACGGGGTCCTTCTAAATGCCAGCAGCCCCCGGGACACCCAGTGCCCCATGGCTGTGCACTGTGCCCCACGGCAGGTCCCAGGCATCACATCATCCTCTCTGCTGGGAGAGGAAACACAGGGCTCCCAGGAAGAGCCCTGCTGCCAGGCACTGGGATTCCCACTGCATCCTGTGGGCTGGAATCTGGGCATGGAGCTGGGCCAGCTCTGGGCTGGCAGCAGCTCTGACAGGTGCTCAGGGCTTGGTGCAGCCCGTGCAGGGCCCTTGGCACCTGGATGTGCCACCGTGTGCTCAGCAGGGCTGGGGGCTCCAGGCAGACCCGTGGGCCTCGTTCCTTGAGGATGAAGTTCCCAGATGGTGGGGTGTCCCTTGGAGGAGGCCTGGGCTTTGCTGTCATTTCCCAAGGAGAGGATGGCACCGCACTGGCTGCCTCGGGCGTCTCCCAGCAGCTCTCCACTGTGCAGCAGGTCCATCCCGGTGCCTGGAGCAGCCAGATGTGCTGCGCTGCCCCTGGCAGTTCCCTCAGTTTCCCTCAGTGGTTTGGGGGTGCATGCCCACCAGTGCTCCCGGTGCAGGCTCTGGCCCTTGGCTCCAGCACCAGAACAGTGGCCAAGACCACTCCTGTCCCAGTGCCATGTTGTTCTCCCTCTTCCAGAAAACAAAACCAAGGAGCCCCGAAGGGTTCATTTAAAATAAATAAAAAACTGGGAATTGTGCTGATTTGAAGGAAAGGCAGCCCCATCCTGAGCGGGGAGCGCAGCGCCAGCCCAGCCCCGAAGGGCAGAGAGAGATGTGCTGAGAACTGCAGCCCTGTGCAACTTCAGCCTTTGATCGTATATCTCACACGTGCCCTTTGCTTTCCCTCTGCTGATATTTATTAGGTTTAATTTTACTGGGACATGGCTGTAAGTGAGACAGATGGAATGGGGTCTGTGCGCCTGGTGAACACATCTTAATTAAACAGATAAATAAACTTTCGTTCCAGGAGGCTTCAGTTTCGGAGGTGCTCCTCCGGGGCTGCGGCTCTGCGGGGCTGGGCACTGCCCTGGTTCCCCCGCCAGGCTGCTGGCTGGGACTGTGGCACAGTGTCACTGGGAGCAGCAGGGCGAGGGAACCCAGCCAGTGGTGCCAGCACGGTGTTGCCACTGCAGTGCAGCACGGTGGTGCCACCCTGCCCGGCCAGTGTCCCCGGGGCTCCCCTCTGCAGAGGGACATCTCTGCAGCCAGGCACGCGCTGGTGATGGCAGGAGAAGGGACAGAGGAGACTCCAGCACTGCTCAGCTCCCAGAGCTGTGCCCATTTCGCTGCTGGCTCAGGGCAGTGCCAGCACTTGTGGTGCTGCCACCGGCCAGGAATGCCTTTGAGTCACCCTGGCCGGAGCAGCGCGGGGGAGGATGGGCAGATTACCTCATCCTGGAGCCCGTTTCTGCCTCACGTGGTTGGCTTAGCTGGGCACCGCAAGGCCAGTGTGCCAGGCAGTGCCCTGCCATTGTCACCTCCAGGAGCTGCAGTGGAGCCAGACCGGCCCAGGGCCTTTGGAGCTGCCTGCTGGCCTGTCGGTGTCTCTGTGGTGCTCGGGTGCCTGCAGGTTCCTGGGGGAGCCCCTCTCCCCTCCACTGCACCAAGGGCTGTGGGGGGACGCACTTGTCCTTTCAGAGCTGTGCCACATCCTTCCCCGGGCGCTGGAGGGCACAGGAGGGCATGGCACCCGGGCCATGGGGGTCTCTGGGAAGGGAAGCTGGAGCCAGCAGGTGCTCAGGGGTCTGAGCACTACAGTGTGTTGAAGGGGCCGCTGCTTCTGTTGTGGTCCTTGGAGCTGGAGGGGGAGCAGCTGTGGTGGGCATCCACAGGGAGCAGTGCCTGGGGATGCTGTTGGCAGCAGATGTCACTGCTGAACCTTTTTGGTGCCCAGTGCCACAAGGTGGTGGTGGTGACAAAGGTGGTTGTGGTGACAAAGGTGGTGGAAGTAACAAAGGCCTGCCATCCCCTCCCTAATCTGGGTCCCTGCAGTCCCTTTGGAGTGTAATCCCCCGAGTCTCAAGACCTGCTGGGAGGGGCCGGCATCCCCTTGCCCCCACACTGCTTTCCCAGGATGGCTCTTCCAGAGCTGTTTGCAGCAGGTTTTCCCTGTGCTCTGGGCCGGCCATGCCACACACTGCTGCTCTGGAGTGTCTGCAGCAGAAGCCGTAACTGCTGCGAGTGTACCAGGACACTGCAGCATGTCACTCTGCCTGGGGATACTGTGGAAAATCCCAGCTCCAAACGGCTGGTCGTGTGCTGGAGGCTCCGGCAGAGACGGAGCATCAGCAGCTGCTGGCACAGCCCTGCCTTTGTGCATTACATTTGGCCAAGACGGAAACTGAGCCGAGCCCAGGTTTCGTTTCCTACATGCCCCAGCACAATGCCAGCCTGGCAGCCTCGGCACTGCCATGGCTCCGGAGCTGGGCACGGCGCTGCCGAGGCGTGGGCACCAGGGAGGGACCCTCGGCAGTGCCGGGGCTGCTGCGGGGCCCGGATGGGTGGAGGTGGGACGGGACCCGAGCGAACACACGCGGCTGTCCCTCGCGGGCACTGGCACGTAGGCTATTGCCATGGCAGCTGTGACAGCGGCGAGTGTGGTGTGGATGCGTCAGGGCTGCTGGCAGCACCGCAGGGCCCTTGGAAACGCCAGAGCACCTCTGGAGCCCTGCCGGGGCTGACCTCTGTGGATCTTGGGGCAGAGGGTCCCCATCGCTTGGGGAGCGCAAGGAAGCCAGTGCCAGCGGGCAGCGCCCCTCATGTCACCCCGAGGGGCAGGAGTCCCCGCAGCCCTCCGTGCCTGGGGGACGGGCAGGCAGGTGGGGACTCACAGGGCCCTGCCGGGGGCTCCCACACCTTGGCAGGGTTGAGCAGTGGTGCCCGGGGCATGCGGGCGTCGGTGAGGGGCGGCTGGTCCGGCAGGGAACGCTGCGGGCTGCCCGCGGCTGCGGGGCCGTGCGGGGCCGGTGGCTCCGAGGAGGCGGAGCAGGGGTTGCTGCGCGGCTCCCGGGCCCGGCAGCGCCGGCGTCTCGCAGCGAGAGCGTGGCGGTGTGCACGTGTGCGGCGGAGTGAGCACGGGGGAGTCCCCGGCAGCCCCGCCGCCGCCGCTGCCCGCACAGCTTCCCGCGGCACCGCGCTGCAGCACCGCGACTCCCGGTAAGAGCCTTCCTCCCCTGGGAGCCAGCGCCGGGAGCGGAGCCGGCTCTGCCCGCCCGGCCGCGTCCTGCCCGGCTGCTTCCCCAGCGTGCGGCCGGGGTGGCGAGGGCGACGGGGAAGCCATCTGCAGAGCGGCGGCGGTGGAGGGGTTAAGTGCGGGATCAGCTGTTCTCATGTCATTACGGATTCTCTTCATTTTATACAGAGCTCTGTTTGATGTCTGAATGCACAGGGGACTCCCCCTCCTCCTCCAACTCCCACCCCTTTTATTTCGCTCCCGAGCCCTCTCTCCTTCCTCCTCCCCTTCCTTTCTCTCCCGCTCCGCTCTGGCTCACGCACACCCTTTGCAGACCGTGCGCTCAGTGCCAGTGTCTAATGGCCCCGAAGTGAAGAGCCAAGCGCTGCTCCGGCGGCGGCGCGGCCGGCCTGCCGCAGATGAACCCTCCTAACTAGCGCCGAGGGGTCGGGAGGGACGGCGAGGAGGGGAGAGCCCGAGGGGCCAGCCGGGAAGACGAGGATAGCGGTGGATAGCAGTGTGCGGAAGAGGACGGACCCGCGAGCAGCTCCACGGCTACCTGTCGACACATGCTGTGCTCCATGGCTAACTCGGGCTGCCTCCTTGTCTCCAACTCAGGCATGCTTCCTCACTCTCTCCCCTGTCCTCCAGCCTTCCTCTACCTCCAACAGGTAAGCCACCCTCTCCAGGGGATTTTTTTGCTTTCCGGTTCGCACGTGTTTCTGGCTGGTTCCCTCTGGGCAGAGGGTAGGAGCTTGACAGCTTCCTCGCAGCCTCCCCGCTCCAGCCCCACGGCAGCCGGAGTTGTGCCGCCGGGGCGGCTCGGCTCCTCGGCTGCAGCTTTTGGGGTTTCTCCGCGTTCCCCGCCGTGGCGGCGGGAGCAGGGCCAGGGCAGAGGCGCGGGCAGTGCGGCAGGCAGAGGCGCCGGCGCGGCTCCAGCGCTTCCCCGCCTCGGCGCTGCTGCCGCTTGGCGATGATGGATGCTCGGGTGAAGGAACGAGGCTCCTGCGTGGCCTGAGCGGAAGGGAAGGTGATGAGCTCGTGCGTGCACACGCGTGTGCACGTATGTGTGCGTGTCCACAGCCGGGCGGGCGTGGGGCTGTCCCGCTGCCGCTGGAAGCTGCTGCAGAGGGACTGGGGGCACGTGGTGCCCGGCTTGGGCAGATAGAAGCAGATAGAAGCTGCTTAGGTCGTTCAGTTTGGGCCTTCACCTGGGCCAAGGTTTCGCTGTCCCACAGGATTGTCCTGGTTCTTGTGCTGGACCCTGAGTGCGAGGTTCCTGGGCCCATCATCCCAGGGGAAGGGCAGCTTGGGAGAGGCAGCATCTTCCTCAAATGCCTCTGTGCTGCGTCGGAAATCCCGTCTCCCAGCCAGGCAAACCACTCCATTTGTGCCTTCAGGAGTTTAAAAATTCATGGCATCCTCCCTGCACTTGGCGTACCCAGCGCGGTTCACCCAGCGGCGAGGACAGGCACGCAGGTGCCAACCCTCCGCCCCAGCGGGGAAGGCTGTGGAGTGTTTGTCCCTTGGGGTGTCTGTAGTGGTGTCCGAGCGGGGTCGTGGCCAGCGGTGGTGGGGATGGCGAGGCCCAGGTCTCTCTCCCGCGCTGGAGGCCAGAGCTGGCTGCACGAGCGTGGGCACGGGGGCTGCGGCAGGGCTGCCGAGACGGGCGCGTGATTTATGGCACCCTCCCGTGGGCAGAGCCTGGGGACAGCCAGGGCTGCGCTGGGTTTCACCCTTCCCAAAGCTGCACTGATGTCCCTGTGGCTGCCGCACGTCTGACACGGGGCAAAAACTGTCCCTGAACCCCCACCTGTCCAGGGGACGGTTTCTGTCCTGAGGAAGGGAGCACAAGGATGCTTTGGAGTGACAGCCAGTGCAGGGCCCAGGGCCTGTCTTGCAGCATGGGAGATGTCCCTCTCCAGCTGGGATCCCCCTGTCCCTGGCCACACCAGGGGCTCAGCTGTGCTGCTCTCTTGCCCTGCAGAGCACTCTGGCATGGCTCGGCCTGGGTCTGGCAGCAGTGGCAGTGACAGCACAGCCCAACGGGTGCTCCCAGTGCCTGCAGGGCTGGGAAGGAGGAGCTGCAGGTCCCTGGGAAGCAGAAACTTTCCTGGGTGTGCAGCTCTGCACCTGGCAGCTCCCAAACCCTGCCTGGTTTGGTTTGACCGTTGTGTTCTGCATCTCTTCCTCTCTGCTCTCCCAGAAGCCTCCTGCTCCTTGGCAGCAGCTCTGGACTTGCAAGCCAGGAGGAGGGTTTTGTTACAGAATTTGGAGTTGGATTTTCACCCGGCTGATGAGCATGATGGAGGTGAAAATCTCCATCCTCTTCCTGGGGTTTATCCTGTGCTGAGGTTCTGCACCCAGCACTTGGGGAGAGTGTGACAAGGTGTCACTGGAGGCCATCACGTGGGGCAGGGGCATGGGCCATGCGTGGCTGATGGGCCCCTCAATGGGTGGGCACCTGCTTTAGCTCTGAATTTGCTCTGGGTTTTAGACTGTGCACCCCAGAAGCACACAGGGAGCAATGCTGCTGCTGCCCGAGGGCACGTGCCCATCCCAGAGCTGGTTCTGGCCAGCTGGCCTGGCTCACCTCTGTGTAGGAGGGACACCTGAGAGGGTTCAGCTGACTTTCCCTTGCCTGGCTGTGCCGTGGGGTCTGGGGGGCCTGGTTGTGACTCCCTGGGTTACAGGTCCCTGTCCAAACCCTTTCTGGTTTGTAAGAAGGTGCCTGGGCCAGTGGCCAGGACTGAGTGCTGGGCTGGCCAGTCGGTCAAGAGCTGGGGCATGCCAGGCTCTGCATGCAGTGACTGCCCTCGCCCCCTTAGACAGTGTGTCCCTGCCAGGAGCCTGTGGCTGGACTGGTCCCTGAGGATGCTGCTGATGTTCCATAGCTCCCAGCCCCAGTGTTTTCAGCTCTCAACAAAACCTCAGTTCTTCCAGCACCAGGGAGGGCTCAGCAGTGCCAGTGGCTCTTCCAGGTGCTGTGGGTGCCTCTCAGCTCACTCTGCTCCGCTTTCCTCACGTGGCCACCCTGGCTCAGCCACAGGAGCCATGGTCCTTGGCATTCTGGGTTGTGCAGCCACACCGTGCCCCGGAACTCCCCCTGGCACTGCCATGCTCCAAGAGCAGGACTTTTGGAGGGCTGGAGGGCAGCGGCCACGGGAGGGCGGGTGCATGTCTGCAGCCTGGGTCAGTGGGAACGCTGCACCCTTCGGTGGGGCTTGGCAGGGACATTTGGTTCTTGCTCAGTGAGGGTCTGGGTGTGGAAGGACTCTTGGGTGGCTTCGTTTGGTTAACAGAGGATTCAGTCAGTGCTTGAAACACATCTCAGCTGTTGTGAGTGAGCAAGTGACGGCTGCAGGGCAGGCTCGGTGCTGACCCAGAGCACAGCCAGGCTCTGAGGCTCAGATCAGTGCTGTACCCTGCACGGCCCAGGTGCAGCCCCAGCCACGTGCAGGTGTGAGCCCAGCCCGGGCTGACGTACAGATGTGCTGAGGCCCACTGCGGTGCTGCCCCTGGGATGCTCCTGGCCGGGAACATCCCCGCTGCTCACAGTCACACCACGGCGCAGGAGACTCAGCTGAGCGACGCCTGGCGCGCCGGGAAACAGCCTCTGCAAATCCTGCTCGGAAAATTCCTTTCCGAAAGGGCTGCTGCCAAGTTTAGCATGTTATATTTTTAGGGAGCGGGTCTATTCCGAGCGGTGGTGCCGCGTGTTGCAGCAGCGGGTTTGTTTCAAACCGGGTTTCTCCCCCTGCCCGGGCATCGCGCGGCTGCGAGACCTGGCACGGCAGCTCCCGCCTCTGGCCATGCTGTGGCAGCTGTCCTGCTCACTGAGGACAGCCCTTAGAGCCCCAAAAACGTGTTTTCTGGTTCGGGTTCTTTTATACTGAAAACATTGATATTAATTTTAGCTTTGCAAAGCTGCTTTTCCCACAATAGCTGTGATTTTGGCCCACACTGCCTGGCAAAGCTCTTTTTATAGGTATATTCCTATTTTTGTGCTATAGGGATGGGTGAATGAGTAGATTAAATTAGATTTAGTATCTGTCATTCTTTAAAGCATCACATGCAGTTGGAGTGGGGGGTGTAACAAAGAAAGGCTAATTAGGAGAGCGGGTGCAGGCCACCCCCACCAGTTCCACCAGCTGCACCACCCCTGGCTCTGGGGCTGCCCCCGCTCAGGGGCCACCATCCAAAAGGAAGATGCTTTTGAAACATGGTTTTCTGTGCAGCTCCCCGGCCAGGCCAGCTCCACGGGCTGCAGCCAGGGCTGGGCAGAGTGCTGGGAGCTGCAGCTGGGCACCCGGGCACCTCCAGGAGCTTCAGGGTCACTTGGCTGCCTGGCTGCTGTCCCCACAGGGGTGGGGGCTCCTGTGTGGGGTCACTGTGTCACTATCCTGTGGGATAGTGAGTGGGCTTCCATGGAGGAGCCAGGGCACCAAGGGACACTGCAGCCCCTCCAGGAAGGGCGTTCGTCACTTCAGTGCTGCTGGTTTTTGTAGGCAGGTGTGGGGCTGGGTGCCAGGAGGGTGTGAGGAGCTGTGCCTGTGTTGAGAAGGCTGGGAAGGGTGCCTGGGCACAGGAGAACTAAATGTCCAGGGAAGAAGGTGGATCTTCCAGTGCTGGTGTGAGCCTAGCAGTGTGTGGTCAGGGGCTGTGCAGTCCTGGCCATGCCATGGCCACTGACTCAGTGACGTGCCAGTGCCATTGAGCAGGCTGGGAGCTCTGGGCAGGAGCTCTGGGCTGGGAGCTCTGGGCTGGGAGCTCTGGGCTGGAGCTGTGGGCTGGGAGCTCTGGGCTGGAGCTCTGGGCCGGAGCTGTGGTCTGGAGCTCTGGGATGAAGCTCTGGGCTGGGAGCTGTGGGCTGGGAGCTCTGGGCTGGAGCTCTGGGCTGAAGCTGTGGGATGGAGCTCTGGGCAGGAGCTCTGGGCTGGAGCTGTGGGCTGGGAGCTCTGGGCTGGAGCTCTGGGCTGGGAGCTCTGGGCTGGGAGCTCTGGGCTGGGAGCTCTGGGCTGGGAGCTCTGGGCTGGGAGCTCTGGGCTGGGAGCTCTGGGCTGGGAGCTCTGGGCTGGGAGCTCTGGGCTGGGAGCTCTGGGCTGGGAGCTCTGGGCTGGGAGCTCTGGGCTGGGAGCTCTGGGCTGGGAGCTCTGGGCTGGGAGCTCTGGGCTGGGAGCTCTGGGCTGGGAGCTCTGGGCTGGGAGCTCTGGGCTGGGAGCTGTGGGCTGGGAGCTCTGGGCTGGAGCTCTGGGATGAAGCTCTGGGCTGGGAGCTGTGGGCTGAAGCTGCTGGTTCACGTGACCCTCCACTGCCCATGGGCAGCCCCAGCAGGGCTTTAAGCTGCACCACGTCCCTTGGTGTTCCAGGGGCCAGGAGGGAGCAGCCCCCTGACTCTTGGAGTGTTCCAGCAGGTGAAGAGTTTGTGGGGGCCCCCACAGTGCTGTGGGCATCGCCTGCCAGGGGCTGGGTGCTGTTCCCACATTCCATACAAGCCCTGCTGTGCCCAGCCAGGATCCACACACGGGTTCTCACCACAGCCTTCAAACAGCTCCTGTGGAAAATCAAAACGGGGGAGAAAAGAGTGGGAGCAGGCGACAGTGGCAGCTAATTTGTGATCTGCATTGTGTGGGGAGCCCTTAATTAGAGGTAATTAGACTAATTAACTTGCAAATGAGAAACTCGTCTTTTTCTCCTTTTCTCTTACAAGAAAAAAATAGAAAAGATGAACAACAAGATAAATATTGAAGGTAATTACGTTGTACCTGCTGCAGACCCCTCCAGCCCATGGGATGCTCTCTGCCCACCAGCCTGACACTGGGTGCCATCCCTGTCTGGGTGTCCTGCAGTGGCTGTCCCCACTCAGGGCTGGTCACACTGCCAGGCATGTCCCTGTGGTCCCTGCTGGCAGAAAGGGACCACTGGGCACCCCCTGCACACCCAGCAGGGACGTGGTGTGCGTCCAGGAGCCGCTGGGGACAGTGGCCTCCATGGTTTTGGCCACTGCCAAGACCCAGTGGCCAGGCCCTGGCAGTGGCAGTGCCACAGAGGGCATGGCTCCAGCTCCTTACCTGGCTCACTGCCTGCCAAAGCCATGCCATGCCACCCCAGGCCGGAGCAGGGACGTCCCCTCTGTGACACCGCCAGGTGCCCGGCTGTTTCCCAGCCCTGCCCTCAGGGCATCTCTGCTCTTCCCTCACTCTGTGCCGCACACCCCGGGCGTTTTGTTAGCACAGCCCGGTTCAAATGTCTGATTAGTCTTTAGGAGATCGAGGGGTCAATTTTCCACAGCTCCTTCCTCTCCATTTAACTAATTTAACTGCACGATTGTTACAAATTTCATTTTATTATAGCGCTGCTTCTCAGTCCAATTGAATTACCAAAATCTCATTTTCTCAGAAGTGCTGAATATGTAATTAGAGGAAAAATTATGCTCCTGGCTGCCTATTAGAGAGGGCTGCGTGCAAGCACTGTCCAGGCACACGCATGGGTCTGTGGTGCCACGAGTGCCCACACCGTCTGGGTGAGCGAGTGCCACATGCAGCTGTGCCAGAGCAGCACGGTGGCACTGGTGTGACAGTGACAGGGGCTGTGGCTGGGCGCTGGGGTGCGAGGAGCTCTGCAGGTGCAGGACCCAGGCTTCAGCAGGGTTCCTGGGGCCCTGTGAGCAGTGGGGCCAGGTGTGGGGGGGCAGTGGAGCTGGTGTGGGGCTTGTGGGAGGTGTGAGGCCACCGGACGTGGCCACTGGTGCCGCTGCCCGCAGGTCTGGAGCTGTCTGCCCGCGGCTGGGCTCTGGCAGCTCCTCGTGAGGATTCTAGAGGCCCAGCCCTTTCCAGCAGGGGGAACACAGCCGCTGGCCCAGGCCCACTGGAGCAGCAGAGCGGTCACCACTGAGCCGTGCCACGCGTGGGTACGTGCGTGTGGCACTCTGCCACCTGCAGAGCTCAGGAGGGGCTGCTGAGGACTCGGGTTACCTCCAGCCCACCCCTGGGCTCTGCAGCCTAGCTTGTGCCTCGTGTGCCACCTGTCACAACCTTTTGGTGACCACTGGGGACCGAACACTGCTGGGAATCCCAGCCAGCGCTGCGAACACCAGGTCTGACTCGCCCCGGTGTGCCTGGAGGCAGAGCTGTGCCACCAGGGATGCCACCAAGGACTGCCACAGGTGTGCCCTGGCACCGCTGGCAGTTCGGGAGCTGCCGTGGGTGAGCCCGGGCCCCGGTGGCGGTGGCGGGCGGTGTTCGGGAGGGAGCCAGAGGGCTGTGCATCCCGGAGCTCTGTTCCTCCCGCCGCCGCGCCTGATCCTGCCGTGTCCCCGGCGCTGACGCAGCCGTCGGTCCCTGCCGGTGCGGTGGCACCGGTACATGGCGAGCCGGGAGCTGCAGGCGGGGGTGGCCGGGAGCCCCCCCCAGCACCCCCGTCTCGCCTTGGTTACACAACATTATCATTTCATAATACTCTGAAATATACATGAAGTTGGCTGAATGCAGATGAAATTGCACCATTTACTTCATGAATATTTCATGAAGCCTCAGCTCCGAAGTTTCCAGCTGGCAGAGCCAGGAGCGGGGCCGGACCGTGGCCCTTCCGCCCGTGCCGGAGGTGACAGGGACACACGTGCTGGTGTGTGTCCTGTGTCATCCCCACTTCTGGATGTCACATCGCTCTGCCTGTCCTCCCCAGGCTGCCGTGGGCAGAGGGGCAGCAGCGTCCCTGCCTCTGTGAGCTGGAGCCCAGGGGGGCCAAGGGCAGGAGCAGGGTAGGGGGATGCACAGTGCCGGGAAACGCGTGGCAGCCCAGAAAAATTGTGTTTCGCATGCCAACAGGCTGCTCTGCTTCCCCCCGCTGCTCCTCCTCCTCCCCCTCAGGTGCTGCCTGCTCACTGGAGCACTCCTTTCCCACCCAGCGTCCCTGGCAGATGCCATTTCCAGCCTCTCACCCCTCCCTGCGCTTTGCTGATGAAGACATTCAGCGCAGCAGCTGCTGCCGCTGGTCCCTGCAGCTCCTCGCTCCTCCCCTGCTTCCCGCACAGGGTCCATCCCCATCATGTCCCCCAGCTCTCTGTGGGATTACCGTGGCCCCACTTTGGGGGTAAGCAACCCACCAGCAGCTCCTGGCATCCCCACGGTGGGCAGGGCTGGTCCCTGTTGGGGCTCCCTGACCCCCTGCCCCGCAGCCAGCAGCTCTGCACAGCGCTGGACGCTGCTTTGTATGGATGGCACAGCTTTTGGGGTAATGAAATATTTACAGGTCAGTGGTTTTGTGAGAAATGACAGGGATCAGTCAATTCCTTTTCAGGGAGTAATTTTCTTCCCCTTCATGGCCTCTGTTCCGTGTTGACAGTCATTAGCATGAGCGAGGGCCGGATTGAAGGGGGAGCGCTGCATCTGTCATGCAGATGAGTCCTGCTGGGCACGGAGATGCCTGCATGGGCCCAGGATGCCTGGGGGCAACCTTGGGCCATGCCAGGACCCTCCTGCCTCCACTGGGGCATTTCTTGAATCCGTCTCTGCTGCTCAGCACAGTTTCCACTCGCCCTGCTCCCGGGCAGTGGGTGTAAGGGCTGATGGCCCCATCAGTCTCCCTGGCTGCTCCTCGCTCCAGTGTCCTGCTGGTGGGCACAGCGGGTCCCCACAGGAGACGTTTGGAATTGCTGAGCACCCTTCCCTGTGCTCAGCAGTGACCTCAGGCTCCCTCATGATGAAGCAAGGGTGTGCCCTGGCATTAGCAAGCAGGCAGGAGCCATTCCAGGTCACAGCAAAGTGGTTTCTGCCTGCCCTGCCCTGCCCTGCCTGCACTCCTTACTGCCCTGCCTGCAGAATATGCTTTCTGAGGCTCTGCAGCTGGCAGGAGCATGGGGGGCTCTGTGGATACCGTGGTGCTGTGGGCCCCTCTTTCCCCCTGCAGCAGGTGCCTGGTTCCCAGTGGGAGGAGCAGGACAGCCACAGGCAGAGGGGACTGCTGTCAGGGTGGGGAGTGTGTAGTGACAGGGCTGTCTTCACTCTCCCCACATGTGGCTTCACCCAGCTGTGCGTGTGCCGTGACCTAATAGTGCTGTGACCATGCAGTGTCATGCTATGACTGGGCCGTGCCATGCTGTGACTGGGCAGTGCCATGCTGTGACGGGTAGTGCCATGCCATGACCAGGCAGTGCCATGCTGTGACCATGCAGTGTCATGCCATGACCAGACAGTGCCATGCCGTGACCAGGCAATGCCATGCCGTCACCAGGCAGTGCCATGCCATGGTTGGGCAGTGCCATGCCGTCACCAGGCAGTGCCATGCCATGGTTGGGCAGTGCCATGCCGTCACCAGGCTGTGTTGTGCTGTGCCACCCCTGCAGCATCAGCCCCATGCAGCACAGGCAGGGCACAGCAGAGTCGGCTGGTGGGAGTTGCCCTGGGCTGGAGATGGGGCTGGGGTCAGGCCGAGGCAGCACTATGGCCGTGAGGCTGGCAGGAAGCTGGCACGTCGGTGGCAGCAGCAGGGACAGGTGCTGGTGAGCGCCGTCAGCCCAGCCCTCCTGCGTGGCACCGTCACACCGTGCTGGCAGCACGCTGTCACGGCGAGGTTGGTGGCCCTGTGCAGGTGCTCGTGGCCGGCAGCTGCCTCATCCTTGGTGCAGGGCTCTGCACTCGGGTGATTGCTCTCACCCGTCCTCTGTGTCCGGGGGCTCCTGGCACGTTATTTTCTTCAAAAGGAACAAATGTGGGAAACGGCGGCGTCAGCCCCGAGCTGACAGGCACAATCACCAAAATGCGGTGTCGGCAGGAACTGGCCCCACGCGCTAAATGACTTGAAAGGAAATGGCCTGGATTGTGCTGAGGAGGCAGAGTGTGGGGGGAGGAAGCAAGTGGAGCAAACAAAAAAACTTCATTAATTAAAGAAACTCGTTAATGAGGGACATTTAATCAGCTAAAGATGATATCTACCCCCTGCCTGCTGCCTCAGCCACTGCGCAGGGCTGGTGGTGCGAGACTGAGACTGGGCAGGGCAGAGGACACGGGGCAGGGGACAGGGGCAGGGGACAGGGGCAGGGGACACATGGCAGAGGACATGGGGCAGGGGACACGGGGCAGGGGAACTTGGGCTCCCTGTCCCAGCCTCTCCACTGCCATCCCTGGGGCAGTGGTGTTTCAGCACAGGGCCATGCCACAGTCCTGCTGGTACCTGCCCGAGCAGGTGGGCAGCAGAGGTGCCAGGTACAGCTTGTGCCCCCTGTGCTGCCAGCTTTGCTCCAGGCTCAGGCACTGAACTGATCTGTCTCATTTTGAACGACGCCAAGGGCTGTTAAGGACCAGAATTTCTTTTACTGCAAGTGTCAAAAGCAAAGTGTGGGAGCGTCCCCATGCCCCCAGGAGGGCTGGGTGCTGGCAGAGCAAGGGGTGTCTCTCAGAGCCCCTGTCCCTGGCACCCACAGGCCAGCGCTGTGCCACAGGCTCCCTGCATGGCCAGGCACCCCGAGCTGGGATTCTCATGGGCTGTAGAGATGCGTCCCCAGGGACCCCCTGGGTGCTCAGTGCAGGGGGACACCCCAGAAGGGGCTCCAGCCACCTCCTGGGAAGAACAGAGGGACCCTCAGTGCCTGGGACTGCTCTGGGATGGGGCTGTTCCAGTGCTGTGGGCAGCGTGGGGTGTGGAACTGAGTAGTGTGATGTCCACGGGCAGCACACAGCCAAGCCTGTCAGTGTTCCCTTCCCCATAGAACCCTCATCCACAGCAGCCCCGAGTGAGCAGCTCTGTCCCAGTGGGGTGGCCAGGCCCTGGGAGCGGACAGGAGGCCCTGGAAGCCGTGGATCTGTGGATCTGCAGCACCCGCAGCTCCAGTGCCATGAGCAGCAACCAGGGGAACCTAATGGTCCCTGAATGAAATAGTGCCCAGCTGACAGGCACTGCGACAGCCCTGATTAACAACTGACACAGACGTGGCTGGTGGGACAGGCCGATGGGGGGCCGGGAGGGCCCAAGACCTGGCAGGTGGGGACAGTCGCTGCTGACATCCCAGTCCCTGCGTGTCGGTGTCTGATCCTGGCTATAGTGACAGCAAGTCTGTGTCCAGTGCAGAGCAGGCAGGAGGGATGTGGGCTGCTCCTGGTTCTGCCCGTGCAGGCAGGGAGGGATGGGCACAGGGTGCCAGGGATCAGCAGGGAGGAATGGGCAGCAGCACTGGGAGAGTGACACGGTGACTGTCGGTGTGTGCCAGCTCCCTGGAGGGCTGAGTGCCGAGACCCAGGCGAGCTCAGGATGGAGCCTCTGGCCTGTCAGGTGGAATGAGCACCTGGGGTGTGGGCAGGAGTGGCGTGGGCAGTTCCCGGGGCAGGGCCGTCCATGGGCTGGGCTCCTGCAGCCTGACAGCCCCGGCCCACGCAGGCAGGTGCATCGGGCTGGCGCGTCCCGAGCAGCTGAGTCAGCGCGGGCAGGCGCTGCTGCCGCCATGACTTGCAGATCTGAGCGGGGCTATTCCCGCTGGGTCTCCGTGTGTCCCCGCTGCGGCTCTGCTGCCACCCTCACAGGCTGGGCACGGCAGCTGCCAGCGCATCCCCCTGCCACCCCCACCATCCTTCCCCGACATAAATCGGCGACACACACGCAGTTAAGGAGCTTGTCTCTGCGGGCTGAGCCACAGATGGATTTCACAGGCCAGAGGCTGCTGCAGCGTGCTGTAAAGCATCCAAGGGGCTGTGGGCGCTGCCCCCCGCGGCCCTGGCGCTGCCTCGGGGGCTGCAGCCGTGCCGGCCGCAGGTGCAGTGCACACCTGTGCGAGGGGCACGACCAAGGGTGTGCTGGGCTGTGAAGATGGCAGTAGCTGGATGGGTGGGTGTGCAGACCAGACTCTGCCTGGGAGCCCCACGCTGCCCTCTCAGCCCCACGTGAACCCCAGCAGCCCCTGGCCCTTGGTGTGGGTGCAGCTTGTCCCGTTTGACCAAGGTGGCCACGCCAGCTGCGTTAGAGCAAAGGGCCTAATTAAATATTTAGCGGTTAATTGATCCCTGTCTGGTGTTTGCCAAGGGGCCATCAGCATCCCTCCCTGACAGCCCACCCAGCCGGTGCTGGTGCTGTGCAGCTCCCAGCATGATGCTGCTGGCCAGGCTCTGCTTTGGCCTGTGCCAGGCTCCGAAATGGGGCCTGGCCAGGTCTCCCTTCCCAAGGAGAGGGATATGCCAGCTTCAGGAGTTAAACCCCACACGGAGGCCTCCGTCCTTCTGCCCAAGCCCAGCACAATGGGCAGGCAGGGCATGGGAGCGGGAGAGGATGGGGCTCAGCTGCTGGCAACGTGACCCCAAAGCCACCAGAGCACAGAGACAGCCCGGGGTGTGAGGGAGACACCAAAGGCTGGGGGGCAGTGGGGCAGGTGGGGCTGGCTCTGGCCGTGGAGATCAGAACCCCATCCCAGGGCAAGCGGCAGCCCAGGTGTGCCAGCAGCTGAGGGGGACGGTGCCGCTCTCTCGGCAGGGTAACCAGGACGCCACGGCCCCGCCGGATGCGATGGCTCAGCCCTACCCCCCCGCCCAGTACCCCCCGCCCCCCCAGAACGGGATCCCCGCAGAGTACGCGCCGCCGCACCCCCACCCCACGCAGGACTACTCGGGGCAGAGCACGGTACCGGAGCACGCCATGACCCTCTACACACCAGCACAGAGCCACCCCGAGCAGCCGGGCAGCGACGCCAGCACACAGTCCATAGCAGGGACACAGACGGTACCGGTAAGGCAGTGCTGGGGCTGTGGTGGGCTCGGGGCAGTGCCAGAGACACGGGGGGTGCTGGGACAGTGCTGCTGCAGGGTCCAGGGCAGTGCCAGAGACACGGGGGTGCTGGGACAGTGCTGCTGCAGGGTCCAGGGCAGTGCCAGAGACACGGGGGGTGCTGGGACAGTGCTGCTGCAGGGTCCAGGGCAGTGCCAGAGACACGGGGGGTGCTGGGGCAGTGCTACTGTGGGGGTCCAGGGCAGTGCCAGAGGTGCCAGGAGGGTCCTGGGGCAGTGGTGCTGCCTGGCCAATGTCCCACAGGGTACCAGGCTGGGTATTCCTGCCACCATCGCTCCCCCTCAGAGCCCCCATCATTTCTCATCACTCGTAATCCACTTGCTTGGCTCTGCTCTAGGAGACCATGGCAATTACAGCGCTGGAATGCAGCACCAGGAAGGTGCTGAACTCTGCACTTTCCAGTCCTTCCACACGGTCCCGAGTGCAGCGTCTGCACCCCCACCCCGAGCATCCCCATAGCCCCACCAGCATCCCCTGGCTCACCAGGAGGGAGGGACACCCGTGGGGTACTGCCCAGAACCTGGGGACCACAGGGTCCAGGGTGTCCCTGGGGGCAGGCAGGGCCAAGCACAGGGCAGGGGGACATTCCCACTGGGGACAGGGGGCTGGCACGGCCGGGGGCTGATGGCAGCGGTGCCTCCCGCAGCAGACAGACGAAGCGGCACAGACAGACAGCCAGCAGCTACACTCCTCAGACAACACAGACAAGCAGCAGCCCAAGAGGTTACACGTCTCCAACATTCCCTTTCGATTCCGGGACCCCGACCTGCGGCAAATGTTTGGGGTGAGTACAGATCCACCCAGCCATCACATCCCTGCCCCGTGGCACCATTGTGCCCTTGGCACTGTCACCTCCCAAGGGACATTCTGCCCAGCCCTGTGTGTGGAGCAGGAGGTGACACAGAGCCCTTGTCCCCCTCCACTGTCCCCTTCCCAGCCCTCATTTGGACTCAGAGCAGTGTTAGTTAATGAAATTTTGGTTGACACTCCCCAAGTTCTGTCAGAGTGGGAGCCATGGGAGGGACAAGGGCTTTCCCTTGCATGACCCTGGGGGTGCCCAGGTCTGGCCCCCAACGCAGCCCTCTGCCCATCCCTGGCACAGAGCCCCATGCCAGCAGCTCTGGATGCAGGGCCAGGGGCTTTGCAGGCACTCACCCCTCTGTTCTCTCCACTTGCAGCAATTCGGGAAAATTCTGGACGTGGAGATAATTTTCAATGAGCGGGGCTCCAAGGTGGGTGATGCCCAAGGCCAGCACCATACAGCGAGTCCTGGGGAGGGTGCCAGTGGAGCCAGGTTGCCCAGCAGTGCTGTAACCTGCTCTCCCCTCCTCTCCTGTCCCATGGAACCCTGGCATGCAGTGCCCCATCGGGGCAGCCCTGGCGCCAGCTCAGGAGGTCGTGCGGGTCCCGGTACCCAGCACTGGAGGGAGGAGAGGGCTTGCTGTGTCCCACCACGGGCAGCTCGTGTCCCTCTGTGTCTGGATGTCTCTGTTGTATCTTCCCTGCTTTCTGTGCCCCTCTCCCAGACTCTTCTCCCAGCTCGTGGGCGATTCTGGGGCCTCAGCCAGGACCCCCAGCCCCTGCGGGGACCCCACTCTGGGCTCTTCATCTCTGCACTGTGGCAGCCTCACCTCTTGCGCCAGCTCTCCTGATTCACCCCCTCTCTCTCTCTGTCCCCACACCCTCTCTCTGTCTCTCTCTGTCTCTTTCTTTCTCCTTTTCTCCTCTGCTCACAGGGTTTTGGGTTTGTAACTTTTGAAACTAGCACAGATGCCGACCGGGCACGGGAGAAGCTGAATGGCACCATCGTAGAGGGCCGGAAGATTGAGGTGCTCAGATAAGTGTGCTAGTGCCGTGCCATGCCTGCGTGTGCGTGTCCCCCGCCCGGGCTGTGGGGCGCTTGGGGCAGCTCCTGGTGCCCTGGGGAGCTGTGCCCAGCGCGTGCATGTGTCCCTGAATGTGGCACGGGAGCATGCGTGTTGGCTGCGGGAAGGTCGTCGCTTGGCACAAGGAGTGTCTGGCCCCAGAGGAACCTCCCGGGTGCACGGAGAGCCGGGGTGTCAGCTGGGGCTGCATTCTGCCTGCTACAGACAAGGCTGGCACACCCCCGTGCCCACAGCAGCCGCCCCAGGCTCTGCAGGGAGCTCTGGGGCTCTGCCCCGCATACCACCCCCCCTGCCCTGTGCTGGGAGGGAGCATCCACCCGCAGCTCCACACCTGCAGTGCCCAGCAGCTGCCCAGCCCCAGAGGCTTTGATTTCTCCAAGCTTAGCACAGGGATCAGGCTCTGCCCGTTTGCCAGCAGCTCCCCGCTGGTGGCTGGTGGGTGGTGGGGAACAAGGTGGCACATGGCAGAGGGAGTGGGACAAAATGTCCCCAGCAGTGCTGACACCAGAGAGGGAGCCTGGCAGGGCACAGCAATGCCCCATGGACAAGGAAAACGTCATCCAACAAAATCGGGCAGGAGCTCACAGGCAGCATGTCGGGGCTCAGCCTGAGCATGGCACTGCAGCTCTCGGGGCACCAGCCAGCAGCCTGAGCCACGCTCACAGCTGGAGCATGGAGGTCTGGGCTGGCTGGAGGCACAGGCAGGTCTGTGTACAGCGGGGTGCTGCAGGCAGAGCCTTGTCTCGTGTCCCTGGTGCAGCTGGCATCCTTTGCTCCGGCCCCCAAAGCAGTAGCAGCGGGCCCTGGACCCCAGCCTCGCCAGCTCCACGTCCCTCAGGCTCTGAGCCCCCATCCCTCTCTCTGCAGGTGAACAATGCCACGGCCCGGGTCATGACCAACAAGAAGGTGGCCAACCCCTACACCAACGGTAAGGGCAGTGTCCAGAGAGCAGGGGCTGCAGCAGGCAGGGGCACCCCCAGGCACCAGCACTGTCTGGCTGCCCTGGAGCTCTGGCAGTCAGTGCCCTCCACACTGCCGGCAAATGGGAGAGCAACTACTGCTGCCCAGTGCAGGAGGGCAGCCCCATGCCCTCCTCCTGCCTGGGGTGGGGCTGTTGCCCCTCAGAGCACCATGCAGAGTGCCCTGTCCTTACTGGCTCTCCCTGCCCACAGGCTGGAAGCTGAACCCAGTGGTGGGAGCAGTCTACGGCCCCGAATTCTACGCAGGTAACATCGGGCTGCAGCAGTACCCGCTGCGGGTTCCCGCCAAACGTCAGCTCTGCCCTGTGTCTGCCACTGCTCTGTGCAGTGAGCAGCCCCTGGCCCCTCTCCCTGTCCTTTACACCTGCCTGGACAGTTCATCCTCCCCTCCCCTCCCCTGTCCTATCCTATCCCATCCCAGCCCATCCCCTCCCCTTTCCCAGCCTCCCCACGGGGCCGTGTCCCTGCCAGCCTGAGGGCACAGGGGTGGGCTGTGCCACAGGTGCCCCGTGGGGGCTGTGTGGTGCTGCCGTGCAAAGCCCACAGGTGTCCCCTGCCTCCTGCAGTAACGGGGTTCCCGTACCCCGCCACGGGGACGGCCGTGGCTTACCGAGGGGCACACCTCCGGGGCCGGGGCCGCGCTGTCTACAACACCTTCCGCGCCGCGCCGCCGCCGCCGCCCATCCCCACCTACGGCGCGTGAGTACCCCAGGGGGCTGCTGGGGGGCTTCTGCTGCCGCACCGCTCTGAGCCTGTGCGGGCGTCACCGGGCTCGTCAGGAACGGGCTGCAGCTCCTGCAGCTCCTGCCTGGCCACAGGCTCTGTCCCAGCTCCACTCTGCTGCCCTCGGGTGACCCACACGCTCCGCAGCCTCCTGCCCACCAAGGCACAGGATGTTATTCCAGCCAGGATGGTTGGTTCAATGGAAACTCTGTCCCAGCACATGCGGCTGGGATGGCCTGGGTCACAGACACAGCCATGGCCATCTGTGGCTGCTTGGCTGCTCCCAGCAGAGATCTGCCCCGGGATCCTCCTCTGGCACGCCTTGCCCTTGGCTGTGCCCTCTGCATGTGCCCATGTCCCTGCCCAGAATCCTAGCCCAGAGGTGCCTTTGGGGCCTGGACAGCCACCCCTTGCCATGAGCCATGGGGCTGAGGCAGCTTCCCCCAGGCACTGCCCTCATCCCGCTCCCCTCGTCCAGGGGCGCTTGCCGGGCTCTGATGCCTCCGCCTCATTTCCAGGGTCGTTTACCAGGATGGCTTCTACGGAGCTGAGATCTACGTAAGTGACACTGTGCCCAGGGCTGGGCTGTGACGGGGACCCCATGCCAGCACAGGGGGCAGGCAGTGTCACACGGGTTCCTGGTGGGCTCTGCCTCCCCCAAACCCCTTCCCCTGGGTGGCAGCAAGAGCATGAGCACAGCACATCTTCTCCTAGAGCAGTCTGGGTGGCACACACCACGCAGGATCCTGTGCCCAGTCCTGTGCCCCTGCCAGCCCCTTGCAGGGCTGGTGCCACGTGGGATTTATGGCCTCAGTTCCTTACACCCGCATTTAACCTCCATGTCTGAGGAGCCAGCGGAGATATTTCAGGCGGGCACTGAAGGATTTATCTAACGTGACACCTCATTAAGGCGAGCGGGGAGGTGACAGTCTCTTCTCTGGAAATTTAATTTTTTAAGGTTAATGTTTGTGAAAGTCCCTGGGGAATGGTAATGAGGCTGATGCGTGCCCAATGGCACTGGCACCACCCCCTGTGGGCCCCACACTTCTCCGTGCAGTGCCATGGGGCACCCAGCTGCTCCAACCCCACCTCCCCAGTGGGTGCAGTCCCTTGACCAGTCTCTCTCCCTGCAGGGGGGCTATGCTGCCTACAGGTACGCCCAGCCCGCAGCAGCAGCGGCCGCATACAGCGACAGGTGAGCAGCGGGCATGGCACCTAGGGGAGCCCTGTGTCACCCCTGCATGGCCACTCTGACACCCCCAGCTCCTGAGTGCTGTGGGACAGGACAGAGTCAGGTATGGGAAGGGTGTCTGCAGACAGGGATACCTTGGTGCCCTCAGGGCTAGGCTGGAAAGGGTTGGCACCATTGCAGGGGGAGCAAGGAGATCCGGGGGGCTCCCGGATGCATCTGGGAGGGAGGGAGGGCTCAGAGGGGAGACAGGAGCCCAGCTGTTGTCACTAACACCTGCCGCTGTTTGCTCCTAGCTATGGCAGAGTGTACGCAGCAGCAGACCCCTACCACCACACCATTGGCCCCGCCGCCACGTACAGCATTGGCACCATGGTAAGAGCAGCCCCTCGGCCTTCCTCTGCTTCCTGGGGGGCTGCAGGCAGCCCAGGGAGGGTCTGGCACGGCGGCCGTGGGGCCTGTGGGGCACAGGGCAGGGCCGGGGGCTGTGGGAGGGGAGTGGGAATGGCGCAGCCCCTGCCTGGCTCTGTCTGCAGGAGAGGAAACCCCCACCCCACCCCTGCCCCTCCTTCCCCTCACACCCCACAGTCCTGCCTACACATGCCACTTCCCAGGGGCCTGGCTGTCCCCCACCGGCTGCCTGGGCAGGCTCCAGGACTCCTCTGTCATCCCAGTGCAGGACAGTGTCCCCAGGGCCCCACGTGCAGCCACACACGGGGGCACTGCAGCCCCTCACACACCACAGCTCTTGGCCAGCTCTGACAGCATCAAAGATGAAAAATTGCACTCGCGGCTGGGATCGCAAAGCCAACCTTTTTCTGCCTTTTTTTACTCCCTGGGCAGCTGCTAGTGAGGGGCCAGGGGCACTACATCCTAGGGGTTTTCAACTCAGTGCCACAGCAGGAATGGGGCAGCTCCTTGGCAGGCATGGCACAGCAGTGCCACGCTGGAGGCATAGAGCGGCCCCTGCCCCCAGGGCAGTGCCCGTGGTCACCGCAGAGCCTGGGAAGCACTGGGCACCGTGGCCCTGCCTGCCACTCACATCCCAAGGACAGCAGCGATTTGGTGTCATTTGAAAGAGGAGGAAAAAACAAAAGAAGAGAAAAAAGGGAAGATCTAGGCTTTGGCTATCTCTGAATACTGATTGGCTTTTTTTTCATCTTTGATGTTGCAGGCTAGTCTATACCGAGGAGGGTACAGCCGCTTCACTCCCTACTAGCAAGACAGACCCAGCCCCCCCACCACTGCCCCCGATGCTCACTAGCACCAAACCAAACCAGGCAGACAGAGCCGAGGCCGAGCCTGCGGAGGAGCCGCGGGTGCTGCCCGGGTGGCCGGGGCTGGCGCCGGGCTCTGTGGGGCAGCAGCACCCCACACCCATAGGGTTACCTCAGCCGTTCCGTCCTGCCGCCCGCCTGCCTCTCCGGCACCTTCCAGCGGGGCCAGCCCTCGCCCCAGCAGCGCCCCGTGCCCACAGCCGGGCTGCCGGGTGCCCCCGCTGCCCTGGCCGGGCTGCCGAGGGCTCGTCCCCCCGCGGATGTGCTCAGCCTGCAGGGCTGCTCGCTCCGCAGGCGCTGGGGCTCGACGGGACAGCAGCCCCCCGAGCAGCCCCTCTGCCCCATAGGAGAGAGAGGAGCCAGCTGGGGTTGCTGCCAGCTGTGGGGCCTGGCGAGGCTGGGGTGGGTTTGGGATCCAGGGCAGCCCGGCGGGCAGGAGCGCTGCTCTGCGGGGCTGGGTGTGATGGGCTGGGCTGGGACGGTGCCTGCGTGCCCCCGGCCACCAGCTCGGCCTGAGTGCTCCAGCGAAAGACCTGCCTTTCTTGTTTCTGTTGTAGTGAACCTGTGGCTGTTTCCTTCTGGGACCAGGAAGGGCAAAAATATACACACGCCCCCCCCCCCCCCAAAAAAAAAAGAAAGAAAAAAAAAAAAGAACCCAAATATAGAAAAATTTAAAGCTAAGCAACGGAAAAAAAAAAAAAAGAAAAACCAAACAAATAAAAGAGAAACCAAGGCAAGCGGCAGCAGCCAAGTGAATCCCAACTGTCCACACACACCGAGTGAGCGAGTCCCAGAGGAGCCGCGGCAAGCACCGGCGGTCGGATGCGCCGGAGGGACCCCCAGCGCCCCGGCCCCACAGCCCAGCAGGGAGGGAGCCGGTGCAGGCAGGCGTGAGGGTCCGCGGGGGTCCGGGGGGCCCTCCCCCGCCCAGGTGCAGGGCCTGGGCGCCACGTCTTCCTTTCCCTGGTGCAGCAGCGCTGGGGGTGCCGGCAGAGCGCTGCGCCCTGCCCGGCTTGTGGGACCGGGTGACAGGGTGGGGACCCGGCTTGGTGCCACCCGAGCCCCGGCGCTGGCGGCCATCAGCGTGTCGGGTGTGCGAGGCCTCAGCTCCAGCGCGGAACTGGGGCGGCGGCGCGGATGCGGTGCTGAGGTATTGCAGGGGACGACCCTCTGCCTTTTAAAGGGAATTTTTGTTAAGAGGAGCTTGCAACTCGCTTGTGACCCCTTCCCTTCCCCTTCTTCCTCCCTCCTTCCCTGACGCCCACGCTCCCGCCCTGCCTGGACCAGCCCTGACCAAAGCTGGGCCAGGCGCTGCCCCAGTCCCACTCCTGCTTGCTCTGCGGCACGGGACGCGCTCATGGCCACCCGTCCCTGCCTGAGGCAGCGGGATGTCCCCAGCCTTGGGCGCGGGGTCTAGGCCACTGCATCACCCACGAGGGACCCACCCAAGCCGCGAGGCTGGGCTGCAGCCGCCGGCACGCTGGGCACGGTGCCCAGTGGCGTGGGACACTGTGGAGCCCATCCCGGGGTGCAGCGCAGTCCCGCGCCCTTCTGGCTCTGCCACTCCTCAAACCTCACTTTATAGTCTGCAGACGCCCCCGACGCCCCAGCGATGAGCTCCCCCTTTTCTATTCCCGGTGTACATAGCCCCGGCCCCGCTCCCCTGTACAAAGCTCCGTCCATCGCTGTACTGGCTTCTCCCTTACAGCACCCCTGCGCCGCCCTGGCGTGCGGGCTGGCGCCGGCCCATCCTGTATGCTTAAAAGTGTGACCATTCTAATAAACAGTATTATTATTATTATTATTATTATTATTATTATTATTATTATTATTACAAGGATTATTATTATTATTATTATTATTGAAATTATTAATAAAGATTTCTTTCTTCAACCAGGGCGACTCAGGTTTTGACTGGTTGCGCGGGGCCGTGGCTGCTACAGCAGATCTGGCTGGGCAGGGGGCCACAGCCTGTGGGCAAATGGGGAGCCCCTGGGGCCCCCAGCCTCACCATGGTGAGGGAGCAGGGTGCTGCATGAAGAGTCCTCTCCTGGCTGGGCCTAGCCCTTCGTTCGTCAGGCCATCAGGTAATACATTCCTGCTCTGCCTCAGGAGCAGCAGCTCCACTGCTGGCATTGGTGTCCCTGGCAGAGTCTGCATTGTTTGGGGACAGGGCTTGGGACCCCACTGCAGGAGCGCTCGGCTGCTCCTGCCTGCTAATTGCTTGCTCACCAGACTGTGAGAAAATAATTGCTGCTATAAATTTTCTCTCCTCCTCACAAGATGCTCAGGGGAGGCAGCCTAGGCTGGTGGTACTGGGCTGGGTCCCCGTTAACGAGCACATCGGTCACCCAGGCTGGGCTGCTGCAGAGCCCATGCTGGCAGCTTCCCACCAGGCTGAGCCCTGAGGGGACTGCGTGCCTTGGGGTCTTAGGGCCAGTATCTCCAGCCTGTGGGCAGACAGCCTGAGGCAGTGAGGGCTGCAGGAGCTGCTGGGGTTCTCAGGGCTGGTGCCCCAGTCTGGGGTCACACATGTTGAGGATCCTGGTCAGCACCCAGTAGGCCCCCACAGTGAGGGCTGAGCACAACCACAGAGGTGGGAGGAAAGGGACTCACCAGCCCCGGGTGATGAAGTGCAGCCTCCCTCTGTGTCCCCCACCACAGCCCACCCGCCACATGAAGGAGGCACGGGCTGCACCACAGTTGCTTTAATGCCCATCTGAGCTGGTGCCACTGCCTGGTGCGGAATAGACCAGCACGAGGTGGCCCCAGAGCTCGGGGTCCACAGGCAGCTCATCCCGCAGAACCGGCTCCACCAGCAGCTCCAGCCGGCAGGACTGTGCGGGCGCCGGCCGCGGCACGGCCAGCCCCACGACACGGAACAGGCAGCCCTGCGCCAGCCCCAGCACCTGCGGCGCTGTCTGGCCCAGGCGGCACCGGGTGCCCTGGCTCAGGACACGGAACCATCTGGCACGGCCAGGCGGGAAGGACCAGCGCAGGGTGAGGCTGAGCGAGAGCTGCTCGGGCTCGGGGCCCTCCTGCCACCAGAGCTGCGAGGCCATCACGCTGTGCACCTGCGGCGGGGAGGCCGCCACGCTGGCCGTGTCCAGCACCTGCGAGGGAACCACAGCACTGTCAGGGTCAGGGCAGGCATCCCCACCTTCCCAGAGCAAGGGGGGCACGGGGCAGGTGTCTCCACCAGGCAGGCACTCACCCGCACCTCCCCGAGGAGGCAGGTGAAGGATGTCTCCTGCAGGCTGGGCTGCTGGCGGGACACAATCAGGGAGAGATCTCGTAGGCTGCAGTCCTGCAGCTCCAGCTCATAGCACCTGAGAGGGAAGAGGCAGAGCAGGAATGGTACCAGGGAGCCCTGGCGTCCCGTGCCTGCCTGTGGACACAGGATGCAGGCAGGGCACTCACCGGCTGGTCCAGCCATGGGAGCCACGGTGGCAGGCGGCGAGCAGCTTGGCGAGGCCAGGCGGCGGTGCCGGGAGGAACCGGGGGTGGTACCGGCCGTTGGGCTCTGCCAGAGGGAGCCAGGTCAGGGGTGAGGGACTGCAGCAGATGCTCACTGCAGAGAGCATGGGGGGACAGGGTCCTCACCGGGCAGGGAGGTGGGGTTGCCCTCGAAGCACATCCCTGAGTCCCAGGTGGTGACCTCCAGTGCCACTGTGAAGTCATCAGGCTGTGGCCCCTCCAGCTTGTAGAGCAGGGTCAGGAAGAGCTTGGGAGGGGCTGGCATCTGCAAAGAGAAGAGGCTGATGACCCCAAATCCACCCAGAGAGAGACAGAGACAGAGAGAGAGAGAAAAAAGAAGGTGCATCGTGTTAGGTGTGCTGTGCAGTGTGGGCAGAGCCTGGGCACACACGCCACCAGGCCCAGGGCCACACAGTTCAGGCCACGCAGGCCATGTCAGGCTGACATGGTGCCAGCTCAGCGCTGAGGAGGGGTAAAGGGCTTTTCCCCAACTCACCGGACAGCCACGCGCTCCTCGCCGGGGGGAATGGTCCCCTGCAGCTGCAGGGAGCTGCCCCCACACCAGGCATCCTGCAGGCAGCAGCTGGTGCTCAGCGTGCCCTGCTGCTCTGGGTACAGCGGCTGGATGTCCTGCGCGCTCAGATCGTACCAGGGCCCAGACTCTTCATCCTACAGCACAGGAAGAGCTGAGCTGGGGGAGCCAAGAGCAGGGACCTCCCTGCCAGCCCAGCCCAGTCTGACCAGAGCAGAGCTGTCACCCTGCACCCACCTTCCCATCCAGGAATGTGCTAGTGCCCATGCCCAGGCTGAAGGAGGTGGTCAGGGGAAGTGTGCAAATGCTGTGCGTGGGCAGGTACTCTGCCAGCGAGCCCCAGAACCTGGAGGCAAAGGTGGGTGTCAGGGCAGAGACCCCTGTGATGGTCACTGCCCTGCACGGCCTCAGCTCGGGCAGAAAGGGGCCAGCTGCTCCTGGCCAGCAGCCATGGTGCTCTGACAGCCACAGTGTCCCTGTAGCTGTGTCCCACCACCCCACAGCCTTCCTGAGCCAGGGCACTCCTAGCCCCATTCCTCCCCCAACAGCCGCTCCGCTGAGCTGCCCTCACCTGTTCTCATTCTGCAGGAAGTTTTCCTTGCCCAGGTGCTCATAGACCCAGCCAGGAGCGAAGATGGCTGCAGAGAGGCCATACTGGCGGATCAGGCGCAGGGACTGCAGAAACGAGCGGTGAGCAGCATGGGCCAGGCCAGGTAGTCACCTTGTCCCCTGTCCTATCCCTGCTCCCCCCAGGTTCCACTAGCCCCATGGTGGGGCAGGACACCAGAGGGATGTGCTGCAGCATCTCCCTCTCCAGGGATGGCAGCACTGGGATCTTTTCATGCATGGCCAGCACTCTGGGATCCCTCACTCCTCACCTGTTCATCCCCAGGTTAGCAGCTCAACAGAGCACAGCCCAGCAGGGCCACAGTGGGAGCTCAGAGCCCTGCGCTGGGAGAGGTCAGGGTCATACTCTGGCCCAGCCCTGTCACACTCACCTTGTCAGTGTCGAAGCCACCACCAATCACATCCCCACGGCCAAAGACATCAACGCCGACATAGACGTCGTTTAGGCGCGGACCAGCCAGCCTCTGTGTGCGCTCCAGCTGCTCCTCCTTCCAGTTGTAGTTGGTGAACAGCCCGTCACAGGCATCAAAGAACATCCTGGGGACAATGGTCACAGTGGCAGACGCTGTGGTCACACGCGGCCTCACCAAGGGCCGTGCAGGTTGTGCCCGACTGGCGCCATGCTGGGTTTGGGGTGGGCTCATGCCCCCCGCCTGGGGACAGTTTTTCCAGCCTCACCTATTCTGATCATTCAGCTCGTTCTGCCACCTCAATGTGCCATCCTTCAGGACGCTGTCATACCAGATCACCAGCCCTCCTGGCACGGCGCTGTGCACCCGTGCCGTCAGGTCCTGCAGGAAGAAGGGCAGGTTCCCCACCGCCGCCGGCTGCCAGGAGAGAGAGAGAGACACGGGTGGGTGAGGGCACAGGGCAGGGGGCTCCCCACGGGAACAGCACAAAGGCAGGGCAGCGAGCAGGGCCAGCAGGACTCACGCTCAGCGTGTTCTCTATGTTGATGAGCCAGCCGTCGAAGCGGTAGTGCTGGGCGATGCGGGCCAGCTGCTCGGCCACGGCGCCGTATGCCTCCTCCCCGCCGGCCAGGAACGCCTCGCACAGCTTCTCCCCATCCGTCCACTCCGTGATGAATGTGCCTGCGGCGGCGGCCAGGGCAGCGTCAGCTGCACATCCTGGAGAACCCACCTCACTGCTGGGGCTGCCCCAGGCTCAGCCCTGCCCCTACCCAGCACAGGGACGCTGTTCCGGTGCGCTGCATTGGTCCAGACCACGGGCGGGATGGTGACAGTGTGGTGGCTGAAGTAGACAAAGATGTCGATGTAGCGCCAGTGGTAGAAGACATAGGGGTTGCGTGTGGCCGAGCCCTGGATGAACCTGCAGAGGGAAAAGGGTTGGGCAGTGCAGGAAGGACGCTGACAGACGCTGTGGAGCTGGGTGGGAGCCTGACTCACAGCCGGGAGCTGGGCAGAGCTGTGGCACTGAGCCACCTCTGAACATCCCAGCCTGAGCAAGGCTCCCCAAGCATCGAGCCAAACACCCCATACTTGCTCACCTGCGGCTGAGCCGGCAGGCGACGTGTCAGACAGAAACAGAACTGCCTTGGGGTTTGAGACATTGAGTTCCACTGTCACACCTCCTTTCCACCTTCCACCTAGCACGTACCTGTCCTCCAAGTAGCCGCCACGCATGTCGTGGCACACCAGCGTCCGGGGCCTCCTGCTGAGGAGTGGGGGCTGGCGCTTGGCCAGAGGCACAGCTGACACATTGAACTCATCATTGCTGTTGGGCTGCCAGGCCAGCAGCTCCTCCAGGCCGGTCAAGAAGAAGCTGATGGGCTCTGTGGTCTTCGTGTCAAAGTACCTTGCTGGGAGCAATGGGGCGGCGGGACAGGGTCAGCAGCGAGCACTGCCTGTGCAGCTCGGTCCGGGACCGGCACCTTCCCCATCCCGGCCGGCCCCTCTCCCGGTGCCTCACCTGGCAGGGGCTGCGGGCGGTCGCTGATGGTGTCGTGCAGGACAGTGGTTCCCTGGATGTCCGCCGCCGGCTGCAAACTGCCCCGGGAGGTTGGGTGAGGGCCGGGCTGGGCCAGCACCGCGGCCAGCGCCGACCGGGCCCCGCCAGCCCCGCCACCGGTCCCCATCACCGTCCCGCTCCCGGACCCCATCCCCATCACCGTCCCCGTCCGTCCCCATCCTGGTCCCGATCGCGGCCTCGGCCCCGGCCCCCGCCATCCACCTCCGCCGCCGCCGCGCCGCCCTCTCCGCCTCGGCCGGCTCCTCCGCCGCGGCCCCTAGCTCGGCTGCCGTCCTCTTGCCGCGCCGCGCCGGCCCCTCCGCCGCCTCCGCCATGGCGCTGCCTCCGCCGCCGCTGCCGCACTGACGGCGCCGCCGCCGCCACCGGGCCCGGCTCTCCGGGGGGCGCGGCCCCGGAGCTCCTCCCGCCCGGCCCGCACCGCCCCGGGCACCGCCCGCCCCCGTGTCCCGGGGCGGAGTGTCCCGGGACGGACCGCGTGTCCTGGGAAGAAACCGCACGCCTCTGAATGGATCGCGTGTCCTGGGGGAGAACTCTGTGCCGGGATGGGAATCTGTGTGCTGGGATGCGCCTGTAACAGGCCCTGCTGGGCAGGCTGGCACGGAGATGGTGCCCATGCCATGGGACAGGGCGGGGGCCCTGCGCTGATGCCCCCACCCCACAGCAGTGAGCGCCCTGACCTGCCTCACTTGGCCGCCACCATCCACCCACTCCCCACATGTGGGACCAGGGCTCTGTTTAAGGTCATCCTGAGTCCCCTTAGCCCGGTCCCCTCCCTCCTGTGCTTGGGGTGCTGTTTTGCAGCTGCAGCCCTGCTCAGCCCAGCCGTGGACCTGCCACTCCAGACCCTGACACCTGGCTTCACCTCAGACCTACCTCCTGTCCGTGGATGTGTTGGATAACCTGCACTTCTGACCCTGCTCCCAGGCTGACAGTTCTGTCACTGCACGCAGCTCCTGGCCCTTGGGGCACAGTTGGCCCGTGCAGTGCCTGGCACAGGTCCCCAGCTCTCCAGGGACAGTTTGTTCTTCCCTCTCCACCCCAGCTCAGCAGCACCATGCCAGCTCCCTCCTGGGAGCCTCTGCACCCCAGAAGCAGAACCTGGCCCTGAGTCCCTCGGAGCCTCCCCACACACAAAGCAAGAGGAGACTGAAGGTGTGAGCAAGGCTGGAAATGTGAGGTGTTTAATGTGGCATGAGCTGAATGGGGGGTCAGAATGCTGGCCCATGCTGCTGCTGCATCTACACAAACATGAAGCCTGGCCAGCAGATAACCTAAGGGAAGAGGAAGTGGCTGAGGCCAAAAGCCCCACACCCAGGGCTGCTGGTGGGTAGAGCACCCTTCCTGAGCAGAGGCTGCAGCGAGCAGCAACAGAATCTGCAGAGGGAACTGACACAATTCACTCACCACAGGGGGACCCAGTCTCCCACTGCAACATCTGCACCGGGGAAGGCAGGAGGGCCCTTAGTGGTTTATTGCCTTTCTGGATGGTGCTGAGCACCTTCTGTCCGTTCTGGCCAGGGAGCACAGCATAGTGCCAGGAGGTGAGCATGGCACCGTGCTAGTGTCTGCGCTGCCTGGCACCAGGGCACCAGCGGTCACACTGTGCCGCTGTGCCAGCGCCGCGACAGGCTGAGCCTGGCAAACCCAGCTCTGGAGCAGGGAGAAGGGGTGAGCTCCCTGCCCACCCCAGGTGAGCAGCTGCTTCCTGGTCACTAACGTGGCAGGGGCTTACAATTGCTCCAACTCTTCCAGGTGTGTCTGGTTAGCCTTGAGGTGCTGCAGCGAGGGAATTCACACACTGGTGCAGCTGCTGGGGGTAGTGGCACTAGGGTGACTAACAGCATAATGTGGGTGGCACTCCTGGGATGAGAGGGACAGGGGCTCCTTCACCACCTGGCCTGGCACAGGAGGGGTGGGGGGGGCTCAGGGGTCCCCACTGTACTTGATGAGGTGGCCACTGAAGGTGATGTAGGTGTCGTACTCGTCACTGAAGACGGCGTTCTCGCGCTCACCCTTGTAGAGCCGCACCCAGACCTCATCCTGCTCCTTCAGCTCCAGCATGACGCTCTGGCTCTGCATGATGCTGCGGTCGCTCACCTGGGCGTAGAGGATCACCACCTCCGCCCCGTTGCGCATGATGTGCAGGTATGTTTCCTTCTGGTTCCAGGTGTGCACATTGAGGCTGAAGTAGTAGATCCCAGGGATGTAGCAGTAAAACTTGCCCGTGAACATGTTGAAGTGGTCGTAGAGGTTGACGAACTCCGTGTCAAAGATGAGGGTCTGGTAGTAGTCGTTACTGTGCAGGGGTTTCTTGCGGCCCACGGAGAAGGCGGCGTAGTGGCTCTTGCAGCGCTCCCCGGGAGCGCCCACGCTGCCCTTCTGTCCCTTGGGCCCCGCGTGGCCCCGGCTGCCAGCCACCCCCGTCTTGCCAAACTTGCCCTGCATGCCACGCTCACCACGGTCCCCCTTCTCTCCTGGGCAGAGCAGGAGGGAGAGTTGGGCTGTCAGGCAGGGGCCAGAGCTGAACCCAGCACCCCGAAAGCCCCTTCCCCAGAGGCGGATGGAAGGAGCAGGGACCCACCAGTCCTGCCCCTGCCTCTCCCCAGGCTCTGATGCTGCTGCCCAAAAGCCACCACAGTAGTGGCTGTTCACACCCCAGCGCAGCTCCTGCCCCCTGCCTGTGCAGGGCACAGGACCACTGGCACCACCCCAGTTTCTCATTCCCAGTCTGTGCAGGAGCTGGCACTGTGAGCCCAGCTCAGCGCTGGAGCTGGGGCAATGCTGGCAGCACAGCGTGGGGTCCTGCCAGCCCTCACCTTTCAGGATGGTCATGTTGATCTGAGGCATGGGCTGGTACTGGGGGTAGAAGCGCTTTTCAGGTGAGGGGCAGCAGCGGACACAGCGGGGCTGTGAGGGCAGCCCCTCCTGGGCATCACCAGCCTTCTGCTCCTGCGTGGCCCTGGCAAGGCAGAAAGCAAAACGCAGCAGGAGCTACGGGGGGGCGGGGGGTCTGCGGTGCCAGGGCTGCCCTGGCCCCCACTGCAGAGCACCCTGGCTCAGGGGTCCCCTCACCTGGCAGCTTGGTGCTGGGAAGGGGCCTCATTGGGGTCTGTCCACCATCTCTGCCCAGGGAGGGAGCTGGTCTGGCTCCCCACAGGGCAGGGCAGCAGGAAGATCAGCAGGACACCGTGCACCCACAGCCCCTCCATGCCTTGGCAGGGTCCTGTGAGGTGCCGGGGACAGGAATGAAGAGACTCCCAGCCCAGCCATGCCCCAAGCTGTCCTGGGACAGGACCTGTGCACTGCACAGCCCCGGGGCTCTGGCTGGGCTATGGAACAGTGTCATCCCAGTGAGCACCTGTGGAGACCCACACTGGGGCAGTTAGGGGGCTCTGGGCTCATGTGCAGCCCCTGAGCCCTGGCACATATGGCAGATGGGATTACCTCAGAGCTGAGAGTGGAGCAGAGCAGCAGCCTCTGAGCGGGCCAAGTCCTGGACCAAGTGCTGCTGCTCCTACTCAGCCTGGCTTCAGCTGCCTCCCATGGACACCCAAGAGCAGCAATTTAGGACGTCAGCACCTGAAAAATTACAGAGAGCTCCAGATGCCATGAGGCAAATGTCAGGATGCAGCCCTGCTTGTGTGTGGGACCCCAGGAGGGCCCAGAGAGAGAATCTGCACCCTACTCCTGCAAGGGGCTCCTGTGCCTTGGGGCTGCCAGCCCAAGGGTTTGCAAGGGGACACGACCCCCTCCTCTAGAAAGAGGGATGTGGGCTGGTAGCCCTATTTGGGAGCTGGCTGAAACCTTTCCAAAAGCCCACACCCTGTATGGGGCCAAAACTAATATTTGCAGAGGTGGTGGCATTGTGGCCCAGCCCGGGCACTTCGCGACCCCTCCCTCTATTATCAGAATCGTATCTGCTGGAGACGTGGGGCCGGGCACGCAGCACCTCGCCCTTTGGACAGCCTTGGCCAAACAGGGGCGTAGCACTGCCCAGCGCTGGGCATCCCGCGGCTGCAGGCTCCGAGCGGGACGGGGATGGCCGCTACCCGGCTCCTATCTCAGCCAGATGCCTCCCTGGGGTGGGACATGCGTGTGGCTTTCGCCGGTGTCCCCTCCCAAAGAGCCGCCCGGCTGCGCTCCGCCGGGATCGCGGAGCGCCGGTCCCGCGGCGCAAAGCGCCCACTCAGCCCTGCCCTGTGTTCTGCGGCTCAGCCGGGCCATGACGGATTTTGGGGCAGAATCCTGTGGTTTTGGTGAGCGCCTGCTCTCAGTCGGCGGTCGGTGGCTGTTGTCACTGTCCCCAGGTGCGGGGTCCCAGGGACCACGTGCGCTCCCGCAGCGGGCGCGGAGGGCTCCGGGGCCGGGGGCGGATGCCTGGATTATGAGTCACTGGAGCTGGGAAGGGGCGGAGGGATTGGGAAAGGCTCCAAAGGGCTTTTCCTGCTGCTCAAATCCTCTGCCAAGGGCCTGGCCCCGGCACACACTTCCCGCTGCCTCTGTCTCTCACCCCGTTGTGTCGGTGCTGCCAGGTGTGGAGGGAGGCAGGGGAGAAGCGGATCCGTGGATAGAGGTGGAGGAGGCAGCCAGGGCCTTGTGAGCACGTGTCACCAGGGCGGCCCTGGCACTGGCCCTGGCCCTGGCCCTGGCCCTGGCCCTGGCCCTGGCCCTGGCTCTGCTCAGCCTGCCTGGCCTCCAGCTGTGCCAGACACACAGCACTAAGCAGGGCACGGAGCGTGCCGGGTTTGGGAAGCCTATGGCTTTCCCCCAGCTGTGGGACTGTCACACCAGGCATTCCTCTGGGATCTGGAGCAGGCTGGGCCCTGGGGACAGCGCAGCGTCACAGAGAGCTGCTCCACAAGGAGAAACCCTCCACCAGGAAGTTCCCATGGTGGAAGGCAGTGCTTCCCAGGCTGTTGGGGACAGAGCCGAGTGTGTGGTGCTCGCAGGGTGCTGCCAGCAGCCCATGGGGATCGCTGGGCCCCAGCGTGCCCCCCTGCACCCTGCAGGTGTGCTGGGCATTGTGTGCCCACCTGCACATGGGCACACACCGCCCCGCCAGGGACACGCATTTCCCTCAGGGTTGGCTGCTCTCCAGGAGCAGTCAGAGATTTAAACTCAGTGGATGCAGAAGCCTTGGGACTGCAAATCAAAACATCTCAAAATACTTTCCAGATGGAGATGAAGACTAGGATGAAACGGAACAAACCCTTGGGGAGGGATGAGGAGCTCGGGGCAGTGCGGAGGCAGCAGGACCTGCACCCGTCTCTGTTTAGGGTGGTGGATACAAACTTCCCTGCACATCAGCCAGAACCACTGTGCCTCTGGGGTCGTGCTGGTGGGCCAGGTGCCCCATGTGCTGCTGCAGACGCTGGAACGGTTGCAGAGCCCTTTTTCCCTGGAGCAGGGCAGAGCTGGCAGGCAGCAGCGTGGGGGCTGCATGGGGCAGATGTGGGGAAGGAGCACGGGGTAGTTGCAGCCCTCCAGCTTCTCTAGCACCAGCAAGACGTTGTGCTGGGTCACAACAGCCACTGTAACCCCCAAAGAGATGCCGGAGGTGGCCCAGCGGGGGTCTGATGTGTTTGTAGCCATGGGATTTTTGGGAACGCAGCTGGGGCAGGGCTGGGGGAATCTGTGTCCTCCCAGAGCCGCGGAGGGTCGGGCTGTGCCCCCAGACTACTGTGAGGCTCAGCCGTGTGGCCCTCAATGCTCCGTTGCAGGCAAAGCAAGGGCCTCGCTCTGCTGGGGGGGCTCAGGGGCCGACCCCCCTGGCTGGGCGTGCGCCAGGGCACCCGAGCGCTCGGCGAGGCGGAGCCGCCTCCCGGTACCTCGGCACCGCCCGCCGATGGGAGCTCGGCCCCTGCAGCTCCGGGGGTGATCGCCAGGCCTCCCAAAGCTGCCCCCACCTACCTCTGGGGCACGGCTTCTCCCTCCCGGCGCTGCGTTTGCTGCCCTAGAGCATCGCCCGGGCCAGCGCAGAGCCTGTCCGCGGCCGACCGCTGCCTCCCGCTCCGGAGCCGCCTCTCCTCGCCCGGCCCGGGCGGAAATACACTTTTGGGAAGCGCAGGAGGCAGCGAGGCACGGGACGAGGCTCGCAGCCCTCCCCCGCCAGATGTGCGCCCGCGGCTGCATTAACCGTGCGTGCTCCCGGGACCGGCCGCCCCAGCCGTTCGTGCTCCGGGGCCGCCGCACCGGGAGCAGAGGCGGCACGTGCCAGCGGCTCGCCGGAGCTGCCGCGGGGCCCGGGATCCCGGAGGGTGCGGCTGGCCCCGGCGCAGGACCCTGCCCCGTGCCGGCGTTGCCGAGGCCGTTCCCAGCCCCGAGGGCACCGCGGCCAGCACAGCCGCACCGGGCTGCAGCCTTTGACAGCCGGGCACGCGCACGGGTCCCAAGGCGCGGGGCTGAGTTTACCCCGCTCCCACCCCGAGTGGCGGCGGGACATGGGGGCAACCGGGACAAGGATAGAATGTGTTGCGGGCTGCAGCAGGGCCAGCGCGGGGGTCATGCCCGCCGAGCAGCCGGGCTGTGTCTGCCCCGCAGAGCCGGCTCGGCCCCCGCACTGCCCCCGCCGCGGGTCTCCAGCCGCCCGTGAGCGGCGCCCGCTCCAGCGGGCTTTGCTCACCGTGGACCACAGCTCCCGGCAGGCCCCGCGGCGCAGCGGGAGGGGCGGTGGGGGGCGCGGTGACGCGTGGGTCTCCTGGGAGTTGCAGTTTTTGCGCCAGACGGGGCCGTCAGGCCGCTGCCAGGCGCGGCGGCGGCTGCGCGCGGGGGAGGCGGCGCCGCGGTGAGCGGGGACACGGGCGGGGGGCGCGGGGCCGGGCCGGGCCGGCAGGAGGGGGTCCGCACCGGACGGGGGCACCGCGCACCTCGAGCCCCCTGCCCGGGCGGCTGTGCCCCGCGCGGAGGTCCCGGGGGCGCGGGGACCTCAGGGCCCCGCTCCGGCCGGGGAGGGGGCGCGGGGGTCCCCGAGGGCGCGCCCGGCGCAGGCGGGCAGTCCCCGTGTCCTTAGAGGGGCGTCCCGTGTCCGCGCCCGGGGGTGCTGGGGGGGTCCCCGTGGCCGTGCTCAGAACGGGCTGCATGCGCGGTGGGGCTCACCGCACCGAGAGGGGTCCCCGGGGCTCTGCCGGGCCCACGCTACGGGATCCCGACGGGACCGAGAGGCGCTGCCGTGCCCCCAGCCGCGGGCGCCGTGCTGTGCCGCAGCTCCCCTGCCCGGGGCCGGCCCCCCACGCTCAATGCCGCCTCTGTTTGCCGCTCCGGCTGCTGAAAGGCACATTGAGACCCTGCGGCACGGGCCCTTTGTAGAAAGCCCTGCGATGGCCGCTGGGGATCTCTGCCCCGGGATGGGGTCTCTGCCCCGGGCTGCATGGCACGGGCTGAACACGGGTCCAGTGGTGGCTGCTTGCCACCCGGGCAGCCCGGAGTGCCCATCTGCGGGAGCCTGGGGTGCTGCCACGTCCCCTGTGCTGCAGGGAGGGAGGTGGCACTGAGGGGCACTGCTAGCACCCCGGCCCGCGGGTGGGCACAGCCCGGGGTGGGCTCACAATGCTCACACGTAGAGGACACGCTGTGTCCTGGGCAGGGATGAGGGGGTCCTGTGTCTGTGAGGCTGGGCAGGTCAGGGTGTGAGTCCCTTGGGCACTGCGCTTCCTGCTCAGGTGTTGGCATCCTGCTTGGGCGGAGCTGCCACGTGTCCCAGTGTCCCTGTGTGGCTTGGAGACAAGCTCACAGCTCATCAGTGGGGTTGGTTCTCAGGGCCACAGGAGCTGGGCCAGGCTGCCCAGCCACTCTGGAGACAGCAAGGGTCATCCTTGCCACCCGAGAGGAACCTACTTCCTCCCAGGACCCTGTGGGGAGACGTGCCCCAGGACACTGTGACACGGGGCTTGCCTTGAGCCAGGTGCCTCAGCTCGCTGCCTGAGCTGCAGTGACCATGGCACTGATAGAGCTGCTGGGCAGGTCATGCAATCCTGCCAAGACGCTGGGGCTCCTGGGCAGGGGGCACAGAGGGAGCCAGGTGAGAGGGGCTGAGGGTGGTTCCAGCAGCAAACAGCCCCTGGGCATGGTGGCTCTTAGCTGCATGAGGTGGGAGCACCTTCTGCTGCAGGAGAAGGGATGAGGCCCCTCATGGCTGTGTTCTGCTGTCCCCCAAGCTCAGTCAGCACCAAATCCAGCTCTTTGACCTTCTCCCTCCCCTCTTCCCACCAGGTTCTGCTCGCCCCCTGTCTGATGCCAGTCCCGCCCTGCCATGAGTCTATGAGCCCCCTCCGGATCAGTGTGGGTGGTCTGCCCGTGCTCGCGTCCATGACCAAGGGCGCTGACCCCCGCTTCCGACTGCGCTGGAAGGCCATCGTGCTGTCCTCAGCCTGCGTGGGGCTTTTGCTGCTGCTGCTCTGCCTGCACCGCTCCTCCCCAGCACGGCATGGCCCCCCCAGCCCTCGCACCTGGCAGCTCGGGCTGCAGGCGGGGGACCGCTACAACGACACCTACCCGCTGTCCCCGCCGCAGAGGAACCCCGAGGGCGTGCGCTACCGCATCGGCGTCATTGCCGACCTGGACACGCAGTCCCGGGGCTCCCAGGAGCACACCTGGTTCAGTTACCTGAAGAAAGGCTACCTGGTACTGTCAGACAGTGGGGACAGAGTGACGGTGGAGTGGGACAAGGATGAGAGCATGCTGCAGTCCCACCTGGCTGAGAAGGGCCGGGGCATGGAGCTCTCAGAGCTGGTGGTTTTCAACGGGAAGCTGTACGCGGTGGACGACCGGACAGGCGTGGTCTACCAGGTCGAGGGCAACAAGGTGGTACCTTGGGTGATCCTCCCAGATGGGGACGGCACTGTGGGCAAAGGTGAGTTCCTGTCCTGCCCTGTAAAGCCCTTGGCTCTTTTCACCTTGCTGGGGTAGGGTGCACCTTTCCTGTGACCTCTGAGCCTGGCCAAGAGAGAGCAGTTCCTGCTGGGGACCAGCTGGCTGCATGGGAGACACTGTAACCAGCACCGGGCTCAGGGGTGCAGGGTGTGGGGCACGTGGGACAGTCTGATGGCCGCGTGCTGACTGAGCTCCCCTCATGCCATTCTTTCCACCACAGGCTTCAAGGCAGAGTGGCTGGCAGTGAAGGATGAGCACCTGTACGTGGGAGGACTGGGCAAGGAGTGGACCACCACGACAGGGGAAGTGGTGAATGAGAACCCCCAGTGGGTGAAGGTCATTGGCTACAAGGGTGACGTGAGCCACGAAAACTGGGTGACAAACTACAACGCGCTGAGGGCTGCAGCAGGGATCCGGCCCCCAGGTATGGAGCGGGGCAACCTCCTGCCACCCATATCCCACACTCTTGATGGCTCCAGAGCCATACAATCATCCTCCCCGGGGATACTGGCACTGGGGGTGATTTAAAGGCTGCCAGAGGCCAGAGATCTCCTCTTGTCCTGGTCCTTTTCCTCTGCTGCTTGTGCCAGGAGCAGCTGAAGGGTGGCTCAGCTGGCATTGGGCCTGGCAGCTCTGCCCCCAGGCAGAGTGGGATGTGCTGGGTGCCCCTGCTTAGCTCTGGGGAGAACTGTGGGGCTGCTGCCAGCCAGTGAGGCAGGAGCAGGCAGAAGAGTTCATAGGGGATGCCTGCGTGGGGCTGTGGGGTGTTTTGGAGGGGAAGGGGAAGGAGGACGGTCCGGCCCCAGCGTGGCTGTGCCCCTGTGGCCTGTGTGGTCTCACTCCGCTTCCTGCCGCAGGGTACCTGATCCACGAGTCGGCCTCCTGGAGCGACACGCTGCAGCGCTGGTTCTTCCTGCCGCGCCGTGCCAGCCACGAGCGCTACAGCGAGCAGGCGGACGAGCGGCGGGGCACCAACCTGCTGCTCAGCTCCACCCAGGACTTCGGGCACGTCACAGTGGGGCGTGTGGGCGACGTGGTTCCCACCCATGGCTTCTCCTCCTTCAAGTTCATCCCGGACACGGACGACCAGATCATCGTGGCGCTGAAGTCAGAGGAGGACAATGGCAAGATCTCCAGCTACATCATGGCCTTCACACTGGACGGGCGCTTCCTCCTGCCCGAGACCAGGATTGGCAGTGTGAAGTACGAGGGCATTGAGTTTATTTAACAGACATCTGGAGCGAGCGGAGGCGTGTGGGCAGGCCCTGCTAGCCTGCTCCTAGGCCGGGGTCCGCGAGGGATGTCAGGCAGCGCTCCCAGCTCTGTCCTTGGCCCTCGGCTCTCCTGTAAAGTGTTGACTGAGCTGCAGCAGGTGTGGTGCGAGTGTTTCGGCAGTGGCACCTGGTGGCAAGGCACCGCCACCACAGGGTGCTCCCGGCCCCGGGACAGTGTCCAGGTCCTGGAGTGCTGGTGCCTAGTCAGGCCCCAGTGCAGCCCCTAGTGCCCAGCCCTGAATTGCGACAGAACCATCTGCGGTGGCTCGGTGGCTCTGGTGACATCCATGCTCTGGGGTTGCAGCTGAGCCCCAGCTCTACAGCTGTGCCTTGTGCGCCATGGGGCTCGCTGGGTGGAGTGGGGTGTGCGGCCAGAGAGGGTCAGACTGGGGGGATTTCATCAGGCTTTTTCTTCAGAAGCTGGACTTCCTTCCCTTTTCCCGTAAGCTGGGTGAGGTGATGGCTGGGGTGACAGGTGGCCTGTTTCAGAGAAAAGTCTCACATGGGAGGGGACAGTGTCTGTGTCCCTCTGCTCCTGTGAGCACAGGGGATGCAGCAGTTCCCTCACCACTGTGGTTCCAGCACAGTGGCTCTGCCTATGGGGCGGGGGGTGTGGGTGATGGAGCCACCAGCTGTGGCCAGATGTGAAGTGGGCCCATCCTGGTGCCATTCCCAGGCCACACCCTCAGAGGTGTGTGTGTGTGCTGGCCGTCTGTCTTCTCCAAGCCCTGGCTGCACATGGCTCTGACCCCAGAAATGCTTCCAGCCCCAGAGCTGTCAGCTCTGGGAAGAGCTGAGCCCTGGACAGAACTGCTGGGAGCTGGCGGCAGTGCAGCCATGCTGTGCAGGGGCTGCTATGCTCGGTGCAGGAGCAGAGCCAGGAGCTGCAGTTCTGCTTCCCAGAGCCAGCAGCAGCTGAGGAGCGTTCACAGCAGCCCAGGGCTTTGGCCAGGGAGCCCTCCCCATGCTTGCCAGCATGTTGTGAAATTGCTGCTGCAGCCCGTGGCCCCCGGAGGAACTTGTGTGGTTTCAGAAGCCACAAGGGCCAAAGGGGCGTCTGCTGGCCCCAGGGCCCTCCTGACCCCCTGACCAAGGGGACTGTGGCTCCTGGCCTGCCCCAGGTCACAGGGCAGCATATCCTCACACCAGGACTGGTGCTTGGTTCTGTGGTGTCCCCACTTTGGTCCCTGTTAACACTGCCCCTAGGGCAGGTCTGCCAGCGAGTCGGGCTTCAGAGAGCTGGGCATGGCCACTGTGCTTTGGGGGGGTCCTTGTGCCCCCTGTATCCCTCTGCCATGCCTCGGCACTGCTCTGCTGTGGGTCCAGCCGTGCACAGGGAGGGAGGGGGCCTGTCGGGGCAGCAGTCAGGCTGGGGTTGGGTGGAAGGATCCACAGAGTGGTTGGGGCCCTCCCAAGAACCCCGCCAGGCTGCTCCCCCCACCCCTGTTTACAGTGTCAGCACCTCTGTGAGCCATGCAGAGCTACAGGCCAGACATGTGTTTTCATTTAGCCCAGACAATGACTCGGCCAGCGCTGGGCTGCGCTTGTCTCTAGACAGGACCTGTCCCCAGCCTGCAGACAGGCCTGGCTTTGGCCCCCGCACGTGGCCTGGGGATCGTGCAGCACCCGGCCCAGGGCACCCAGGATGCTTTTGCAGCCCACACTGGGCGCCAGCTGGCCACAGTCCATGATGGCCACTCAGCCATCACTGGCACTTGGCAATCTCTCCTGGCCTCAGTCACCCTCCTGGCCTCACTCACCCTCCCAGCCCAGCGCTGGCAGCTCCACAGCACCTGTTGTGGCCCAAGGCTGTGCCAGTGGCTGTCCCTACTACCTGGCCCCTTCTTGTCCCCTGGGTCGAGGCACCCCTGGGCCCCTGCCCTGAGCACTGCGCTGCCCTCAGAGTGCCTCATTTCCTGCTGCTGCTGCAGCCTCTGCAGGCCGTGGGCCCCACGGTGGAGTTGGCAACCTGGGGCTCCATCTCCAGGTGTCATCTAGCATCCCAGCGCTGTCAGTGGTGTCACCTCCCCTGTGTTCCCTGAAGGCTCAGGCAGGGTTTGGGCCGGGTCCAGGTGCCCAGTTCTGTTGTTTCTTCTCCTCCTGGAGGCTGAGCATCTCTGTTATGTCTCTCTTCTGCGTGTATCCATGGCAGTGCTGTGACAAGAGGCTGGCTCAGGAGCATATTTTGTGGCCGTGGTGGTGGCTGTCCTACCAACACATGCCCATGACACCTGGCCCAGCTGTGCTCAAAAGCTGTGGCCCTGCCTGCTCCACTGGGACAAAGGCACTGCTGGGGACATGGAGCATTCTCAGCAGCCAGCCAGGCACAGAGTACAGGTACAGTGACAGCTGCAGCATCCTGACACCTCCATGGTGACACAGCGAGTGGGTTTGGACTGGCATAGAGTCTGTTTTTTCCATATTAGATGGTGTAGGGCAGTGTTTTGGATTTGTGCTGGGAACAGTGTTGATAACAGGGATGTTTTCATTACTGCTGAGCAGCATTTGCACAGCTTGTGGCCTGTTCTGCTCTTCATCCCACCAGTGAGGGGCTGAGGGGGCACAAGGAGTCAGGAGAGGACAGAACAGCTGACCCAAGGGATATTCCACACTGTAGGGAATCATACTCGGCATAGAGCTGGAGGAAGCGGGGGGACATTCGGAGTGATGGTGTTTGTCCTCCCAAATCACCATCACGTGCTGGAGCCCAGCTGCCTTGGGGATGGCTCAGCACCTGCCTGCCATGGGGAGGGGTGAAAGAATTCCCTGCTTTGCTTTGCTTTTGTGTGGCTTTTGCTTCACCTTTATCTCAGCCAGCAGTTTTCTCACTTTCCCCTTCCCAGTTCTCTCACCACCCTGCTGGGAAGAAGGAACCAAAAGCAGCTGGGGGCTGAGCTGCCCGCCGGGGTTAAACCCCATCATGATCCAGGACAGAGACAAGGTGGGGTTTTAGAGCTGTGCTCCAGGGCAGAAGCTGCTGCCGTGGGGAGAGGCCCGAGGCCTGGGGCAGGGGCACAGGAGCCCCAGTGGGAGCAGGAAGCAGGCAGGGGAGCGAACTCGGGTGTGGGACAAGCTGGGGTGGAGGAGCCGACGGTGGGGAGGGACTCTCGGGCACAGAACTGCTGCCGGTCCGGCCATCCGCTGCTACGTCGCGGGGGTTTGGGCTCCGGGAGCGATGGGGCCGGGGGGCGGGCGGGATGCGGCGGGGGTGCCCGCGGCGGGGGCCGTGCCGGGGCGGGGGCAGCGGTCGCGGCGGAGCCGCATCCCGCGGAGGGCGGGCGCAGCCGGGCTGGCCCCGCGCCACGCGGAGGAGGAGCAGCAGATCCCCGGAGCACGTTAAAGAGCGAGGCCGAGCGCGGCGGGGAGGAAGCGAACGGGCTTCGTGAAGGCAACGGAGCGGCGGCCGCAGAGCGCCCGCCCCGGCCGGACCCGAGTTCCCGGCGGCGGCTCGGCCGGGCCCGGCGGTGGGTGCGGGATCGGGGCCGGGCGGCCGCGCCCGCAGCCCCGCACCATGCCCGCCGCGCTGCCCAGCCTGCTGGCCTGGCTGGCGGTGCTGCTGCTCGGCAGGGCCCGCCCGGCCGACGCCTGCAGCTGCTCGCCCATCCACCCGCAACAGGCCTTCTGCAACGCCGACGTAGGTGAGCGCCGCGGGGAACCCCGCCCCGAGCCCCCCGAGCCCCCGCCCGCGCCAACTTCCCGGCGGGGGAAGGAGCGGAAAGTTGGCGCGGGGCGGGCGGGAAGCGGGCAGAGGGGCGCGGTCCGTCCGTGCGGGCTGTGCCCGCCCCGCCCCGCACCTCCTCCCACCGTCTCGGGGGGCTCCCGCGCCCGGCCTTGCTCCCGGGGGCGCCTCCGCCGCTGCGAGCGGCGACCGGAGCGCCCGGGTCCCCTCTGGCCGCCCCCCGGTGAATGACACGGGTGGGCCCGGCCTCCCCCGAGTCTGGTGACACCGCGAGGTACGTGGCAGCGCGGGGCTGGGGCCCGGGGGCCACCGGGACCTTCCGAGTGCGGCCACGGCACCGGTCCGGAGCCCGGAGGAGCCCCTGTCCCCGGCAGCTGCCGCCACGGCTCGGCCACCCCTGTCTGCGCCTTATTTCCAGGCATTTCCTTTCCCCCGTCCCACTTTGTTCGGCTTGGATGCTGCTGAAAGGGAGGGCTTGGCAGCGCCGGGATCTGGATTCCTCTTTCTATGAATAATGCCCTTATTAAATTTTAACATATGAACCGAACAGGCCGGCCCCAGTTCCCGGCGCTTTCCTTCGCGGGCCCGTTCCCAGGCTCAGCTGGAGAGGTAACATTCCCAAACACTGAGGCAGCCCCAACCTCTGGATGGCCCTGCCCTGTCCCCTGCTCCAGATCCAGGATGTTCATCACAGGCGTCCCTTCCAGACCCCACTCCCAGCCTCTTCCCTCCGTGAGGGCAACTCCCACAGCACTTGGCTGCTGCCTCGGGTGCCCTGCCTCACCACGAGGCGTGCTGGGGACAGGGAGGTTTTGAGACAAAATGGAGCACTGGGTTTTTGTAGCTGCTGCTGGAGCTGGTGTCCCTAGCCCATAGGATGCCCTGTGCCTGCTCGGGCAGTGCGGCTGCGGCTTCCCATCACGCTGCTGTCAGGATCAGCTTTCGGGGCACTCGTGACTCACTGCCCGTCGTGGGGTGCCGGCTCAGCCCTGACTCAGCTGCTGAGTCACTGTCTGTCTTGGCGGCCCTGGCTGTCTGCACCGTCCCCTGGGAGGGCACTGCCTTGCTGAGCTTTGCTCTCCAGCCGCCCCGCTGCCCTCAGCAGGTGCCCATCCTGCCAGGCAGCGTCCTCCCAGCCACGCTGCCGGCAGCGCTGGCACCTTCTGGCTCCCAGCCCAAGCCTCTTGTGCAGCTCGTCTGTATCAAATGTGCTTCGTGTGGGCCTAAGTGAAAACAGTGCTGGGCTTGGGGACAGCAGGGCACAACCTGGGATGGTCCTGAGTGCCCTGGCCTTTTGCTGCTTCTTATCTTCCCTGGGATGCTCTCTGGAGTTGGGATGTTCCTCAGCCAGTTCCATCCCAGCAGATGTGTGGAGCCCAGGGAGAACGTGGGCCCCAGTGCTGCTAGGACCTTTCCCAGCTCCTGAGGGACCTGTGTCCAGGCTGGGCCCTTGACAGAAGTGTGGTGCTGTGGGGATGGCTGATGTCCTGAAGTGCAGGGTGGGTGCACCTGAGGTGAAGGGACCCTAAGGCTCATTCTCAACCCTCAGTATGGGGTATCAGGCTGAGCACAGTGTGGGTCCTGGCCCTGGGGGCTGGGATCTCCTCTCCCTGGTGTGGGCAGTGTCTGCCACATCCCCATGGCCCCTCTGGCCTTGCACCTGCCCCTGCACTGCTCTGCTGTGCAGGGACTGGAGCAGCCACAGCCCAGAGCTGCACTTCCAGGCGATGCAAGGGGAGGCAGACACAGCTCTGCATTGGGTGGGGGGTTCCTGAGGGGCTGGGGGTCATAGAGGAGCTGGGGTTGTGTCACTGGGGCTGGTGACTTAGAACCTGCTACCCTGTGCTTGCATGTCCTGGCTGATGACATGAGCAGGGCTTTTCTGCAGGGCCCAAGGACTTGGGGCTGCCCCATCCACCATTCCTCATGGGCTGTGTCCAGGCTCTGCTGGGCTGCTCTGCTGCAGGAGATGCTCAGCTGCCCAGTGGTGCCACAGCAGGACACCCAGCTCATGCTGCAGCTCTATGTGGGGTGTCAGGGGGTGATGCTGAGCCCTTCTAGGCAAAGCCATGGCTGTGCCCCTGCGAGGCAGCAGGCGGTGGCTGGGGCAGGGGGGGAGCAGGGCTCGGTGCAGCCTGGGCCGGGGGCAGCTGGGACGGGCAGCTGGATTGCAGTGATCCCACTCGTCCCAGGGCTCGGTTCCCCGGGACGGGCACGATGAGGAGTGCGGGGCTGCCAGCAGGGACCGGGCAGAGGAGGGGATTTGCGGGGGAGTGGTGGGAGCTGTCCCCGTGGGGGTGCAGCTGCCTGCAAAGCCCGCCGAGCCTGCCGGTGCCGGTGGCCGGTGCCGGTGCCGCCCTGCCGCGCGCGGCAGCCGAGCCCTCCCGTGCGGCTGGCGCAGAGGGGCCGTGGGCTGACGCGGGGGCTGCCGCTGATTGGGCTCCATCCCGCTCCCGTCAGCGGCCGGAATGACGCAGGCGGCCACGGCAGCGCTCAGCCCGTGGCTCCCGCGCAGGCCGGCGGGCGAGCGGGACCTGCCGCCCCGCGGGCACTGCTGGGCACCTGGGGCGCTCCGTGGCCTCCGCTTCCCCCCGCTTTCCTGCTCAGCCCTGCACGCCTGCAGCCTCAGCATCCTCACACCGCATCCTCAGCATCCTCACACCGCCGTGCCGGGCGGGGTTCCTGCCGCTGCGGCCGCGGGTGGGCACGGGGATGCCAGCAGGCACCTGGAGGTGGCTGCGGCCCTTGCGCCGGGCAGGGCTGGGTGCAGGAATCCCTCCCAGCGTGGTTAGCTATCTCCCCAGCTCTGCTGGCCTCAAGCAGGGCTGGAGTGACCACGGTGCTGCCCTTGCCGAGGGGTCAGGTGCCTGGGCCGGCAGTGCCAGGCAGGCAGTGGGCAGTGCTGGCACTGGCAGCCAGCCCCTCTGCTGCCAGCAGCCCTGTAGAAGGGAGCTTTGTTCTCTGGGCATCCAGCCCAGCAGTGGCCCCTACTGTCCGTGGGTACTGGCACTTCCTGGGCAGCTGCGGGTGCATGTGGGCAGGGTGGCTTGGTGGGGTTTGGGGTGGCAGAGCAAGGGAAGGGACAGCCATTCTGCAAGGCTTGGGCCAGAAGGGGGGGGTCCCATGGCCAAGGGTCTTTGTGCTGCCCTTCTTCCGATGGGGCACAGGTGAGCACAGTGGTGCCCTGAGGTGGGCTAGCCCCACATGGGGCCAGGGAGGACAAACCCCAGCACTGGCAAGCCCAGAGAGACAACCTGGTTGTTTTGTGGCATTGGATGACTGTATATGTCCCCAACTGATCCTGGTGGCAGAGAGCAGCAAGGGGACATGCTTACCTTGCAGGGTCTCTCTCTGTCCCTGGAGGGTCCAGGGTCCTCACTATGTGGAGGCCACAGTGGCAGCCCTGGGGGCCTGCACAGGAGATGTCACCAGTGGGGATCCCACTCTGCCAGGGGACCCTCTGCTCCCACAAAGCACCTTCTTGCTAGGCCTGCCTGGGAAAGGAGCATTTCCAGCATTTCTCTGGTCCAACTTGGTAAGCCAGTGCCAACTGTGTGCTGTGCCTGCCGTGCGCCCCAGGAGCCAGAGAGCCTTGGCTCATTTCTCAGAGGGTCTGGGCTCCCTGGCTGGTGGTTGCCCGCGTCGGCAGCAGGAGTGGTGGATGATAAGGTCAGTGGGGGCATTGGCACCTGGGGAGCTCTGACTACTGGTTCTTGGGCACCCAGGGGTTGCCTCCATCCCTCGCCCAGCCTCCTTGCCCAGGCTCTCCTCAGGGCTCCGTCTGCTGCCCTGGTTCCTGGCGGGCGTGGAGCAGCTTGGCTGCGCTGCGGGGTCTTGGCGGGGAAAGCACAGCGCAGTCGTCCCCTCCACAAAGCCGCACTGTTCAGAACAAATCCACCCAGAATCGGGCTGCATTTTTGTCAAGTGATTCATCAGCACGTGAATGGAAAAGGCTGGAGCCCACTGAACCAGCAACCATTCCCCGCACGGGAGCCGGCACTCGCCGCACCCGAGTTACACTGGTGGCGCGCAGGGCTCGGCTCACGGAGACGCGGTGGCCGCGGGGCGAGGGGTGGCCTGTGTCTGCGGTGATCCCACGACACTGCTGACACAGGAGTGGGCGCTGTCCCCAGGCAGGGCTGAGGCCCAGCCCTTCCCAAGGGATGGGAGCAGCTGGGAAAGCCCCCAGTGCAGCCATTGCTTCCCCCAGCCCCGCACAGAATGAGCGCTGCCTGTGACTGGGGATGGCCATTTTGGGAAACCTCTTCCCTGGTCCCTGCTCATGTTGGTGCCACTGTCACCTTCCCAGAGTAAACTCTGTTGACACTTGCTGGTGCCCGCATGGGGCCGTGCCCCCTGACCTTCAGCTTAAATAGCCTGCTTGCATGCCCCCACAGCCTGTGGTATTTATAGAGTGTGGTCAGATTCCCTCTCTGGCCGTGCCAGGTGGGAGAAGCTCCTCTGTGCCAGGCAGTGGGTGACCTCTGCATGTCCCTGGCTGCTCCCAGCCCAGCACCCTTCAGTGGGGACATGAACCAGGATGAACTCTGTGAGAGTGCCCAGCTCTCTGTTCCCTGCCCCACAGTGCTCGGGGGGCTGGCAGGGCAGGGGGAAGCCCTGCAGGGTGGGGAGCTGCCCTTCCCTTGGATGGGGGTACCCCTGGCAGAGCAGGGAGCCCTGCCAGCCACTGCCCTGCAGCCAGGCCCCCTCCATCCTCGGAGTGCTGAGTAGGAGCTCTAGCTTTGGCACTGCCACTCTCCCCTTCACCATCAGCATCCCTGGTACTGCCTTGGAGCTTCTGTCCCTGCACTGGTGGAGGGAGCTGGGCACAACTGGGGCCTGCAGATCCCAGGCAGGGACCCAGGCACTGTGCCCAGCATGAGCCAGCCCGATGTCCCAGCCGGTGAGTAAGGTTGAGCTGGCTGCCCGCCCTGCCCCTGCAGGTCACTGCCACGTGCCAAGCCCTCACATGCCGGAGCGCTCATCCTGGGCTGTGGCAGCAGCATGACCGCAGGGACCCTGCCACAGCAGAGCTGTCCCCTGGCTCACCGTGCCACGGCCTCACCAGCCCTGGGGCCCAGCGATGCTGTTGTGAACTTTCCTTATCACCCGCCTTGAGGCTGCTGCTGCAATGCTGCTGGCCACTGTCCTGCACGTGCCAGAGATCCATCCCTCTGGGGACAGCGGGTGACATCCCTCTGGGGGCAGCCAGGCAGGCAGTGGGGTCTGCTGCGGGCAGTAGTCCCCTGTGAAGGTGGGAGACCCTGTGAGATGCAGGGACTGAGTGGGACTGGTCATCCACTTACCTCACCTCTCCCTTCCAGTGATCCGAGCCAAGGCAGTCTCTGCAAAGGAGGTGGATTCAGGGAATGATATATACGGGAATCCAATCAAACGCATCCAGTATGAAATCAAGCAGATCAAGGTAATGGGACACATTGGGTCAGGAGGCTGGGGCCGTGGGGTGGCCCCTTCACCAGCCACTCACGCCTGCCTCTGCTCCCCAGATGTTCAAGGGCCCCGACCAGGACATAGAGTTCATCTACACGGCTCCATCCACTGCCGTGTGCGGCCGGCTGCTGGACACCGGCGGGAAGAAGGAATATCTCATCGCAGGTGAGCACTGTGGGGAGGGCTCTCAGGGGGCAGCGGGACAGTGCCTGACGTGTGTCTGCTCCCAGGGCACGTTCTCCCCTTGCCCCTCCTGCTCCTGCCACCACCCCTTGGGTAACCCACTGGCTGTGTCCTGGCTGTGCTCGGCAGCCCTGAGCCATGGTGGGGGCAGCTAGGGACAAGCCTCTGCTCCCCAGAGTCACCAGGGACAGGGCACAGTGAGGGGCCCCAGGCACCACGAACTCTCAAGGCCCAGGGCAACCCCCTTGAGTGGTCTGTCTGGCCTCTCCCCAGGCAAGTCAGAGGGCAATGGCAAGATGCACATCACGCTCTGTGACTTGGTGTCCACCTGGGACTCGCTGACCCCAACCCAGAAGAAGAGCCTAAACCAGCGGTACCAGATGGGCTGTGAGTGCAAGGTGAGCAACCAGGCTGCCCCCCACATGCCCCATGCCCCACACCATGGAGGGTGTGCAGCCCCCAGGCAGGGGTGGCCCCACAGTGAGATGCTCTTCCCTATCCTTCACGGGTGATGCTGTGCAGGGACACAGCACGTGGCTGGGTAAACAGGAAGGGCAGCCCTGCCTCTGTCCTCCTCCAGCTGGGAACCAAGGCCAGCCCTGGGACTGGCAACCAGGGGTTCCCCAGTTCCCTGCATTGGGGTTGCATCCCCACCATGCCCCACAGGGCAGGGTCAGCCTGGCATCCCTGTCCAGAGCTGGGGGGTGGACAAAGCAGAGCATGCTGCTTCCCCCTGGCCCAGTGCCCCCTCGGGTTGGTGGGTGACAGTCTCTGTTACGCACAGATCTCGCGCTGCCTCTCCATCCCCTGCTTCGTCTCCTCCTCGGATGAGTGTCTGTGGACAGACTGGGCGATGGAGAAGAACAACGTGGATGGGCGGCAGGCGAAGCATTACGCCTGCATCAAGAGGAGCGACGGCTCATGCGCCTGGTACCGCGGCATGGCCCCCCCCAAGCAAGAGTTTCTCGACATCGAGGACCCCTAAGCCAAACGAGCGCATTCCAGTAGCCAGTAGAAAAAACCTGCGAGATGTTAGACTGGTCCACGCTGATATCAAACCCTGGAGACAGCATGAAAATCCACTTGGCTGCAGGGGGCCCCGGTGGCTGCCACACGTGTGGGGGCCAGGGCCAGGGACCCGCTCTGTTGCAGGCTCCTGGCAGCCCGCAGCTGCACTGGGCATCCTTCACTCGTGGCAGGGCTGAGCAGGGTGTGGGCACCTCCCTGCCAGGGTCACAATCCCCCAGCCATGCTTGGCTCTGGCAGCTGTGAAGGAATCAAGCCCTTGTGAGTGGTGGGAGCTGCCCTGGCTGCGTAGCAGGTCTACCAGTGCCCCGCTGCGGGAGCCTCCCCCACAGCTCCAGATGCACAGCCCTCCCCACTGCAGCACCTGGCAACCCTGCTGTACCCCTCCCCCCACCACCTACCTCTCCCTTTGGGGTGCCAGAAGGGTACCCCTCTGGGCAGGGGCTCTGGGGGGCTTTACCATGGGGCACAACCCCCAGCAAGGGGCTCCAGACCTTTCACAGGGCCAGACGACTCCTGCACAGGTGCCTTGTCCCAGAAAGCTAGAGGGGCATGTTAGCATATCTGGGGTGACCCCTGACATGCACCCGTGCACTGTTGCCTCTCTCTCCACGTGGTCCTCTCTCCAGGGGTCTCTGTTCCCCTGCAACCTCCTACAGATCCTTCTGCAGATGCCACCATTGGACAGGCTCAACCTGGAACCCTTGGCAGGGCACCAGGGGCCGCAGCTCTGGCTGCATGGGCACAGGGTGTCCATCATCGCCTCGTGCAGATCTGGGCCATGCCGTGGCCCTCAGCACCACTGCAGCCAGGCAAGCTCCCTTCTCTGCGGTGTCGGGAGCGGAGCCTGGAACTGGCAGCAGGGCAGCTGCAGGAAAACCTGTCCCCTCCGGTGACCCCTCACACCCCTGGGCCCTGAGTTCTCTGAGCCATCCCCATGCCGCAGCGATGCTGGCGTGTGCCGCGGAGCTGTCACGGCACTGGCACGTGCACCCGTGGCTTTGGGAGCGTGCCGGGAATGCTCCCTGCAGCCCTGTGCCGGTGGGGTTTTCATGCTGTGCGTCCCTGTAAGGTTTGAGATGTCATACTGGACCAGTCTGGGCAATTTCAACATATTAAAGAGAAAAATTAAAAAGAAAGAAAAAGAAAAAAAAACCCAACCTTTACTCAGTCCCGACCACGCATCCCGGGCGCTCTGTATGGCTGTACCCGTTGTGCTCCTGTCGCTGCTGCTCCTCTGTCTTTGACTTCAATATCGCCACTTGTTTTGCCGCCGGCTCTGTCGTCCCTGTGCCGTGATTTCCGTCTCCTCGTCCGGCGCTGGAGCCGCCCCGGTACCCGCAGAGGGTCCGTGCCGGGAGCTCCAGGGCAAGGGGGAAGAGGGGACTGCCGCTCCGGTTCGACCCTGGGGGGCTCGGCCGGGATCCCCCCGGGCCCCTCCGACCCAACCGGACCCCGGCCCCTGCTCAGCAGCGGAGAGAAGCGAAGCCCGCGGGGCGGCCGGAGGGAAGGGAACGAGTCAGGGAGGGGAAGAGGGAAGGGCCCACCTTCGGATGCGGGCGGCAGCGCCGAGGGCGGGATCGGGGGGATCCGACGGCACCGGGAGCGGGACCGGGCGGGGCCATGACTCAGAGGGCTCGGGCGGAGCCGCGGTACCGCATGGTGGCCGGTCCGCGTGGAAACGTCCCCTGGCGGGACCGTCCGCTGTGGGCGCGGCGTTGCCGGCCGCCTTTGCCCGAGCAGTAGTCGCGTCCCGCCTCCGCCCGCGCCGGGACTCGCAGCGGGCGGGCGGAGCTCGTGTCTCCGTTGGCTGTTCCGAGCGAGGGGCGGAGCGGCCGCGGCTCCGGGCTGCGCGCAGGCGGAGCGCAGCCGTCCTGCGGGGCCGGCGCGGAAGCAGTTTGTGCCGGCGGCGGGCGAGTGGCGGTGTGGCGACACGTGCGTGCGGCGGGACCCGGATGGTGAGCGCTGCCGGGGCCGGGCGGGACGGGCCCGGGGACGCCGGGGCCTGCGCCCCCGTCCCGCCGCACTGCTCCGCCCTGCCGGCGGGGCCGCCCGTAGGGAGCGGAGCGCCGGGACCGGCCGGGCCGCAGATGGCGGCGGCTGGGCCGAGACCGCGCGGTGGAGGCGCTCGGGGTCGCAGGTGGCGGCGGAGAGTTTGCGGTGCCCGCGGCGGCCGAGGGACCCGCCGAGGGGGCCGTGGAGGCGGCCGGCTGCTCTGAGAGCCGGAGCGCAGCGGGAGAGGCCTTGCCGCTCAGCCGCCCCTTTCCTCCCTCTCTGCAGCCGCGGCCGCCGGGCCCGCCGAGCCGGCCGCCCACGGCGATGATCGCGGAGAAGCTGCGGGAGGCGCTGGAGCCGGGGCGGCGGGAGGCGGCGGCGGAGCTGGGCCGGCCGCTGGCCGCCGCCGCCCGCTCCGTGCTGCAGCAGCGCATCGAGTTCGTGCCCGCCCGCCGCGGCCTGGCCGGGCAGCTGGAGCACCTGCGGGGCAAGTACGAGCACATCGGGGCCGAGGCCATCGGCCGCCCCCAAGGCATCACCGGCAGCCTTCCGGAGCAGCCGCAGAACCCCCCGGGTAAGTGGAGAGGGTGAAGGGACCCTCCGCGCTCCTGCCCACGGCTGACTCTCTGCTTCCCTCAGGACACAGCCATGCCCCGCCGAGGGCCGCGGGTGACGGGATCCCCGCGCCGCAGAAGGTGCTCTTCCCAGCCCAGAGCCTCTCCATGAAGTGGGAGCGGGTCCACCGTGTGGGCGCCGGGCTGAGTAACCTGGGGAACACCTGCTTCCTGAACTCGGCGCTGCAGTGCCTGACATACACACCGCCACTCACCAACTACCTGCTCTCCCGGGAGCACGGACGCACCTGTGAGTGGGGACCCCGGTTCAGGGGGCCGGGAGGGACGAGCAGCGCCTGCCTGTCCTGCTCACAGTGCTGTGCTCAGCACCTCTGTGCCTGGCTCTGGTGAGGCCGTGCAGATATCAGGATTCTCCTTCCCTGTCCTGCCTGTTTCTCTGTCAAGAAGCTGCTCCTGGGTCCTACTCACTTTTCCAGGCCATAACAGTGTTCCCAAGCTTGGCATCTTTGTCTCTGCTGGGTGTAGCCAAGACTAAGATGGGCTCAATGGGGCCTGCTGGCTTCTTGGGGGTCCTGAATAGCCCCTGACTGTGGGGAGTGCAGAAGAGCAGTGTGGCAGGCGCTGCTGTGAGCTGTCACCCCCGGGAGCACACAGGCCTTGCATCCCCATCCGTAGGAATGCCAGCAGGATCTGTCCCTCAGGGCCAAGCTATGGGATGGTCCAGTGCATACCTGGGACCTGTGTTCTATCAGTGTGAACACTGTCTCATGTGGGGAGCTGCCCTGGCTGGTCCTGTGATAGGCTGTGCCAGTTGGGATGGCACGGGCTGGTCCCCATGTCCCGTGGCATCGAGCTCATAGGGAAAACTGAGCTGTATTGGACCAGAGATTGCCTGTCCTGCCTCCATCTCTCCTGGGTTTGTCCCCAACGTCGTGTCGTCTCTCCTGCTCCAGGTGCCCACGGAAGCTTCTGCATGATGTGCACTATGCAGAACCACACGATTCAGGCTTTTGCCAACAGCGGCAATGCAATAAAGCCACTCTCCATCATCCGAGACCTCAAGAGTAAGGAGGGCTGCCCCCCATGACTAATGTGGGAGCAGAGCTGTTGGGATTGGGGCATGTTTTGGCAAACAGCTCCACTGAGATGACTCATGGAGCCTCGGAGTGCCTGGAGACTTCTTGGGCTGCCAGGGGCTTCCTCTGTGACATGAGTCTGATGTGTGGTTTGGGTTGAGGGGACTCAAGCCCCAGAGTCCTTGCCTTAGAGAAGGCAGGGAGGGATGGCATCTGTTGCAGCACGTGCTGAGTCCTCCCTCTCTTGCAGAGATTTCCCATAACTTGCGCTTCGGCAGGCAGGAGGATGCACACGAGTTCCTGCGCTACACCATCGATGCCATGCAGAAGGCCTGCCTGAATGGCTACACCAAGTATGTGGGGCCTGATGGCCCATCACTGCTCTTTGCTGTTCCCTTGCTGGTCCCCTGCACTCACGGGAGTGGACTGTGGAGTGAACATATGCCCCAGGTCAGCCTTATTGTGGGGAGGTTCTGACTCCAGGGGCCTTGGGTGTGGGGTCCAGCTCTCTGCCCCTCAGCGACAGGGCTCTGGGCTGTTGTTCACCTTCTGCTGATTCGTCCACCTCAGCATAGCTGCAGTCCTGCCTCCAAATCCCAAGGCTGCTACAGGCTGGGATCACATCCCACTTGCTGAGGGATACAGGCCTACTTGCTAGCTCAGCCCCAACTTTGTGGCTGTGTAAGGGCAGCTTCCCCCAGGCCCTTTGTCCTGGGAAGCTCTGCCTCTGCTCTGAGCTCCAACCAGAAGCTTCTGCTTCCTAGAGAGGAAGGTGTGTGTTGGAGCCTGGTGTCACCCCTCAGCTGGGGCACAGGGAGAGCAGTCTGGTAGGGGCTGTGACTTCCCACTGCCCCTGGGGCTGGCCAGAACACAGAGTGGGGCTGTCCTGAGGGGTCCACCAGGGCTGGCTGCTGCAGTGTGAGATCTGTGCTGCTGTCTCTGTGTAGGTTGGATCGCCAGACCCAGGCCACAACTCTGGTTCACCAGATCTTCGGTGGTTACCTGCGGTCCCGTGGTGAGTACCAGCAGTGTGGGCCTGGGCCTGGGCAGTAAAACCCTTTGGGAAAATGGCTTACATGTTTGACTTACCAGAGCTGCAGTCGGTCAGTCCTGCAGCACTTGTGAGTCACAACCCTGGTGTGGCAATGGGAAAAGCCACTGCCTGTGGGGCCCAGCTCAGTGCCATCAGCAAAAGGAGCCATGTTCCCAGCTGTCTAGCAACAGCTGCTTCCCCAGCAGAGTGGATGTGCCAGCCCTCCTCCCTGCGAGGCTGTCAATCCCGGTGCTGACATGCCAGAGCCCAGACCTGGACTGGGGGGACACTGCAGCTGTCTGTGCCCTGCCGGGGTGTGGTAGGTGCTGGTGTTGTGCCAGGGTGTGCCCACGGCTCTTCCTTTTGCAGTGAAATGTTTGGAGTGCAAGACTGTCTCGGATACCTATGACCCTTACTTGGATGTGACACTGGAGGTCGAGGTATTGCTGCAGGGTTGGGGTGGGGGTCTCTGCTCTTGAGGGGGGTGTTCCTGCTCTGAGGCTCCTTAATCTGCAGTCAGGTGCTGACAGGAGGGAAGCAGCTTCTGCTGTTGCTCCTCCTTCCCTGTCTCAGTGCCTGTTGTCTGAATATGAGCCGTGACCCTCCGTGCAGGCTGGCAGTGCTGTGGGGCAGAGCAGCCACCACGCCGTGCCAGGGCCAGGCACAGGACTCTGGGCAGCCTGCAGCCCTGTGCTGTGTGCTCTCTCCTGGGGCCAGCACCTCCGCAGGGAGTGGGGCTGTGCTGTGGGCAGGCCCCACGTGCCCTGACCTCCACCGTGTCCTTGCAGCGAGCCGCAAACATCGTGCGGGCCTTGGAGCTGTTTGTGAAGCCAGAGCAGCTGGGTGGGGACAACGCTTACAGGTGCAGCATGTGAGTGTGAACATAGGGGCTTAACGGAGTCCACGGGTGTGCTGTGGGAAGGCTGCCACAATGTGGGAGGGCTTCTGTGCCTGCTGCATGGCTAAACCATGAGGCGCAGGGCCATGGAAGCCTGTGATGAAGCCTGCTGCTCCTCAGCTCCCTTGTCTTCAAAGGCGTGGCCGTGGGGAGGTGTCTGGAGCAGTGCCTGGTGCCAGCGGCACCATTCCCAGCGGGTTTGCCATTGCTGTGTGGCCAGGGCAGGCAGCCATGGATGCTGGAACAGCCTGAGTAGCTTGAGCTTTCCTGGGCAGGTGCAGGAAGAAAGTGGCGGCCAGCAAACGTTTCACCATCCACCGAGCCTCCAACGTTCTCACGATTTCACTGAAACGCTTTGGCAGTTGTGGCTCTTCAGGTGGAAGGAAAATCACCAAGGTGAGTGCTCAGTGATCCACAGCCAGGGCTGTGTCCTGGCACTAGGTCCTGCCCCCGAGCAGGGCGGGAGGTGGTCCTGGTGCAGTCCTGAGGCCATTCCCCAGTGGGAGAAGTTGGGTTCATCCTGGCATCTTCCTCGCCAGTCTCTGCCTGGGGAGAGCATGTCCCCTCCCTCAAGAGATGGGACTCATAGCGCAGCAGAGCTGCTCTTGCTCTGGCAAGAAAGCCATGGCAGCTCCTGAGACATCTTCTTTCCACAGGACGTGGGATACCCTGAGTTCTTGGACATCCGGCCTTACATGTCCGAGCCCAAGGGTGACCCCATCACGTATGGACTGTATGCAGTGCTGGTGCACTCTGGGTACAGCTGCAACGCAGGGCACTACTTCTGCTACGTGAAGGTGAGCCTGGGATACTCCTTTGGGACCCTGTCTGGGCTGGGGCCTGGTAGGTGGTTGTGGGTACCTTCAGGGTGCAGAAAGGAGGGTGCTTGGCAGGGTGGATGGTGTGGAGTACTGGACATGGGGTTCAGACTGTGGTCAGCTGCAGGAAACATGAAGGTCTGCCCTCACAGAGCTCCCTGGTCTGCCCCTGGGCCATCTGTGGGTTTTGGGGAGAGGAGCTCTGATGATGGATGCTGTTCCTGCTACTCTGCAGGTCAGGAGGCTCCCTGGCCAGAGCCTGACCCTGTTCTCAGGCACAGCCTGACCTGCTCCATGTTCTGCTTCCACAGGCCAGCAACGGGCAGTGGTATCGAATGAATGACCATGAGGTCCACCCCAGCAACATCAAGGTGGTTCTCAACCAGCAGGCCTATGTGCTGTTCTACCTGAGGTAAGAGAGCACCTGGTGCCTCCTGGTGCCCTACCCCCACCAAGCAGCCCCAAGGCCCCTGGGTGTGGGCTGGCCCAGAGTGGGGTGCAGGGAGTGGTCCAGCCCCTTTTCATGGTTTGCTGTAGCACCTCACCTCCTCCAGCCTCTGGCTCCCTTTCCTCGTGTGCCTGCTGCTCACCAGTGTTCCCACGGCTGATGTGCTTTGCCTTCCCCAGGCTGGGCAGCCCCAAGAAGAGCTCAGCAGGACCCATGGCCACCGCTGCCTTCAGCCCACCCCGCTGCACTGCCAGTGACTCCAAGCCAATGAAGAAACCTGCGATTAACGGGACTCTGTGTGTGCCACCGATGGGCCCGGTGAGTCCTGAAGGTTGGTGCTCCCAGGAGCTGCTGCTCCACGGGCCCTGGGGGCTGCAGCCAGGCCGGGAGGTGGATGAGTGAGAGGGTGTTGTGCAGGAGAGATCCTGATCCTGCTGAACGCAGGGATCCTGCCTGGGCATGGGGAGGGCACTGTCACTGTGTCTGCGGCTCCTTGAGTTTCCTCACTGAACTTCTCTCTTTCTCCATGTCTAGAAAGAAGACAAGCTGCTGGGGAAGGGGCTGCCAGACCCAGGTGATGTTGGAGTCCCTGTTGCCCGCAGCTCTTCTGGGATGGGGTCAAAGCTGACAAATGGAGTTGCTCTGTCAAAGCTACCCTTTCAGACCCCATCCTACAAACTGCCCCACAGAGCCACCCACGAGGCCACACTGCTGGGCAGTGACACAGTCCAGAGGCCCAAGAAGCCACAGACACCTGGCATGCCCAGAACAGGCTTTCATGCCACCACCACCATGTGCAGGGCCAAAACAGGGCTTCCCCCACAGGGCTCAGACAGTGAGAAGCCACCTACCTCATCCAAGCTGCTGAAGTCCAGCCAGGAACCCAGTGGCTGTGGGGTGATGGCCAGGACCCTGAAGAATTCCTGGGGCAGCACAGTAGGGCAGCTGGCCAAGGAGACCCACAGGGCCAAGAGCAATTCCAGCAGCTTCTGCACCTCTCAGGGAAGGGACTCTGGCACCCACCTCCCTGCTGGCCCTGGCACCAAGCTGGCTGTCCCTAAAGACTGTGACCTGGCTGCCCCCAAAAGCTCTGGGACAGCCCCTGTGAAACCCTCCCTGCTGGGCAGCACTGCGCTGGAGTGGGGCAGCACCACGGCACCACTGCTGGCCAGGAAACCAGAGCTCTCAGCCAAAAAGGTGAGTGAGCTTCTGACCAGAGACTCCAGCTGAACACCTTAGGCCTTCTGAACAGGTTATGTAGGGCTCTTGCCAGGCACCTGCTGACCAGGGGTGGGTGGGGAGAGCCTCCCAGCTCCTACCCAGGGCTGTGCTGGCTGCTCTCCCCCCTCTCTGGATGGGGTGTGGGAGCCAGGCCTTGCTGTTGTCCACATTCCTGAGTGGTGCAGGGGTTGCCTGGGACAGAGGGGTGACTGCCAGTCCCTGTGGGGGGGGCCTTATCACCTTCTTGGTGTCACCTGTCCCCTGGGGCCAGTGGCAGGGGGTGATGCCACAGCAGGAGGGTGTGGGGGTGCCTCCTCCACAGGCAGCGAGTGGGCTCAGGAGGGTGCACTGGGGTTCCAGGTCTTTAAATTTCTCTCCTTCCTTTTTTCCTTTGTACTTCTAACTGAACACACTTCTGATTCTCCCACCCCCCACTTCCCTGCCCCTGTGTCTGGTCTCCCCTTTCTCTGGGCTCCCCTTTTTCTCTTGGCTCATGGAGACCTTGGTGTTAGACCGCCAAGTTTTTATTTATGTCAATACTTGCAGGGCAAACCCTCTCAGAAGGTGAGCGTGAGTGACCACCAAGCACAATCCCAGCCCTCAGCCACCACCCATCCTGACTCCACTCCTAGGCCTCTGGGCAAGTCCAGGTAAGCAGTGCCATTGCTCCCAGGCTCCCACGTGGCAAGCAGGCCAGTGACAGCCTTGGGTGCTCCATGGGGTATCTGTGGGGCCTTGCAGCCAGCTTTTCTGTTCTCCAGGGCTGGCAGGGCTTGCTCCAGGTCTGAGAAGAGCTGACTTCAGCACAGAGTGGGAGGGAGTTTTGCCGGTCCTGACTCTGTACTAATGTCCCATGGGATCAGGAGGCACCAGCGTGGTCTAGATCTTGCTCTGGGTGTCCCTTGTAGCCTTCACCACCAGCAGGTGCTGCAGCAGCACCCACTCTTTCCTGGTCTGCTGTGGGACCTGTGTGTGCTTCCAGAGCAGCATCTGATTCCCATTTTGTGGACAAGATGGCAGCAGTTGGGTGTTGTGCTTCTGCACCTCAGGGGAGGGAGGAGGAGAGGGGCTTCCAGGCTTTCAGGTCAGCCTCTTTTCCTGTCCCTCAGCCTGTCCTCTTCTGCCCTTGACCTTCCCAGTCCTGAAAAGCCTGCCTTCAGCTTCGTGCTCAACTTGCCTGCTCAGCACCCAGCCTCCCTGCTGACCCATGGTTCCACTGCCCACACTTCACACCACCTTCTTTCTGGCAGCAGGGACACGGGGTCTGGCCAGGAGGAGCCAGAGGGTTCCTTCAAAAAGAAGCGTCGGAAGAGGAAGCATCGTAGCACAGACAGGAGCCCTGGTGCTGTGGCTGTGAAGGACGTGGGTGAGGTCTCCAGTCTTCCCAAGAAGGAGAGAATTGTTTCTCCAGAGGGCTTCAAGGACAAAGACTCCAGGCTCCCCAAGAAGGAGGTCATTGCCTCTCAGAAGGACTTCATTGATAAAGACTCCAGGCCCCCCAAGAAGAAAATTGCCTCTCCAGGCGACTTTGTGTCTGTCATGGGGAAGGAGGTGGCACACAAGGGTCTCAGCCATGGTCTGGTCTGTCAGGACATGAAGAGTGGGCCCAAGCAACATGTGCCAGAGCCCAGTATTGGCCTGGGCATGGAGTCAGCTTCACCTCTGAAGAAGAAGAAGAAGAAAAAGAAGAATAGGAGCAAAGGCAGACCCTTGAAGATAGAAGAGTGCAGCTCTGGGATGCTGTCTTCAGACAGGTGAGGGACAAGGGGCATGTTACAGCCTGAGGTCAGGCTCCCTGAGTCGGGGGCTTCTCATCTTTGTGCAGCTGGGATGCCCCTCAGCATGCCTCCAGCTGAAGCCCCTGATCACTGTGGGTGGGTTCACCTCTCCCTGGGTGCTGTCTGGGTACCTCTGTGCCCTGTTGCTCTGTGGGCAGTTCAGACCCCTGCTCTGGTCTGGCTGGTGTCAGCTGACCCTGCTGCCTTCCCCAGCTCCAGGACAACTGAGGCAGAGCCCTGCAGGACACATCAGAGCGTGGAGGCTGGAGAGCACAAGCACCGCAAACGCAAGTGGATGGAAAGCCTCAGCAGCCTGGCTGCCAACACTGTCCCCACTGCCAGCACCCCAGGTGTGACCCTGTGCCCTGTCTGGTGCCTGGCAGGGTCAAGCCTGCCCAGGAGCACTGCTGTGCCATCCCTAGTGTTTGCTGGTCCCACAGCTGCCTGGGCTGGGCTGCCCTCTCCCAGGCCTACCTGCTGCTCCTGGGGGACAGCGTGGGAGCCCTTGCCTCTGCCCTGGAGGAGGAAGTGGGGACAGGTCCCTTGACTGACCCCCAGGACAGGCACTTATGTGCCCAGACACCCTCAGCTGTCAGGACCTTGTCTGTCCAAATGGTGTTTCCTGGGATGAGATCACTTTGGAGAGGGAGGGGACATGGTAGCTGCCCTTGCTCCCCCTGGCTCATTCTCACCCTGCCTGTTTCTGCAGTGGCAGCACGTCCCAGTGACAACCAGACTGGGGATGAGAGACCCTCCCTGGCTGCCCTGAGCCCTGTGGCCAGCAGCTGGGCTGGCACAGCCCCTGAGGGCCAGGAGTCCAGCGTGGTGGGCAAGCTGCTCCAGAATTCCTTGGACAAGGCTTATGGCAAAGAAGGTAATCCTGGCTCACCTGGATGGGCAAACAGCTGTGCAGCCCCTGCCCTAAGCCCTGGGTGGGGGCAGAGCCTCCTCAGCTCTGCAGGGCCTGAGCTCCCCCACCCCAGTGCAGGCAGGGGGTGCTGGGTGCTCCTGGAAGCAGGCAGGTGCACCCGGGCACGGGGCTGGCACAGGGTGGGCAGCAAGGGGCTCCAGCCTCGGGCCCGGGGTGGGGCCAGGTGTAAGGGGATGCAGCAGGGCACAGCCCAGTCCTTCTGAATTCACCGCTCTGCAGTCTTGACCTGGCAGGGTGAGATTTCGGCCGTGAGTCAGGATGCCATTCGGGACACAGCGCTGGCCCAAAGCAAGACTGTCATTGATGAGTGGGACCAGGAGTTTGACAAAGGAAAGGTGGGTGCTCAGCTGGGGCAGGTGGGAAGAGGCTGGGGCCTCTGCACTCTGACCTGAGTGCTCTCCTACCTCTGCACAGGTAAAGAAAATGAAGAAGATGAAGCAGGAGCGGAGGAGAGACTCAAATCCGTTTCAGAAGTTGCAGAACAAGCGCAACTTCTGGTTGATGTCACATCCTGCCAAGATGGCCAGCCTGGGCCACCGGCTCTCAGGTGAGTGAGCCAGGGGGCACAGTGAGCTTGGGGGCTGGGGGGATGGCAGCCTGGTGGGGAATGACACTGCTCCTTGCCTTGCAGGTTGAGATCTGCATCCCCGACTGCTCAGGATGCAGTCCCGGGTCAAGGACCGAGGGCAGCGCTGTCCTGGGAGCTGTCGGAGCACACTCAGAGGGGAGGGAATACAGCCGCAGCCCTGGGGTTGTGCCTTTTCCTTCGGGGAGCTGCTTTCCAGCTGCAGAGGAGCCTGCCCACTCTGCCTGGCCTCCAGCCTGCCTGGGCCGGGCTCCTCGTCAGCTCCTCCGTGCCTCTTCCCCTCTTGCCCCAGCCTGCACCTGCGGGGGCTCCTGGCAAGTGCCTCAAATCCATCCCTGTTGCTCCATGCTGCTGTGCCTCCCCTTCCCAGCGTTACCGACCCTCACTCCATGACCCCCATCCCCTGCACGGGCTGCATGGAAAGCCTCCCCCGGCCCCGTGTCGGCCCGGCCCCGCGCTGGCGCGGGGGCACCGGGGGGGATCCCTGCGGGGCCGCAGCGCCGTCGCCGGGGCTACGGGCATTGAAGGATGGAACTGAATAAATCCCGGTCTTTGTCACTCGGCCATGGTCGGCTGCGATCGCGAGGGGCGAGCGGCGGGAGGGGGCACCGGGACGGAGGGATCGCCGGGGCGGATGGCGGGGGCGGGGCCCTGCGAGGCTCCGCCCCGCCCGCGTCACGTGCTGCCGGCCGTGGCGGCTGCGGCGCGCTCGTCACGCGGGCGGGGCTGGAGCGGCGGCGGCGGGATGGAGGAGGAGGAGGGCGGCGGCTGCGGTCAGTGCGGGCCGGGGGCGGGCGGGGGGCTCTGGGACACCCACCTGGCCCGGGACGAGGCGCCGGGGTAGTCCGTAGTCTGCTGGGCGGCGGCGACTCTCCCGGGCGGGGCGCGTTTGGGCCGGGCCGCTCCCAGGTGCAGGACCGGGGGCGGTGGCACCGGGACGGGCGGGGATTCGGCGGCGGCGGGACCTGCGCCCGCAAGTGACAGAGCGGCCTTGGCGGCATCGTGCGGGCGGCGGCGGAGGAAGCGCCGGGCGGAGCTGGCACCTGGTGCCCGCCGGCAGCGCGGGGGGCGGGCGCGCCGCGGGGCCGCCCTCCCGGGGCCCGCGGAGCTCCGTGGCCCGCTGCCCGCACGCCTGCCGTCGGCCGCTCACGCTTTGCTCCGGTGCTCCCACGGCACTGCCGAGTCCCGGCCCCGCAGAGCTCGGGGCAGGTTGGCCTCGATGGCGCCCGCTGAATGTCACAATCCCCCGGTTCGGGAGCTCCCGGCGTATGGCCGGACCCGCTCCCAGGGCGGGCCACGGTGGCTCAGGGGTTGCAGGGTCTCCCCTCTCATGCCTGTGCATTCTCCTCCCGCTTCCCTGTGCCCTCCGTGCCCGCAGAGCGTTCCTTCCTCCCCGTGCTGAGGACCGGGACTGGGCAGGGAGACCCTGCCTGTGCTGGTCTCTCCCAGGCAGGCTCCCGTGTGTCGGCAGACGGTTTTCCTTGGGCAGGGCCTTGCGGAGGGGAGGCTGGAGTCTGGTTGAGATGTGGGGCCATGGCCCCGGTGCTGGAGCCGTGCTGGTGACCGTTCTTCCTGGGAGCAGCTGGTGCCAGCCAAGTGCCACTGCCGGCAGTGCTGGTTCTGGGGCCGGTTTCCTGCCCAGCTGTGCGACGCGGCCGATTAGGAGCTGCAGTTCCACCCCAGCAGTGACAGTGCTGGGCTGCGAGGACTTCACTGTGTAAGATAAGGAAGGTGCCGGCGGCTGCGGCCTGGCTCGGGTGTTGTCAGATACAACCCATTAGCGGGAGAGCGCTGTGGGGAGTGGTTCTGCCAGCAGCCTCTCGGTGCTTCCCGGAATCACCTGGAAGACATCCCGGGTCATCTCAGCATTAGAAATGTCCCGCTCATCCTGCCGCAGGGGACGCAGGGAGTGCACAGCTGCCTCCAACCCACTGTTCCTGTGCTGGGGGCAGCACAGCCCACAGCTGCTCTGAAGCCCTTAAGCTGAGTTGGTTTAGCCAAGGACATTCTGCTGAGGCTGTAGCATGGTGGGAGCCGACGGGGAGTCTCTTTCTGGTGGGATTGTGCTGACGCCAGTGTCTGCCCCACGGCTCACGGCCTCTCTTCAGCCGTCTGCCTCGGCAGAGAGCAAATCCCAGGGCGAGCAGCTGGCGGCACAGATGTGTGCTCCCCCTGCTCCTGCCAGGGTGTGGGGCTGCACTCCCACCCCCTTCCCAGCATCTTCCCGTGGGGACAGCAGCGAGACTGAGCCCATCCCAGAGCAGAACTGACCGAGTGGTGTGGCTCAAACGCCTCTGGACCGTGGGGAGGAGATATCCTGGCGGGGAAACATCCTGGCTGCTCCTGCCTTGCCGAGCTGCAGCACTGGTGAGAGGATGTGAGGAGCACAGTCCTATCCTGGCACCGTGTCCTGAGCTGGGCCCCATCACGGCTCAGGCTGGCCCCAGGAGAGGGGGATTGGGCACCGCTGGTAATCCCGCTGCACCCGAGGGATTACTGCTCACTCTGGCCTGGGGATTAAGGGATTTCTCTAAGCGGGGTTGATGCAGCCTCCAGCAAAGCAGCTTGTGCCTGGGGGCCTCACTGTCTGGGGCAGGATGGGTGTGTGATGGCAGGGTGGGCTGTGCAAGGTGTGGGGGATCCCCGAAGGACGGTGGGCTGCCAGGTCTGCAGCAGGCTGGCGGAGGGGCTCCTCACTCAGGTAGTCACTGCCCTCCTTGCCACTGGCCTGCAAAGTTCTGTTTTGCCAGTGGGTGCTGGCAGCCCTTTGGCACAGGCTTGGCTGTCCCATGCTGGGACCATGGCACATCCCATGCTGGAACAGGTCCCACTGGCACCAGGGAACACTGCTGGCGGAGCTGCTGCTGATGCTCCAGCCCTTCCCTGGCACAGTGTGAGGTCAGCCTGGGCAAGTTGCTGCGCCCAGCTTGGCGAGCCACTTCCACAGAGCTCAGGGATGGACTCCCAGGTCAGAGGCAGAGGGACAGTGCTGGGGTAGCACCAGGCTTGGAGAGCAGAGCCAGCAGCTTGGGCAGAGGCAGTTGTGCAGCTCCTCTCCTGAGGTGTTTGGAGCAGAGAACAATGAGCCCTGCTGCTGACACTTGCAGTCATGTCAGGGCTGTAGCTATGGTTTGTAAACACCCTGCCTTGCCTGGACAGGGTGCAAGGACCCAGCCAGGCATCCAGGTCACTCTGTGTGGGAGATGCCACCTGGCCCTGCCTCATCCCAGTCACAGCACCCACGTGCCTGTGTCACACTGGGGTTTCTGCAGATGCCAGTCCAGGCCCAGGCAGGTGCTTGTACAGCACGTGCCCAGCTCAGCCTCCCCCCTGCCCCCGGCTCCCTTTGCTTGCCCTTTTGCCTCCTGGTGATGTGGCAACCGCTGCTCTGGCCCCTGGGAAAGGGGAAGTGGTGTTGAAAGCAGAAGGTCAGTCACATCAGCAGTGAGGGCCTGGCTGCCCTCGCAGCCCTGTCAGCTGCCCTTCTCCACTCTCTCCTCCTCTCTGCAGTCACACTGCTCCCGGCATCAGGGACTGCTCCTGCCTGCCAGGGTGCCCTTCCCCACTGCCTGCCCTCTCTGGGCTTCTGCCTGCCCCGCTCAAGTTACTCCTGGCTCAACGATCCCAGTGGATGCAGGGCTAGGTGAGCGGAGCTGTCGAGCTGCTCCTGCCCTGACTCGCCCTGGGGTTTGTTACTCACGACCATGCCCTGTGCTAAAGATCACTCCTGCTTTGAGGAGAGGAGCTGTCAGTCCGGTTTGGGTTTGCTCAGTGCCTGTGGGGTGGGAGGCTGGGAGGGTTGTGCATTTCCCCAGCTCCACAGCTGTTCCCCAGCCTGGGATCCCAGGGCACGACCCCTGGTTCCTGCTGCAGGAGCCCCCCACACACCAGGGCCGCTGCAGAGTGGGCAGTACCTCTGGGGCATGGCAGGGTCTTGGTGTCTGCTCGTGCTGGCACGCAGAGCTGACTGGGCCTGTTGGGCTGGGTCAGGGCTGGGGCTCGGGCCCTGCGCCCCAGGAGCGGGGGCCGTGGTGGCACCCCCACACTCGCACTCCGCGCTTCTCTGGGTGCACCTTCCTCCATGCGGCGCTCGTTGCTATGCGACCGCCGGCTCCTGATGCTTAATGCTCTAATACGGAGGGATAAAACCACTCTAAAAATACCCCGCTGCCCGCCCCCCGCGGGGGCAAGGGGGCTGCCGGGGGGCAGGCAGCCTGGGCAGGGGGGCCGCTGGGAAGTTCCGAAACTCCTCGTCCTCCAAGTGGCTTTGAGGCGCCCGCTGTGGCTCCGGCGGTGGCACGGCTGGCGTGCCGGTGCGGCGGGGATTGGCTGGGGCTGGCGCGTGGGCTCCTGCGGCTGGAGCTCCCCTTCCAGAGCCAGCTCCAGACAGAACCGGGACTGCTCCGGCTGCCCTGCCTGCACCCTGCCCCAGGCACTGGGGAGCTGCCCTAGGTACTGGCTGCCTGCCTGGCACTGGGGAGCCCACTGCTCGGCCACGCACACCTGTCTGGCCTCTGTGTGCTCCTTCCTGACCTCTGCCTGTCCCTGCCTTGCCCTGCCGGAGCTTGTGGCATTCTGCGTGGGACCCCCGCAGCATGGGGACAGTCAGCGAGCTCTGCGCCTCCAGTTTCCAGGCATTCCTCTGCCCCTCGGTGGCTGCCAAGGCAGGTAGGCACTGCGTGCCCCCTCCCCTCTGTGCCGCGGGGTTCCCATCCCCCCGCAGACACGGCGGTACCCATGGCTCTGGTTCCATATGGCTCTGGCTCCATATGGCTCCTGCTGAAAGCAGCACAGAGTGTCCTCGCCGTCTCACTGCCTCCTTCCTCTGCCGGCCTTCCCAAGCTCGGGCCTCTGCAAGCACTGGGCCTGTCGCCTGGCATTGCCCTGCGCTGGAGCTGGTGCCGTGGTGAGACGGGTGTTGGGGAGCCAGTGGTGGTGGCTGGGAGGTCACAGGCAGCGCAGCATGGCCATGGTAGGTCCTGCCCCAGCCCCTCTACCCTGCCCTGCCCTGGAGGATGTGTGAGCGCTCGGTAGTCCTCATCACAGCAAGTGCCGGAGGCTACAGAGGGCAGGGTGGCACTCTCCAAAGGGAATTCTGTGTGGGAAAGCCCAGCTCCTGCTACGCTGTGGGTGTGCTGAGGGTCAGCCACCTCTGTGACCTGATGCTGTCTGCTGGCTCCTGCCCAGCTTGTGGGACTGGGGAGCTGCGCAGTGGGGCAGGGGGTTGTGGGACCCCCTCAGCCAGCCCTGTGGCTGAGCTGGGCTCTGCTCCTCTTGAGGCCTGGCACCATAAGCAGTGCTGGGAGCAGGTGAGGTGCCTGCCTGGCAGCTTCCTTGCACATGCACAGTGTCTGTAGACATGGCTGAGCTGGTGGTCACCCAGCCATGCTGGAGGCTGGGGGTCTGTGCATGGGAATGTTGGACCTTGAGCCACTGGGAGCAAGGTGGTGGCTGTGGACAGGGTTCCTTGGTGGGCTCTGGGTCAGGGAAGCAGGGTTAATGGAGTGTTGGGCAGGGCTGCACAGAAGCAGGAGAGTGTCCTGAGCACAGGGTCCAGCAGCCTAGGAGGGCCCGTCCCCAAACCCTCCTCCTGCTGCACCTCTGCTGTCGGTGGGGAAGGATGGGGCTGACGCAACCCAGGGTGTGCACATGGTGAAAACAGGATGTGGTATGAGGAGACAAGCAGGATGTTTCTGGGGGCCCCACAGGACCCCACCAAGGGGTGGGGGTGGTGGCACCCGCAGCAGCACGCTGAGACCCTGGGCTCATCCCCATGGCCTGCCTGACCCCGGGGCTGTTGCCCCTCTGGTGTGGTACAGCGTGGGCTGGCAGCAGGGCTGGTTGCTGCAGTAGCTCAGGGGGCCGAAGGACACCCTGAGGCATCTGAAGCCCACCCTCCCCTTACTCCATAGCTGGCATTCTGGGTGCCGTGTCTCCATCTCATGCTGCTGAACAGGATTTAGCTGAGTCAAGGCAGCCAAAGCTGATGCAGCCTCTCCCGGCGACTGACGGGGACAGGGATGGGGACAGGGATGTGCTGGGGTCGCTCCCATTGCAGGCACGGCCCCACATCTCCCAGACTCGCCACACAGGGGTCCTGCATGGAGCAGTGGGGTCCCTGCAGACACCCCATAGCAAGGGGGAAGACAGTGGGAAACAACATCCCGTGGGGACTGGCATGGCTCCTAGTCCTTCTCCTGGTTCCAGTTCTTGTCCCAGACAGCTGTGGGAGATGCCATGGAGCCTGTGGAGAGGAGCGGGCACCAGCGGTCCCCACGGCCAGCGCAGGACCTGGACCTGCAGTGGAGAGGTCTGGCAGAGATGGGGGAGCTGCAGGGCTGGGGGTCTGCTGGCCTGCCCAGCTGGTGGAGGGGAAGGGAGGGGACCCCGGCGCTGCGCACTGAGCTCAAGATGTGCCGGGTCGGGTGTCCTGGCAGGCTCCGAGGAAGGAAGGGCTGGGCCAGCCCAGGACCTGCCTGGCTGGGACCCCAGCACATGGCGTCTCCCGGCCCCGCGCCAGGGAGGGGGAGCAGGCCCTGGCGCCCATTTCCCACCCGGCCGGGAGCACAGGAGTTAAGGTGCTGACGGCTCTGGCTCATGGCGGCAGGAACAGGGTGGTGCTGGTGCTGGCTGCTGGCGAGGCCGGGATGACGCCCGAGAGGCCCCGGAGCTCATTGGTACGGGGCCCTGAGTCACCGCGGAAGCACCGAGGCTGCAGGTGTCCACACCCGGCACGGCAGCTCGGGCACGGCCAGCGGGGCCGGGGAGGGTCCTGCCACGATGGTGCTCAGGGCAGAGGACAGCGGTGAGCCGGGCCGGGGCGCGGGGGGCCGGGCGAGGGTGGCCGGTGGCTCCGTGTGTGCCCCGCTGCCCTCGGGCAGCGCTGGGACAGGGACGAGGCCAGCAGGGCCCCGTGCCCAGCAGGGCCCCGTGCGGCGGGGCTGTGCTCTGGGCGAGGTGCGGAGCAGGCTGCGGTTGCTGCTCGGGGGTGAACAGGCCCGCTGAGCCCCGAGCCCCATGGACAGATCCTGCTGCTCTGGGACAGGATCCTGGTTGGGGAACCCGCGCCTCCCTGTGCTGGCGGGGAAGCCCAGCCACGCTGGGATCCGGCAGTGTGGTGGGTCCCTGTGCGAGTTCTGTGCCAGGCTGAAGCCAGGGGCAGTGTCTGTTCCCGTCCCCCGGCACTGCTGTGCCTGCGGCCAGGCTCGCCGGGGCTCTCCAGGGCAGTTGCTGTGCAGAGCCAGGGAAGGGTTAATGCCGCCTTCCTTCCCCAGAAAAGCTCCTGCGTCTGGGGTTTCTCTTCCTCTGGCTGCTGCTGACATGGCTGGGCTGCTTGTCACGAGTGCTCAGCCTCCACCGGGGAGGGACCTTCCGGGGCTCGGGAGCGGCCCTGCCGTCCCTGCTGCCCTGCAGCGTCTCATCTACGCCTCTCCCGGGGCCGCCGGGACCCCAGCTGGAACCCCTGTCCTCTCCCAGGTGGGCAGGAAGAGGCAGAGCTGAGGGCTTGCCTGAGGCCTGGCATGAATTTGGCTTTCCCTGCTGCCGTGACGGGGGTCTGGTGGCTGAACAAGAGGGTCCTGCAGTTAGGCAGGAGGGTCCTGTGACACACGCAGCAGCCCGGGGATTTGGGGGTTTCTGTGTCTGATGAGCGGGTGTGACGAAGCTCATCCCTCCCTCTACGAGCCTGGGCTTGCTGGGCACCCTGGGGGCCTGGCAGTGGAGGCTGATGCCGGTGGGAATGGTGAGAATGGCGCTGGGGCGTGCAGAAGGGCTGGGATGCATCGACACAGCTCTGGTACTGTAAGTAACTTTTAACCTGGTGCCACGAGCCGACCGGTCTGGCTCAGGCTTCCCGACATGGGAGACTGAAAGTATTGGGAAGTGTTGGCGTGTCTGAGGGACGGTGTCGCAAGCCGAGGCGCCTCAGCCTTGGCAACAAGGGGCTGTAAAGGAGGAAGCTCATCAGAGCCAGAGCAGAGCTGGGAAGTGCTGAGCTCAGAGATTCAGGGTGCAGGGTGGCCCTCACCCAGGGAGCTCCCACTGAGGCAGTGTGGGGAGAATCGATGCACAGTTGAGGACAGCGCTGGTCCAAAGGCACATGGTGTTTTTGGGCACTGGTGTGGGGCAGTGACTGCGCTGGGGACACTCTGGTGAGTCTGGGCTGGTGGCAGCGGTGGCTGTGTACGTGGTGGCACACGGGACCTCAGCAGGTCAGGGGGTAATGCTTGGGGCAGGGGAGGATGGTGACAGCCCTACAGACGCCTGTTCCCAGCACCCCAGGGCGGGAGGTGGGGGTGACACAAGAGCTGAGCTGGCAGATCCTGCTGCCACCTCCCTTGGGGACAACACTCTGGAGGGAAGGTGTTTTGGTGTCCTTGCAGGTGACCTTGGTGCAACGCAGAGAAGCAGCTGGCAGAGGTGGGAGACATGAGCATAGTAGGAGGACTGGGAGCACTCTTGAAGGAGCCAGTGACCTTGGGGACTGGAGGGAACAGGAATGGGATACCTTGTCACTGTGAAGCAAGGAGGTCACATGCCAAGGAGCACTAGGAATGTTCCTGGAGCACGGGAACCATGTGGTGGCCCTGAGCGATGGTGTTGGAGAGGGGGTATCTGGCTCCCCAGGGTGACAGGAAGGTGTAGATGTTGTGGTGTGCAGGTGAGGTCTGTCTGGAGGGTGCACCAGCTCCAGGCTGGCCTCAGAATAATGAATCCACTGTAGAGGGAGCTGCAAGGATGGCCAGGAGCTGCTTTGTGTTTGGGGCTGACCTGGTGCAGCAGAACAACCTGCAGGGCTGCAGGTCGGTGTGGAGCCTGTGCTGCAGGGCACAGCAGAGCTGCCCAGCCATGGGGAGCAGAGTGGGCACCCACACCAGCCCGGCTGAGGCAGAGCAGAGTGAAATGGCCTCCAAGTCACTCTGCTGACTTGGAGGGGCAGCAGGGCTGGCAGAAGCAGTGCTAGAGGTGATGCAGAGGCCCGTGTGGGTTCTCACTCTGCAGCTGCCACAGTCTGAAGGAGCAGATGCCCTTGCCCTCAAATTCCTTTCATGCCATTGGTGCCACTTGGCCTCTGTGTGGGGCTGGGGACACTGCTCGCCAGCCCAGCTCCTCCTGCCACCCAGCGCCTCCACGTCCTGCCTCCACCCAGGCCCACAGCTGCTGGCTGGGGACAGAGGCTGTGCCAGGAGTCTGGCAAGTCTGACTGCCAGGAGCACACATGCTGATCTGATCGTGTCTCTGCTCAGTGCCCAGTGACCTGACCCCAGAGGAGTGCCAGGAGCTGGAGAACATCCGCCGCCGAAAGCAGGAGCTGCTGGCTGACATACAGGTACGATGTCAGGGACCCACACAATCCCCCTGTCCCAGAGACAGCAGCCTGGCTGGAAGGGTCCCTGGAGCCCCATGCAGCTGCCCTACAGCTCTTCCTCCGAGGGGCTGTGGGGACAGGGTCCCAGCTGGGATGTGGTCCCAGGTGGCAGCCAGCCGTCCCTGCCCTGCCAAAGCAGCCATGCCTTTTCCTGTACCCTGCAGAGCTCCAGGCTGTGCAGTTGTGCCAGTCTGCGCCAGCCCCTGCCTGGCACGGGCAGGGACCATGTCTCTGGGCCAGGCCACTGCCCTGGCAAGTGCCTGTGAGGTCGTGGCTCATCTGGGACACTGTCAGTTGTGTCCCTGATTAAGGCAGCCGAGGCTAATTACTGCCATATGCTGGGCATGATCTGAAGGGATTAGGGGTAATGTTGTTAACCTCTGAATCTCTTCCTTCCTGCATGCTGGGAGCGTGGCAGTGCTGCAGGGATTAGCAGCGGGGGGCAGCCAGCCCCACTGCCAGTGCCCTCCAAGCTGGTTCAGCCCCTGGGCAGTGCTTGGGGGTGGGGGAAGAAGGGAGGGAAGGAAGGAGGGGCTCTGGGGCCTCTTGGGGGCATGGGGCTGTCTCCAGGGCTGGGGGCTGGAGGGTTTGTAGGGGAAGCACCTCCTTGTCTCAGTGCCCCCTCTCCCCACAGCGCCTGAAGGATGAGATAGCGGAAGTGACGAATGAGATCGAGAACCTGGGCTCCACGGAGGAGAGGTGAGTCCCCGCACCTTGGAGCCCCCTCGGGCTCGCCTATGCTGTGCAGGAGCCAAGGGCAGCTGAGCCCTGGCCCACGACTGCTGGTGTGAGCAGCTTTCCCATGCGCTCTGAGCTCCTGGGAGCAGGATTCCAGGATGATCTGCTGCTCCCAGGTCTATTTTTCCAAGCCCCAGCCCCTCTGTCTGGCTGCAGCCACTGGCGAGCTTTGTTATTCTGAGCTGGTGCAGTCAGTGCCAGCCGGGATTAGGGGGGCCCGGTGGGAGCTGACGCCCAGCATCATTCCCAGTTACCCACTGGGGCATGAAGACTGTCCCCTTCTGCCAGCCCAACTGCTCTCCCCAGAGCCCTGCTACAGCCAGCTTGCCCAAGCCTCCCCACGTCTGGGTGACCTGGCAGGTACCTGCACCCCCTCTGCTCAGGGTGACCCCAAGGACACGTGGTGGCAGCTGTGCACTGTTCCAGGGCCTGGCAGGCCGAGAGCAGCCCCAGGCCACGGTGTGGGGCAGACACAGAGCAGTGGGTCCAGCATGGGGGCCTGGGTCCCGTTGGTCCAGGCTGACCTTCCCCACGGTGCACTGCCCCAGGGGCTGCACAGAGGCAGTGGGGCCCTGCCAGGTGCTCAGAGCTGTTTCATGCCTTGCAGGAAAAACATGCAGAGGAACAAGCAGGTGGCCATGGGCAGGAAGAAGTTCAACATGGATCCTAAGAAGGTACTGTGGGATGGGGAGCAGCACTGGTTACCCACCACTGGGGATGTGCACGGCTCTACCACCTCCCAGTCCAGGTTGCTGGGGCTGGGGCAGAGCCAGCAGCCAGGGCAGGGGCTGGCGCTCAGGGGGCAGGCTGGCAGGGGCAGCCACAGACCCCCAAGCACCTCTCTTGCACCCCTCCAGGGCATCCAGTTCCTGATCGAGAACGACCTGCTGAAGAACACGTGTGAGGACATTGCGCAGTTCCTGTACAAGGGAGAGGGCCTCAACAAGACAGCCATTGGCGACTACCTGGGCGAGAGGTGCACTGAGCTCAGCTTCCTGGGGGTGCTGTGGGCTCCTGCCACCTGAGAGATGGGACACTGCAGCTCTGAGCTCACAGGGGAGCTCACTGGGGGTACCCGGGGTGCTGGGGGTATTCAGTTCATGGCTGGCTCTAGCAAGTGGCTGATTTGTGCAGACCAGACCAGGCGGTAGCTGCAGCTTTCCCCCATGAATGAGTAGAATCTGGAGAAGGGCAGGGGCAGTGGAGCCACTCAGAAGTCACAGGATTGCTGATCATGCATCCCTCGTGCTCTGGCTTTGTTCCCACAGGGATGAGTTCAACATCCAAGTCCTGCATGCCTTTGTGGAGCTGCATGAATTCACTGACCTCAACCTTGTGCAGGCTTTGCGGTGAGTAAGGGGCTGGGAGCTGAGCGTGGCGCACTGAGGGTGCTGGGGACCATGGAGCCCCCAAATCAGCAGCACAGCTGGCCCTCCACAGGCAGTTCCTGTGGAGCTTTCGGCTGCCAGGGGAGGCACAGAAGATTGACCGGATGATGGAGGCCTTTGCCCAGCGGTACTGCCAGTGCAACCCTGGTGTCTTCCAATCCACAGGTGAGCGCCTGTCCCAGATGGTGCCCTGGTATCATCCTGCCCCACAGCTGACTTTCCCCTCTGCCCCTGCAGACACCTGCTACGTGCTGTCCTTTGCCATCATCATGCTGAACACGAGCCTGCACAATCCCAATGTGAAGGACAAGCCCACGGCAGAGCGATTCATCGCCATGAACCGTGGCATCAATGACGGGGGGGACCTGCCTGAGGAGCTGCTCCAGGTGAGGGCCAGGGCCAGGCTGCAAAGCTGGCCCAGAGCAGGGCCCACCACGGGGCTGCTGGGCGAAGCAGAGCTGATTCCATGTCATTGTACCAGAATCTGTACGAGAGCATCAAGAATGAGCCCTTCAAAATCCCTGAGGATGACGGCAATGACCTCACCCACACCTTCTTCAACCCTGACCGAGAGGGCTGGCTCCTGAAGCTCGGTGAGTGCCAGTAGCAAGGGAGGGCAGGCTGCCACCAGGGTGCAATGCCCCTGGGCTTCCCACACTTCTCCTGCTGGCCTGGCTCTTCAGAGCACAAGGAGGCTACAGAGACAGGCACAGCCTTCACGGGAAAGGCATCTGTACATCCAGCCCTCTGTGTTCCCTTGGCTGGGCAGCAGGAGCAGACTCAGAGCTGATGAGGCCCTGCAGAGTGGCTGGGTGGGTGTCCTGGGGGATTCTGCCTCTAGGCTGGGCATGCCCCTGGGACACAGCGCTGGTACCAGGGTGTGGTGTCAGAGCACAGAGACCTCGAGGCCCTTCAGGTCACCAAGTCACAGCAAGATGTGGAGCAGGCCCCCGGGAGCAAGCGGCGAGCTGCCCCAGGCTGCGTGCGTCCCCCCTCCATACCACAGACAGCCCCTGCCTCACCTTCCCTCAGCATTACCACCTCCGCATCCCAGCTCCACATGCAGGCAGCATGCATGGCATCCCTGCTGCACCACCCGGCTCCGCAGCCGGAGCCCTCCGCGCCCTGGCTCCTGTGGCTTCTCTTCTTGGCACCTCTGGGGAATCCTCTGCCCGGGTTTAGTGAGGGGGAATGGGAGTTGGCAGGATCAGGGTCCAGTGGGGCGTTTCCCCAGGGTTCTGCCTGGGGTCAGAACTCCTGATACATGGCCAACCCCTTGGGAGGGGAGAGCAAGAGCTACCTGCTCCCTGCCCTGGGGTGGGGGGACACAGGACAGCCCCAGGCTCTCCTGACTGGAGGGGCCCCGCACACCCAGGTTTAGGCTGGCACCACCCATGGGGAGGTGGAGGGGCAGCAAAGTGGCTGTGGACCCCAAGTGCCTTGGAGGGCAGGGAAGAACCCTGCCAATCAGCCAGGGGGTGGAGTGAGCCAGGCCCTGTCCCCAGCAGTCAAGGAGCCCCATCCCACAGAGCCACAGTGAGCCAGGGCAGTCAAGCCCCACAGCCCTGCCGCTGGCCCAACCCCTCACAGCTTCCCTGCTGCAGCCCGGCCCCACTGACCCGCAGGGCAAGGGGGGGCTTTGGGTTCCTCTTTTTATTTTTTTCCTTTTTTTTTTTTAATTTTCTTTTCTCCCTCATTTATATGTTTCCATGATTTTGGCTCTTCCTTTCCTTGCCCCCAACTCCAGGAGGTACGTACCCCTCTTCCCTGCTCTGCTCACACTGCTGGGGCTTCGTTTCCTTTGCGTTTTTAATTGCTGGTGATGAGTCTCATTGCTGCTGCTGTTGCTGCTAACCCCACACGCCCGGGGACCTCGCCTGCTGCAGGACAGCCCCTCTCCATCTCCAGGCAGGGACATGGGGTGCCAGCCCTGCCAATGCCACACGTTCCCCAAGGCCTGTGGCCTCCTCTGCTGCCCCGGGGGAGGATGGGGCCGTAGTGGCACCTTGCCACCCCCCCAGCTGGGCACCACCATGTCCGCAGACAGCTCAGCCTGGCCAATGGGTCCTTGCCTCCAGTGACACAAGGGATGGAGACAGGTTTGGGGTCTCCTCGGGAGGGGTCCCAGCCTGTGCACGGGTGGTTAGGGTGTGCCAAGTGACTGCAGCTGGATGGGATCTGTCTGCGTGGTGCCCTGTGCTAAGGGCTCACAGCAGTCCCCATGAGGCACCAGCACTGCTCCAATGCCTGCACCCCAAGGTGTCAGGGAGCATTGGTGCTGGCCCTCAGAACTGCTCTGGGGCAGGGACAGGGGTGGGCTGCCAGCTGGCACAGGGCAGCAGGGGCCCAGGGCCTTCCTGGCAAGGGAAGGAGGTGTGCAGGACCCCCAGTGTACACTGTGGCTCCTGGTGTCCGTGCCGGATCCAGCCTGCGAGGGTGGGTGCTCGTCCTGCATTCAGCACTGCTGCCGTGGCTGCGCTGGAGGGGAGCTGGGCCGGGTGGGGGGAGCAGGGCAGCTTCTCCTGCTGGCAGCTGTGGAGCTCGGCCATGGCCTTGGGTCCTGCCTTGCCCAGGGTCCAGGACGAGCGGGACCGTGGTCAGTGTGAACAGAAAGTCCCCGTGTGCTCCCAGGGAGCTGCCTGGCCGCAGTTCCCTCTAGCTGTGCTGAATCTGTGTTTGGGTGGGAGCGGCCAGCGCTCCCGGCCCGGCGGTCCCGCCCTCGCCTCCATCCTCATCCGTGCGCTTCCTGCTCTGGTCGGTGCGGTGTGCGCTGCCTGCTGCTGCTGCCCGCCGCTGCCTGGCTCTGCTTGGCTCTGTGTGTGCGCTGCTGGAGCCCCTGTGTGCCCGGCCGGCTCCGTGCTGCCGAGCTGCCGCGTGCCCGGCCCTGCTGGCCAGGGCTGTGCCCGACTGGCCCTCTCTGCTCCCAGGAGGCAGGGTGAAGACGTGGAAGCGGCGCTGGTTCATCCTGACTGACAACTGCCTTTACTACTTCGAGTACACAACGGTGAGTGGGCTCCTGCAGGGCGAGCTGGGCTGGGGCAGGGAAGGGGCTGGACTGGGGGTGTCCCACCCCACAGCTAAACATCTGCTTGGCTGCACCAGGATAAGGAGCCCCGTGGCATCATCCCCCTGGAGAATCTGAGCATCCGTGAGGTGGAGGACTCAAAGAAGCCCGTGAGTGTTGTGGCAGTGTCCTGTGGGGTCTGGGGACAGCTTTGGCTTGGGCAGAAAAAGCTGGGAGGTTGCAGCACGCTGAGATGTCCCCAGGAGGGGCAGGGGACCGCAGGGCGGTCACTGTCTTCATCAAAGTGGGGCTGGTCACCACAGGGGCACGTGCAGGGCCAGGGGGTGACAATCACAGTGTGTCTGTTCCTCTCTGCCGTGCTGGGGTGGCTGTGCCGGGCGTGTGTGGCTCTGCTTTGTCCCTCCCAGTCTGGGGTCCCCTTTGGAAATGGGGGCTGTGTCTGAGCGGTCTCTCCCTCCCAGAACTGCTTTGAGCTCTACATCCCTGACAACAAGGACCAGGTGATCAAGGCCTGCAAGACAGAGGCAGACGGGCGTGTGGTGGAGGGGAACCACACCGTGTATCGCATCTCTGCCCCCACGCCTGAGGAGAAGGAGGAGTGGATCAAGTGCATCAAGTGAGTATTTGGGGGAGCACGTGGGGGCACGGCACTGGGCAGGGGCACAGCAGGGACATGCCTGCTGTCCTCAAAGGGGACAGTGCTTCCCAGGGCATCCTGCAAGGATGGGGGGAGAAGGCTTCCCCAGGGATATAAAGGGACCTGCCCAGGGCCAGGCCAGGCAGGTGGCACCCATCACTGCAGCAGTTTGGCCTGACCCAGCCCTTGCTCCCCTGCCAGGGCAGCCATCAGCCGGGATCCCTTCTACGAGATGCTGGCTGCCAGGAAGAAGAAGGTCTCCTCCACCAAGAGGCACTAGCAGCCAGACTGGCCCTGCGAGGCCAGCCCAAGTGTCCCCCGGTCATAGGGGCATGGGGGGTGGGGGCCATGCTGCATGCTGGCCCTTGAGGCCCAGGGCCCAGCTTCAGCTTAGCTATTTCTTTATTGTGGGGGGAGGGAAGGGGCACGGGCATCTCAGTGACTGGCCCCCCATCACTGCCTCATCACTGACAGCATCTTCACAGGCTCAAGCTGGAACACAGCACCCCTGGGAGCCCTGGCCTCAGCACCACGGGCACCCTCACTGCCTCTGACCCCCAGGAAGCCTGTGGCCATGTGGCACTGGGTCCCCCAGCACCAGTGCTCAGACGCTCTTGGGGTGTTCTGTCGGGAGGGCAAGCGGCTGTTGGTGAGCAGCTGGAGGTTTGGGGGTGCCACAGGTGCTGGGGTGCAGCCCCAGCCCCAGGGTGCCCTGCAGAGATACAGCTCCTGGCCCTCGTTGTAGCGGGCCTGGGTCTGTCCTAGGTGTCCCCACGCTGCTGCCTTGGACCCCCCCCCCAGCGACCCCCTGCGCTGGAATGGTCCCACAGACACAGGAGGGACAAAGGGCAGGGACTGTTGATGAGCAGTGGTGGCACGCAGGGCAGGGATGTGCCCTCACCCTGCTGTGGGAGCTGTGGCTTGGATGTGGCAGCACTCAGTGGCATTGCCCCAGCCCATCCTTGTGCCATGGCCCTCGTGGCAGGGTGGCATGGTGCCATGGTGCAGCCTGCCCTCAGGATGGCTGCTGGTGGGGGTCTGGGTGGGTGGGCGCTGTGGCTCCACCTCTCTGCCTCACAATCGCCTGTGTCTTGTCCTGTCCCCCTCCCCACGCACGGTCTGGAGGCACCTGGATCAGTATTAGTCTATTTATCAGAGGTGTAAATACTCCTGTATAGTTTTCTCCTTGTAGATTATTTTGTATGTGGGTGGTTCAGTGCAGAGGCCTCACAGGAGTGGGGCGGGTGGGCAGGATTTTTTATTCTAATTTTTTTTTTTTTAATTTGCCATGGCCTTGTAAACTAGTGCTGAAGATCAGCAACAAATAAATACTTGTACCACGCTTCCCTTGGCTTCCTGTGCTCTGTGCAGCTTGGGTGGGAGTCCCCTGCCCCTGTCAGCCCTTGCCCCTTGCCCAGCCTTGGACTGGGCTCATGGTCCTCCCGGCCCGAGGTTGTGATTGCTGGGGGTGTTTGTGAGCCTTGTGCCTTCACCAGCTGCCCCTGGCCACCAGGACAGTGCCTGGGGTACCTCACTGCAGAATGCAGGGTGCCTGTTCCAGGCTGGGACAACTCTTGGTGCTGGACCTGCAGTGGGCACCATGCTTGGCTGGGCAGGGCTGTGGTCACCCTTGGCAGAGGCGTCCAGGGCACTGTGGAGGACCTGGGACAATGGGGGCAGAGGGTACCCTTGTTCTGCATCGGGCTGGGGATGCATACCCAGCTGGTGCCAGGTGTGAGTGGGATCAAAGCCAAGCCGGGAGCGCCAAGCCTGTGCCAGCTGTGTTGGTGCCATCAGGCCTGGAGGGGGTTGTCCAGTCACACACCCTTGTGCCATGGTGGGGATCTGCCAGAGCATTCCCTGCTGCAGTCCCTGCCCATCCTGTGCCTCGGATGGGGCAGCCTTTGGCACTGCAGCCTGAGTCTGGCCAGGGTGGGCAAACAGGATTGCTGAGGGATGGGGCAGTGGGGTGTGCAGGGGGAAGGGCAGCCCTGCAGTTGGGCTGTGCCCGTTGGGCTGGTGCCAGGGTCAGTTGGGGCAGACCGTCAGTTGAACAGCTGGCAGTGTCAGGTGGGGTGCAGACAGTGCCTGGAGGCTGTTGGAGGGTTGAGGAGTGCGACAGGGAAGCAGCAGAGCCAGGTGAGATTGGGGTGAGCCAGGGCAGTGATAGGGCCAGTCAGGATGGGGCAGGACAGGGGGCAATAGGGCTGGGTGGTGATGGGGCAGGCCGTGATGGGGTGGGCTTGGGGCCACTGGGCCCAGGCAGGGATGGGACTGGCAGCTTCCCCTAGGACTGCATGTGCAGAGGGAAGGCTGAGGGCAGTGGAGGGGTGGGATGGGAGTGTCAGGCGGTCAGGGTGGGGTTGGCACAGCCCCTGGCTGAGCGGGGTTTTCCCACTGCCCCCCCCCTCCCCAGGGAGCTGCAGCGAGCCCGGGGCTGGCAGGATGGCAGACGGGCCACAGGACGAGCGGTTAGTCCTCCTTGAGAGCCTGGCCACGGCGCTGCTCCGTGTCCGGCCAGACAAGTGGGCCAAGTTTGCGGCCAGCGAGGAGACTTCAGTCATGCTGGACAAGTTCTTCAAGCAGCCAGAAATGCTGGAGCTGGTGCTGGGGCTGAACCCTGCTGGGCAGCTCCTGCCCACCACCTGCTTCCCACCTGCCCTGAAGGGCAAGGGAATCTACTGCGTGAAGAAGAAGGAGGAGAACATCACTGGGGAGAACTGTCGGAGTGCTCTGCTGGTCGGAGACATCGGCCCCTCACCTGTGGAGCAGCTCATCACCGTGCTGCTGGAGGTGGGTTGCCCATGCAGGCACAGGCTTGGGGTGAGCAGGGTGAGTGGAGCTCCCCGGGTACTGCTGCACTGGGACCCCCGCTGTGGGCTGCTCTAGCCAAATTCCAGGTGGGCTCCAAATTTCCAGGTGGGCTCCAAACTAAAATTCACAGAAGAAAACTTGTGTCAGGTCCTCGCTCTGACCCTGCAGTGGTTCCCATCCTATGTTGAACAAGCCCCATGAGGACAAGAGCTGGGTTAAGGTCACCAACCTGGTTTTCTTCTGGCCCCTACTGGATTACTTCCTCCCTGCAATTTTAGAAACTCATAATAATGCCCACTTACTTTTACCCTGCAGCTGGGAAATGTCTAAGTGGATTTCCCTCAAACTTCCCATAAATATTCCCACTGCCAGTCCAGAGCACCCAAAAGCTGCATCAGCTCCAGGAGCCCTCACTATTCCCCCTCACTGCTGAGGGCTTTTGCTCATGTGCCAGCCCCTGACTCTGCCACATTCATTCACTGTGCCACTTCCAGCCCTTCCCAGGCCATGAGAGCTGGAAACCAGAGCAAAGGACCTTTTGGTCACACTGGTATCAGCAAAACCTATCTGTGGCCAAGAGAGCTGTGACTGCACTGAGACTGTGCTTCAATGGGCAGTGAGAGGGAAATGCCCACTGCCCTGTGTACAGGAGGTCATGACCAAGTGCCTGACCTAGCCCTGTCTTGCAGGTTGTGTCCCCTCTGCTCCTGAGCCAGGATGAGGGGGTGGGCTGGCCCAGGATCGTGGTGGAGGACATCGTGCGCCACACTCACCAGCTGCAGAACAAGATGTTCCTGATGACTGGGAAGATCCAGGGAAAACCACTGCTCCCACTGCCCGAGCACCTGGTCAGCTGGGAGGACTCAGGCGCCACCCTGGACTGGTGGGTGGCATCACTTGGTGCCAGAAAAGCCTGGCAGGGGCCCAGGACAGCATAAATCACTCAGGAAGGAACGGGAGCTGGGTCACTGGCTTGGTCCCTGCACAGCCTTGGGCAGAGCCATCCCCTGCAGCAATGTTTGAGGGGTTCATGCCAGGCATCTGCACTGGCAGAGATGGCCACAAGCAGTAGTGACTGGCTTCCCTAGGGCTGTTTGGGGTTCCCCTGGGGCAGTTCAGGGCTCCCAAGGGGCATAACCCATCTGCCTTTCAGCCTGGTGGGGCCCGTAGATGGCACAGTGCTGCACTCCATCGAGACCGTGGTCATCGAGTGGTTCCAGCAGGTTGAGGAGATCTTTGGCCAGGACCCAGCACAGCAACTGCTGGAGGGGCTGCACCCCCTGCCCAAGGTCGAGTTTGATTTCTGGCAGACCAGGGTGACCAGCTTGGAGTGCATCAGTGAGCAGGTACTGTCTCACCCATGGTGGCCACATCTCCTCAAGCTGAGCCCTCTGTGCTGAGCCGCCCGTGCTGATGCTGGTGCCTCTTCCCTGGCAGCTGCTCACACCCCAAGTGACCGTGCTGGCCAAGACCCTGGAGAAGGCTGACAGCTGCTACTGGCCATCGCTGCAGAACATGTTCAGGGCCGTCAATGGTGGTGAGGTCCCATGCCAGGGTGGTAGATGCCTCCAACCAGGTGTCCTCATCCCAGCACAGACTTTCTCCATGTCTTAGGTCTGGAGGAAGCCAATGATGTCAACCTTCACCTGCAACCGCTGCAGGGGCTGCTGGAGGAGATGGAGCAAATGGAATACGTCCAGGTGGGTGATGTGTGGCAAAATAACCAGGCACAGCCTGGTGGCCTCATCTGGGCAGGAGCAGAGCCCCAGAGGCTTTGGGGGGACACATCCCCCCGCACTGACGAGGCTCTGCTCCCGCAGCTGCGGCCCTTCGTGCCCAAGGTGCTCTGCACCATCTGCCTGCTCCGGGCTCACTGCGTGCACTACCACTCGCCTGCCCACATAGCCCGTATCCTGCAGGAGACCTGCAACTTCTTCATCAGCCTGGTACAGCCCCACGGCCAGCACTGACCCACCCCTGTCCCCTCCAGTTGCCTCTCTGGGGCAGATGTGGAGAGTCCAGTCAGGGTGATGCGGAGACAGCCTAGACAAGGGAACAGCAGAGTCCCCGTAGGGCTGGGAGGAGTCTGGGGCAGGCACGGGCTGCAGGCAGCCACCAGCAAGTCTGTGGGGGTGAAGGGGGCAGGAGGAGCCTCTACGTCCTCCTGACAGCTGCCCCTGCCTGTGTCTGCCCCAGACCTATAAATTCCTGAACCCTGAGGACATGCTGAAGGGGCTGCAAGGAGAGCCCCAGGAGACCCTGCAGGGACTCAAACAAGCCATCTCCACCACAGAGAAGTTCTTCCAGTCCTACAACACTTACTGCTCTGACCTAACGCCCATGTTCTTCCCGGTGGGTGCAGGGATGGTGCAGGAACCTCTGACCCCCTGCACACCAGCACCAGACTGACAGCTCCTCTCCCCTCCCAGGAGGAGTCAGAGCTCTGGCAGTTTCCCCCCACACAGATCTTTGGGAGGATGGATGCCTTCCTGCACAGGCTCAAGGCCATCAAGGTGAGAGCTCAGCACTTGAGGGCACAGTGCCAGCCTCAGCCAGGCCTTCCCTGCCCTGGGGATCCTGGGGAGGCAGTGGCACAGGGGGAGCTCAGCTGGGGCCGCTGGCACAGTGGGACATCACTGGGAGTTCAGTGGCACCATTCCCAGCACAGTTTCCCCCCAACCCTGAGCCCCCATGGCAGGATGGGCACACCCTAGCCAGGCCACCCCTGGGGCTGCTCCTCAGGACTGCTGAGCAGGCAGGACTCAGCCCTGTGCTGGTGCTGCACCTGCAGCGTGGACAGGGGAAGCCAGGTAAAAGGGGGTTTGTGCTTGCCAGGAGCTCTTCCAGGTAGCCATCGACTTCCAGAGGCTGGAGAAGACAGTGCTGGGAGGGGTGCGAGGAAACTTCCTTGGGACCTGGGTGTTGAGGATCTCTGAGGAGATCTGTGAAGCCACCAAGGCTTTTGCTGAATGCAAATATGATCCCTTGGATCCCGATGAAGAGGTGAGCAGATGCTGGAGTGGAAATGTGATGGGTGCTGGAATGGAGGTGTTAACATTGGCTAAGTGAAAATAAAAAAATCTCTTGTGAGAACATGCTGCACAGGGACACATGGCACTGCCCCACAGCAGCACAGGGCTGGCTCTGGAGCACGTCATGGGGCTCTGAACCCTCTGGGTTCAGCAAACCCTTCCTGAAGGATTTGAGAAGGAGCCACAGGGGCTGTGCCACTTTAACCCATTTTGCTCTCAATGGCAGCAATGGAACAAAGACTTTGCAGAGTTCCAGAACAAGGTTGAGGATGCAAACAAGCAGCTGGCTGCCATCTTCTGCCAGGGCTTTGATGACTGTAACCGCCTGACAGGTGCAGTGAAGGTACCTGTGCCCCAGCTCGGCAGCCTGGCATGCAGCTCCCACGGGACCTGGGGGTCTCACCCGTCCTGGGACTGCTCCAGGGTGCAGGAACCTGTGCCTGCCTCTCTCTCCTGCAGCTGGTGCACATGTTTGCCTCCGTGCTGGAGAGGCCCCTGATCAAGGCTGAGGCTTCCCCCTGCTACGTGGCCCTGCTGGGAATGTTCGAGGCGGAGCTGGAGAGCGTGAAGGCGCTGTATGACACCCGGTTCGTGTCCCCCCCGCCCCCCGGGGGGGGCCCGGCCATCCACAAGAACATGCCACCGGTGGCTGGGCAGCTGAAGTGGGCTCTGGAGCTGCAGCAGCGGCTGGAGGGGCCACGCAAGGACCTGCTGGCCATGACCCACCCGTAGGTGCAGGTCCCCTGTCCCCTGGGGACACAGGGCAGCAGCGGGGCAGCACCCAGCCTGCAGCTGGTCCCCTGCCAGGCCCTGCTGCAGCAGCTTTACTGTGGCTCTGACAGTGCCATGCTGGGTGGTGAGGCTGAGCTGGTGTCCAGGAAGTACGAGGAGATGATGGAGCTGCTGCAGCGCTACAGCAACAGGATCTACGAGGAATGGGCGAGGGGGCCCGGCAAGGACTGTCACTTCAGCCTGGAGCAGCCCCTGCTCCAGAGGGACCCCGAGTCCAGCCTGCTCAGAGTAAACTTCAGCAGAGAGGTGGGTGCTGGCACGGGCAGCAGCAGCAGTGCCCCGGGTGACCCCGCGGGCTGGGGCTGCCCCGCTGCCGCGGGTGATGCTGACGAGCCCTCCCCTCGCAGCTCTCGGCCGTCCTGCGGGAGGTGAAGTACCTGCACATCCAGCAGCAGCAGGACATCCCAAGCAATGCTGAGAGCCTCTTTGCCCAAAATGAGACTTTCCAAAAGATAGGGGACAACCTGGAGCTCATCGTGGGCTGGTACAATGAGGCAGGTTCTGAAGGGGAGACAACACAGCTGCTTTTCCAGGCTGAAAGGGACTGGGGGGTTTGGGTACCACAGGCACATCACTGGCACCTCAGGTCTCTGCCCATCCTGTAGCTAAGCCAGGCCATGGGTGCTGCCATCCACCTCCTGTCCCCCACCACTGTGCTGGTGGGGTGGGGACGCTGTTCCTCGATGCTCACCTGTGGGTGTGTTGGCTCAGGTGAAGCACTCACCTGTGGGTGTGTTGGCTCAGGTGAAGCAGCAGCTGATGCCAGTGGAGCAGCCTCTGCTGGCAAAGGAGCGGGAGGCCCTGGACGTCCGTCTGGCCAGTGCTGAGAAGTCTCTGTTCTGGAGCCATGAAGGTACAAACCCCCTCCTTGGCCATCCAAGGCTGGGGATCCTCCTTGTGCATTCTGGGGTCCCCGGTCCCCAACACCAACCAGCTTCCCACTGCCCTGGGGGTGTCTCCACAATGTGCTCGTGTTCCCATTTCCCTCCCAGGTGTCATGGAATACATCCAGGAGATGAGGGAAACCCTGCACGACCTGCAAAGACGAGTCCAGACAGCGAAGCTGAACCTACAGAACATCACCCAGCTGATGGAGGTAATGTTTGTGGCACTTCGCAAGCACCTTTCTGGGACACATCTAGCTGGGACTGTCCTTTCCCTGGCATAGCAGAGCAGCCCTGTTCTCCCCTCCCTGCAGGTCTGTTCAGCCACTCCCTTGTTTGGAAGAAAGGACAACAAGGAAACGGCGCTCCTGGACCTCGATGGCAAAGAAAACGCCTTAGCTCAGCGCCGCGCTGTCATCGAGAGCACGGGCAAGAAGATCCAGGAGATGGTGAAGGTGACACGTGGCCCTGGAGCACTGAATGGCTCACAGGGGCGTGAGGAAGGACTTGAAGCAGTGTCAGGAGCCAATGCCTTTGCTGGGTGCTCACTCCTGGCTGGTTTTGTCGTGGCAGGAGAACGCAGAGATGTTTAAGGCTGACATGTCCTCACGGATATGGCAGAGCTATGTGGGATACATCGACAAAATCGTGTTGGATGGGCTCTGCAGGCTTGTTCACAAATCCCTGCAGCTGCTGCTCACCAACATGGACCCCGAGGTAGGTGCCAGTGTTGTGGCACTGGGTGTCCTGGGGCTGGGTTCAGGGTGTCCCACCGCTCACTGCCAGTGTGGTCAGCGGCCAAACGTGGCTGTCCCCGTGCTCCCTGCAGCTTGCAGGGTGGTGGGGCCGTGGGACAGGAAGCCCACAGCCGGCTCTGACCTGTTCCAGGCCCAGGTGTCCCCGCTGTTCGAGGTGCGCATGGATCTGTCCGAGGACCGGGTGCAGTACCAGCCCTCACTGGAGGTGGGGGCCGGCGACAACTTCATGGTGCTGGTGGAGGGGCTGCTCGGGGACACGGAGGCGGTGGCAGCCTCCATGCCACGGCTGCTGGAGGGGGCGGTCAGTTACAAGGTGAGTCCGTCACAGGCAGCACTCCCAGCTCAGCAGGAAGGGGGTGAGGGTGGCCGGTGTCCCCAGCCCGTCCCTGAGCTCTGCCCGCCCCTTCAGGCGGCGCTGGAGGAGCAGCCAGATCTCCTGAGGATGCAGGAGCAGCTGATGTCGCTCGTGGTCAGCACCATGGCAGAAGGTGAAGAATTCAGTGCCAGCTTTGAGGAGCACTCCCACCTGTGGAGGGAGACCCCTGAGGAGTTCCTGCAGCGCTTCCTCACCTTGGACAGTGCCTCTGGAGAGGGCGAGGCAGAGCCACCACCAGGGAAGCCCTTGGCGCCAGGGATCCCACCCCTCGCGCTCTTTCAACAGGAGGTGTGGCAGGGGTGCCTTGAGATGTGCTGGGTGCTTGGGTGCCCTAGAGGACACTGGGTGCCCAGAGAAGTGCCAGCCACACGCTGTGACCCATTTTTGTCCCCAGATCGACGTGCTCGAGGCACTACATGAAGAGGTGTTGGAGTTTGAGGAAATCAGGGTGTTTGGGGGGTGGCTGCAAAGTGACTGCCGCCCCTTCAAGAAGGCGCTGCTGCGTGCCATCAAAGGCCACAGCATGGTGCTCCGGCAGTACCTCGCCCACCACGTCACCAGCAGGTAAGGCCTGCTCAGCCCTGGTGCAGGGACGGGGTGCTCCCGCTGGCTTGAGGCTGGCTAAGCTGTGGCACAGCACCACTGCGTGCCAGGGCAGGGCTGACCCAGGGAGACAGCCCTGGCACTGCAGGTTCCAGGTGAAGGTTCCAGGCACATTCAGGGGTGAGTTTCTGGGGGGGTCATGCCCTGCAGAGTGAGCCCCAAGCCCCAAGGACACCTGGTGAGCACCATTGTCCTCTCAGTCTCCAGGAGTTGCAGGATTTCATCAAAGAGTCCACTGCTGGCTTGAGTAAACCCCTGGAGGAGGGAGACTATGAAGGACTGGTGGCAGTGATGGGGCACCTGGCGAAGGTCAGGGAGAGGCAGGAGGTGACTGACATGATGTTTGAGCCCTTGAAGGAGACAGTTGCGCTGCTCAAGACTTATGGGGACAAGATGCCGGAGGAGATCCACCTGCTGCTCCAGGTGGGCTGCTCAGGGTGTGGGGGGCCGGGCAGGGGCTTACTGGGGCCAGGCTGGTGACCCCACATGGTGTCCACTGCAGAAGCTGCCCGAGAGCTGGGACAACAACAAGAAGCTGTGCCTGCGCGTGGCGGACAACGCGGCACCCCTGCAAGCCGCCGAGGCCGCCATCCTCCGCAACAAGTGCCAGGAGTTTGAGGTGCCTGCCGGGGGCTGAGGGTGGGGAGGCAGCTCCTCAGCAGCTTTGGAAAGACTGCTGCTCTTCCCAACTGCCGGATCCTGGCTGTCCCCGTAAGCCTCATGCTCCCACACAGGTCCAGCAGCTCGCCTTCAGGGAGAGTTTCCAGGGACATGCTCCTTTCTCGTACACAGAACCAGAACCATACAAGTCACTGAATAGGGTAAGGAAGGGGAGGACACCAGGGCCACTGCTGTCCCCGCTGGCACTGCCTGGCCACTCCTGACTCTGGATACTGGGGAGGGGCAGCTGCTTCAGGTCTGGCTCCAGCTCTCAGGCTGACAGGGAGGGTCTGGCCCTGCAGCAGGGATGGAGTCCCTGCTGGAATAGAAACATGTCCCTGGCACACAGTCCCTGGCTGACACCTTTTCCTTTCCTCCATCCAGCAACATAAGGGCATCGCGGTCTTGGAGAAGGAAATGGCAGCCCTGGCCACGTCAGCTGCACTGTTTGAAGTGTCAGTCCCAGAGTACAAACAGCTCAAAATGTGTCGCAAGGAGCTGCGCCTGCTGAAGGACCTCTGGGACATGGTCAACCTGGTATGTGCTGGGCTCTGGGAGCTGGGCAGAGCGCCCAATGCTGCGTCCAGGCAAGGGCTGGACAGCACTGGCATGGGCACCTGGTGCAGGTACCTGATGCAGGTACCTGGCACAGGCACCTGCTGCCAGCTGGCCATTGCCAGCCAAAGGTGCAGAGCTGTTGCAGCTTCTCAGAGAGCTCATTGCCATCCTCCCAGAGGGAGGGTGAGACATGGGGCAGGTTGTTACACTTAGAGCAGGTCTGCATGGCATGTGCATGAGTGGGGCCCCAGTGGGCACACAGGGCGCGCGGGCACTGGGTATGCTGCTCCTCTTCCCAGGCAGGAATGCTTCTGCTAACCCCATGTTGTGGAAATGTATCCTGGGTCCAGGTGAACCTGAGCATTGCCAGCTGGAAGACAACCAAGTGGGCAGAGCTTAACGTGGAGGATATGGATATTGAGTGCAAGAAATTTGCTAAAGACATCCGGAGTTTGGATAAGGAGGTGAAGAGCTGGGACGCGTTCACAGGATTGGACAGCAGCATGAAGAACATGATGACATCCCTGCGTGCCGTGAGCGAGCTGCAGAACCCAGCCATCAGGGACCGGCACTGGCAGGAGCTTGTGCAGACAGCCAAGGTGCTCCTGAGTTCTCCTGCCCATCCCTGGCCCAGGAGCCTCCAGCCCCCAGCCCAGGAGGCTCCCAAGATCCACACCCAGCAAGGGAAGGGTGCCATTAGGTTTAAATCTGGCCACATGCAAATATTTGTGTGGGATCTCTAAATGTGGGTGTCAGTGACCTCATTTGGGTGAGCTGCTGGACTGCCTCTGTGGAGGTGAGCCCATGGCCCAACCACGCCGTTTCTCCAGGTGGAATTCACCATGTCCGAGAACACCACCCTCGCGGACCTGCTGCAGCTCAACCTACACAAGTTTGAAGAGGAGGTTCGTGGCATAGTGGACAAAGCGACAAAGGAGGCTGGGATGGAGAAGGTAAACGGGGCTCAGCTCCTCCCCTGCTTTGCTGGACCCCTGTGCCAGTGTGACTCCAAGGCCTTGTGTTCAGCTCCTGGGGCTGGAGTCCACAGGGAGCACACAGAGCTTGTGGAGCCCATGCCTGCAGTCAGCACTCCTCTGTCCCCCTGCTTCCCCACGGGGGCTGGGCTCAGCACCACGGCACCCAGCTCATCCCCATGCCCCGATCACAGGTGCTGAATGCCCTGGACATCACTTGGGCAGGAATGGAGTTTGAGTATGAGCCCCACGGCAGGACCCAGCTCCCACTGCTCAAGATGGATGAGGTGCTCATTGAGACGCTGGAGGACAACCAAATGCAGCTGCAGAACGTGTTGGCATCCAAGTACCGAGCCTTCTTCCTTCAGAGGGCACAGGACTGGCAGCAGAAGCTGTCAACCACTGACACTGTTATCAACACCTGGTTTGAGGTACAGAGGAAGTGGAGTCACCTGGAAACAATCTTCATAGCGTCCGAAGACACACGAAGTCAACTGCCAGAGGAGTCAAAGAAATTTGATACCATTGATGAGGATTTCCGAGTGCGAAGCCCATTCTCCCTCTCCTTTTCCCTGTAGCTCTTTGCCACTTCGGGGTGGCTGAAGTGTTTTTCCTCCTCAGGATCTAATGGCTGATGCAGTACAAACTCCCAACGTGATTGAATGCACCAACAAGCCCGGGCTGCACACCAAGCTGGAAGCTCTGCAGGACAGGTAAGGATCCAGTGATCCTGGTGAAGCATTTGGGAGGCCAAAGGAAGGGCTTGGTTCCTCCAAAGCCTCAGCAGGACAAGGACTGAGTAAAGGGTAGAGCTGATATATGGGGGTTAATGCAGGTTTTTCTGTTTTCTGCCAGGCTGGCGGTCTGTGAGAAGGCCTTGGCTGAATACCTGGAGACCAAAAGACTGGCTTTTCCCCGGTTCTATTTTGTCTCCTCTGCAGACCTACTGGATATTTTATCGAAAGGGACCGAGCCCCTTGAGGTATAGGCTGTGTGCGAGCATGGGGCTGAGTCCTGTGCCATTTCCCTGCACTTGTTTGAGCAGTTGTAGAACATTGTTCACTCTTACGGGCAGACCACCCACCTGACCCACCTTCCTGGGGATGCAGTACCCAGGGAGCGCTCAGGGGTAGATCAAATTGCTGAAGACCCCTGTGCATGTGGCGGGGTTCCTGACGGTGGCTGTGCCTCTGCCCTCAGGTGTCCCGGCACTTGATGAAGCTGTTTGACAGTTTGGCCAAGCTGAAGTTCCAGGAGGACTCAGACAAAAAGCCTCAGAAGGTGGCCCACGGGATGTTCAGCCGGGACGGGGAGTACGTGCACTTCGATGCAGACTGTGACCTCTCTGGCCAGGTCAGCTGAGCCTTGTGCAGGCTTGGGGGGGGCAGGTTGAGGATGGGGATGAGCCTTTTGCTGGTTGTGCTCTAACAGCCTGGCAGGAGTACAAAAATGCAATTACAAAGATTTTTGGCTAAAAACCCCAGAAATGGCACCTGCATTGTAGGTACAGAGCAGCACAGTGGTTGAACTCTGGAGCACAGTCCCTCGAGGGTTGCAGGGTGGTCACCCCTCAGCTGTTTGCCCTCAGACCACCCCTCATCACATCCCGTGGGATGTGCCCTGTGGGAGCGGCTCCGGGCTCTCTCTGCGGGACACTGCCATGTGCAGGGAGAGGTTTGTGCAGCACGGGCGGGCTGGAGCAGCTCATTCAGCCCTGCTGGGTGTGACCCTGCAGGTGGAGGTTTGGCTGAACCGGCTGCTGGAGCGCATGCGCTCCACCCTGCGAAACCTCATGCCCCAGGCCCTGGGCACCTACGAGGACAAGCCACGGGAGGAGTGGGTGTTTGACTACCCAGCACAGGTGGGTGCTGCTGCACGGGGCCAGGCTGGGCCGGCTCTGAGAGGGACAGGAGGAAACACAGGCGCCCACCCTGAGCCACAGCAGGTTCCTCTTCATGGCTGTGTTGTCCCCATGGTTTGCCGCAGATCGCCCTCACGTGCACCCAGATCGCCTGGACTTCAGAAGTTGGAGTTGCCTTTGCGAGTCTGGAGAAAGGTTACGAGAATGCCCTGAAGGATTATAACAAAAAGCAGGTTGGCATCTTCTGCACCTGACCTGGAGCTAGCCTGAGCCTCTCTGCCAGGCCAGGGGTCATCGGGAGATGGGCAGACAAGGGCATCATCTCTATGCCCATTATTCCTGCGCTTCCCCAGATCGCTCGGCTGAATGCCCTGATTTCCCTGCTCCTTGGGAACCTGAGTGCTGGAGACAGAATGAAGATCATGACGATCTGCACTATTGATGTCCATGCAAGGGATGTTGTGGGCAAAATGATCCAAACAAAGGTATTTGGTACCAGAGAGAATTTTTGGTGCAGCATCCCTCAGAACTCTGGAGCACAGGTTTCCTGTCATTTCATTACATTCGGGCTGGACACCTCTGCTGGTGGGTGTGGGCTGGGCTGGGCTGTGAGGAGGGATGGTCCTCATCCACCCCAGCACGGCCCTGGGACCCATTTGCCCCCTGTCCCGGTGCTGGGAGGTGGTGAATGGTCCCCAGGCAGGGTGTGTGGCCGTCCCAGCGGGTCAGGGTGGGCAGTGCCCGTGCCTGCCTGCCTCCACAGCCAGCTGCCTCGCAGGTGGAGACCTCGCAGGCGTTTGCCTGGCAGTCCCAGCTGCGGCACCGCTGGGACGACGGGGAGAAGCACTGCTTCGCCAACATCTGCGACGCTCAGCTGCTGTATGCCTACGAGTACCTGGGCAACACGCCCCGGCTGGTGATCACCCCCCTGACCGACAGGTGCGGGCTCGGCTCCCCACCCTCCTCTGCCGGGCACTGCGGCCGTGCCACGGTCCCGCTCAGCCCCAGGGCCCTCCCTCGGCAGGTGCTACATCACCCTGACACAGTCCCTCCACCTCTACATGGGGGGGGCCCCCGCTGGCCCTGCAGGCACCGGGAAAACAGAGACCACCAAGGACCTGGGCAGGGCCGTGGGCATGATGGTCTACGTGTTCAACTGCTCCGAGCAAATGGACTACAAGGTAGGGCACGGGGCAACAGCATGGTGGCACTGAGGTGAGAACCACGGGGTGGCTGTGACAAGGGACCCTGTGTTTGGGTCTGTGGGAACCCAGGGGAGCCTGGCAGGGGGGCTTTATCACTGTGGGGAATTTCCCTAGGGAAGAGCACAGTCCGTAAGGCATGAGCAGCTCTCAGCTCTCGAGTGTTGTCACCAAATCCCCCTCTGCAGCTGCCGTGAGGGATCGCGGTGTCTGAGCCCTGTCCCACTGCTCTGTTTCTCTCCAGTCCTGTGGGAACATCTACAAAGGACTTGCCCAGACAGGAGCCTGGGGCTGCTTCGACGAGTTCAATCGCATTTTGGTGGAGGTCCTGTCTGTCATTGCAGTGCAGGTGCGTGCTGTCCCCCAACACAGTGGCACTGCGTGCCAAAGAGACTTCCCAGCTCACGTCCTGCATGCTGCCGCAGTTAAACCTGACTCGCAGGACAGTTTGCCACTGTTCTCTCCACCATGTCCTGTTTGGACACAAAGTGGAATTCCAGCAGTGCAGGGGATTTGGGCACAGTTAAACCTCACAGTCAAGCTGTGTCCATCCTGGTGACCTATCACCCTCCAGCTCTGCCATCACCTGGGACAGGGAGTTGGGGTGATTAGGAAGGAGCCGGTTTAAGGCCAGCTTTCCTTTTTTTTTCTCCTGCTGATGTGGCTTCAGCAAGATCTCAATATTGTTCCTGGCAAAGCCAAACCCTCAGGCTCACCTTGGGGAGCAGTCAGGGCCAGCCAGGGCACTGGGCAGGGAGCCAACACCTCTGCTCACCTGGCAGGTAAAATGTATTCAGGATGCAATCCGTGCCAGGAAGAAAAAATTCAACTTCCTTGGGGAAACCATCTCCCTGGTGCCATCAGTTGGGATCTTCATCACCATGAACCCTGGCTACGCTGGGCGCACAGAGCTGCCCGAGAATCTAAAAGCTCTGTTCAGGTGGGTTAATCTAAAAAGTCTAAAAGGTGGGTTAATCTAAAAGCTCTGTTCAGGTGGGTTAATCTAAAAGCTCTGTTCAGGTGGGTTGGGGTCTCTGCAGCACTTCCCTCCCTGCTGGCACTCCTGTTCCACACCCGTAACACCCTCAGCCAAGGGTGGTGGCCCCGGTGTGAGGGAGCTCTTGGCACCATGGGACAGTCCTGTCACTCCCCAGAGGTGGCCAGGCGGGGTGAGCTGGGCTGCTCAGCAAGGGGAGAGCATGCTTGGGTGGGTTGCCACCCTCAACTAAAATCCAATTGAGAGTTGGCAAGAAGGGGGTGAAGCATTGGAAGGGGAGGCACAGAGATGCTGTGGGACCCCTGTCCTTGGTGAATCTCAGCCTGTGACTGCAGAAGGGCTGGTGTGCCCCAGTCTGGTGGGACATGAGCCCTGATTGGAGAAGGAGTCTGGGCAGGAGACCCCAGCAGGTGTAACTGCAGCAGCCGACTGTTCATCACACTGGAAACTTGGGGGCAAACCCTGGGAGCTGTGGGAGGGTAAGGACGTGGTAAGCAGCCCTGACAACTGCAGCTGCTCCTCTCTAGACCCTGCGCTATGGTGGTCCCTGATTTTGAACTGATCTGTGAAATCATGCTTGTGGCAGAGGGATTTCTCGATGCCAGGCTCCTGGCAAGAAAGTTCATCACTCTCTACACGCTCTGCAAAGAGCTGCTGTCGAAACAGGTAATTAACAATATTACACAGTGCTGGCTGGGAGAGGAAAGAGTCCATTTGATCATCAAAGCTGAGACACTGTAGTGGGATTGCTGGTGGTGACACACAGAGTGACAGTTCTGCACTGCTCAGGTCTGGACAAGATCCACTTCTACCTGGTGCATCATATGCCACCTTGATTCCTTAAGGAAGGAATCAAGAAGCCCAAAAGCTGAGTAGCATGGAATTAGAATTAGAATTAGAATTAGAATTAGGCCAGTTAAGGTGAGAGCATTCAGATATTATTCATCTCAAGAGAGGTGATTCACATATAAACGTGCCTCCAAGAAGGAAGTCAGATTCCCAGCTCCACACCACCCCCATGACTGACAGAGGCTTCTCCTGCAGATAAGCTCAGTTTAGGTCCAGCCCAGTCGGTGCCATGTGGATGACCTGGTTGGGGCTGAAGGACAGGGTGCTCCTCTGCAGTGCTGTTTGAAGCAGTTCTCCGTCACCAAAGTGAAATGGTGATTCTCTGCTTCCTGTCCAGGACCACTACGACTGGGGGCTGCGGGCCATCAAGTCCGTGCTGGTGGTGGCAGGCTCCTTAAAGAGGGGGGACCCCGGCTCTGCAGAGGACCAGGTCCTGATGAGAGCTTTACGAGACTTCAATATCCCCAAGATCGTGACAGATGACTTGCCTGTGTTCTTGGGGCTGATTGGAGACCTGTTTCCAGCACTGGACGTTCCCAGGAAGAGGGACCTCAACTTTGAGAAGGTGCAAGCCCAAGCATGGCACCATCACCAGAGATGTCCCAGTCCTGGCAGGATCCAGAGGCTGACGGTCTATTCAGCCCTTCTGGGGGCAGCCAGCTCGTGTCCAGGGCCTTTCCAAGGCTGCTGGTGGTCAGTGCCTGCTCTCCCTCCCAGGTCATCCGTGAGTCTGTGCTGGAGCTGAAGCTTCAGGCAGAGGAGAATTTCGTGCTGAAGGTGGTACAGCTGGAGGAGCTGCTCCAAGTGCGACACTCCGTCTTCGTCGTTGGCAACGCCGGCTGCGGCAAGTCCCAGGTAGGGCCAAACCATCCTGAGGACATGGGGCTCCCCTGGCCTCAGCCAAGCGTGTCCTGTGGCCTCCCCTGGCTTCTTGGTGAGGGCTGTGCAGAGCCCAGCCCCGCAGGAGCAGTGTTTGGGCAGAGGACAGCAGTGCAGCCATGGCTGTGCCCTCAGGCCGTGTGTCAGCCCCTGCAGCTGAGCAGGTTTGGGATGCATGGCTCAGGAGCTGCCCAAGACACCCATGGGCAGAGCAGAGACAAAGACGGAGAGCAGACAGGGGCATGCTCTCAGGATTGACCTGGGCATGCTGTGGTGCTGGCAGGATGACAGGACAGGGCTGGCTGGCAGGCCTGGGCTCACACAATGCCCTGTCCAGGGGCTGGCTCTGCACAGGGAGCTCAGAGCTTTCCCAGAAGCAGTCCAGGTGGGAGCAGGGCTCCATGACTCCCCCGCAGAGAGGCTGCTGAAGACTGTGTTTGCCCCAGTGGGATCAGCACTGTGGCTGCGCCATCCTCCCTGCACAGGTGCTGAAGTCGCTCAACAAGACATACCAAAGGCTGAAGAGGAGGCCGGTCACTATGGACCTGGACCCCAAGGCTGTGACCTGCGATGAGCTGTTTGGGATCATCCATCCGGCCACACGGGAGTGGAAGGATGGTGAGACACCAGTGCTGTGAGCTCAGTTTATGGGATGTGAGATGCAGTGGGAAGACTTTTCCTTGGGACTCTTTCCTGGAGTGGGAGGGAGAAGGAATATGTTTCACAGGAGCAGCAATCCCACATGTCCCCCAGCAAACAGCTGTGTGTGGAGAGGAACAACCTGAGTCTCTCTGTGGGGCAGGTCTGTTCTCCACAGCAATGCGTGACCTGGCCAACATCACACATGATGGGCCCAAATGGATCATCCTTGATGGAGACATTGATCCAATGTGGATCGAGTCCTTGAACACAGTCATGGATGACAATAAGGTTGGTGCCATCACACCCCAGGGCTTTGCTGGTCTTTGTCTCGGGGAGACCAACTCCAGACATCCCCCACAACGAGGCACTTCCCCCAGGTTCTCACCTTGGCCAGCAACGAGCGCATCCCCCTCACTCCCACCATGAGGCTCATCTTCGAGATCAGCCACCTGCGGACGGCCACACCGGCCACCGTGTCCCGGGCTGGAATCCTCTACATCAACCCTACAGACCTGGGCTGGAGCCCGTGAGCTGGGCAGGGAAAAGGATGGGATGGGATGGGATGAGAGGGGAGGGGAGGGGATGGGATGGGATGGGATGAGAGGGGAGGGGAGGGGATGGGATGGGATGGGATGAGAGGGGAGGGGAGGGGATGGGATGGGATGGGATGAGAGGGGAGGGGAGGGGATGGGATGGGATGGGATGAGAGGGGAGGGGAGGGGATGGGATGGGATGGGATGAGAGGGGAGGGGAGGGGATGGGATGGGATGGGATGAGAGGGGAGGGGAGGGGATGGGATGGGATGGGATGAGAGGGGAGGGGAGGGGATGGGATGGGATGGGATGAGATGGGATGGGATGGGATGGGATTGGACGGGACGGGACAGGACGGGACAGGACGGGATGGGATGGGATGGGACGGGACAGGATGAGGGGATGGGATGATGGGAGGGGATGATGGCATGGGATGGGATGGGACGGGATGAGGGGATGGGATGGGACACTTGTGGCAGCCCTGCTTGTCTCTCCCACAGCATTGTGGCCAGCTGGATTGAGACAAGGACAGAGAAGTCTGAGAAGGCCGCTCTGATGATCCTCTTTGACAAGTACTTGCCACCATGCCTGGAGAAGCTCAAGTCTGGGTTCAAGACAATCACCCCTGTTCCTGACGTCACGGCCATACAGACAGTTCTGTCCCTGCTAGAGTGTTTCCTGACACCGAATAATGTCCCACCAGACTCACCCCGGGAGCAATACGAGCTCTTCTTCGTCTTTGCCTGCATCTGGGCCTTTGGTGGGGCCTTGTTCCAGGACCAGGTACAGCTAAGGGACTGTTCAGCACCTGCCACCCTTCTTTGCATCCCATCACGTGGCTGGGGTCTGAGTGTCTCTGTTTTGTCCTCCAGCTGGTGGATCACCGCCAGCAGTTCAGCAAGTGGTGGCTGTCAGAATTTAAAGCCATCAAGTTTCCTAATCAGGGGACAATTTTTGACTATTACATTCATCCAAAAACGAAGACATTCAATCCCTGGGATGAAAGAGTGCCAGAATTTGAGCTCGACCCCGACGTCCCCTTACAGGTATTTCCCACAAGTGCTGTGTTTATATGGTTTGTTTGACTATCACTCCACAGTCTTCCCCTCAGCAATGCATGGAGCATCATCAGGATTCCGACTGGTAGCACACATCAAACCCGATGGCTTCCAGTGGTTCTCTTTACCCCACAGAAGCCTCAGGCAAGGGCTGTGAGTTCCATGTCTCCTTTACCTTCAGATTAACCTGCAGCTTCAGAGAGTCTCACAAAATAGCTGTGACTATTGCCTGAGTGCAAAGTGTCCTTTAGCACTCCATTTGTGTCTCCCACAGTGGCATCTTGGGGGGATTATTGAAGCTGTCAGGGAAAAGGGCAAGGAGCTGTGGCTGTGTGGTGGTTTCAGGAGCTGTCCATGTTGTTCTGTGTAATAACTTGGTTTTGGTCAGAAAGTCTTTAGAATAACAGAGCACACAAGATGTGCTGCTTTAGAGAGGGACCAGGTTTGCCTGCAGAGAGCACCGTCTGTTGGAGCTGCCAGGAGTGCTGTGCAGGGCTCTGGCACGCTGCCCCGACAGAGGATCCTGCCTCTGCCAGTGCCAGGGCAGTGCAGGGCCTGACAGAGGCTCTCCCCAGGCTGCCGTGGTGCACACCACAGAGACCATTCGCCTCCGCTACTTCATGGACCTGATGATGGAGAAGCAGCGGCCGGTGATGCTGGTGGGGAATGCAGGGACGGGAAAGTCAGTCCTGATGTGGGACAAGCTGGAAGCACTCGGCACAGATGAATATCTGGTGCAGTCTGTGCCCCTCAACTTCTACACAACCTCGGCCATGCTGCAGGGTAAGGCTCGCAGAGGTAGCAGCTGGCCCTGCACTGGGCTGTGCTCCAGGGTCCTGTAGTGCTGACCCCCACCCATCCACTCCTCTCGCTGCAGCTGTCCTTGAGAAACCCCTGGAGAAGAAATCAGGGAGAGTTTTTGGCCCACCTGGCACCAAAAGGCTGATCTACTTCATCGATGACATGAACATGCCAGAGGTGGACAAGTATGGCACTGTGGCACCACACACGCTTATTCGGCAGCACCTGGACCACGGGCACTGGTGGGTGCTGGAGAGGCATGGCATGACAGGGGGAACCTGTCCCCATGCCTGGGGAAAGCGTCACAGTGCTGGTTCCTGCACAGGTATGACAGGAACAAACTGACCCTGAAGGACATTCGCAATTGCCAGTACGTGGCCTGCATGAACCCGACCGCGGGGTCCTTCACCATCGACCCACGGCTGCAGGTGTGCAGGGCCTGGGGGCACGGTTGTGCCTGGCACTGAAGCCCAGAGGGTGGAATGAGGCAGGGGACCCTGCAGTGCCAGCTGGCTGCATCAGCCCCTGTGGGACGAAGAGCCCATGTCCATTTCTGCCCCTTTTTGCAGCGCCACTTCTGCGTCCTCGCCGTGTGCTTCCCCAGCCGCGAGGCTCTGCACACCGTGTACGGCACCATCCTGCAGCAGCACCTGGCCCGGCACAACATGCCAATGCCTCTGCAGAAGATGCAGCCCAAGCTGGTAGCAACAGCGCTAGGTGAGCCTTTGCCACACTGGGGTGGGACGAGCCCCTGGGGAATGCACTGCTCAGGGGTCTCTGGGGAGCCTGCTCATCACCCTGTCCTGCCAACAGCCCTGCACCAGAAGGTTGCCACCAACTTTCTGCCAACAGCCATCAAGTTCCACTACATCTTCAACCTGCGGGACCTCTCCAACATATTCCAGGTAGTGAGAGAGCTGTTTCTTCTAAAATATCCTTGTTCCTCCCTTTCCTGATCCCACACCCTTGCAGCATACCATGTCCCTGAAAAGGGCCTTGGCCACTCCCCAGAGCAAACCTTTGCAATGAGCTCTGAGCAGCACTAAAATAACCCTAAGGGCTATGGGATTTGTTTGTCAGGGGCTGCTCTTCTCCACCCCTGAATGCCTGAAAGCCCCTGTGGACTTGGTGCGTCTCTGGCTCCACGAAGCAGAGAGGGTGTATGGAGACAAGCTTGTCGATGAAGAGGATCAGTACAGCTTCAAGAAGGTGATGGCCGACATCTGCAAAGCCTCCTTTCAGGTGAGCTGTGCTGAAAAGTAGGATCCTCCAGCCCAGTGGTGCCCCGGGTGCCCCACACCTGAGCCCCACGGCTGGAATTGCCTCTCCCAGGAGCTCAATGAAGAGCTGATGTTCGCCAAGCCCAACATCTACTGCCACTTTGCCCAGGGCATGGATGAGTCCAAGTACATGCCAGTGACAAGCTGGGCATCTCTGAGTGACCTGCTCAGGGAAGCCCTGGACAGCTACAATGAGGTGAATGCAGCAATGAATCTGGTGAGTGCCTGTGGCAGGCAGGCCTGCCCTGAAAAGATGGGACTGCAGCACTGCACTGCTTGGTTGGGTTGGTGCATTAAGTGGTATTCACTGCCCTTTCTGCCCTGGTCCAGAACACCAAACCTTCCCTCCTGTTTTCTTCAGGTGCTTTTCGAAGACGCAGTGTCGCACATTTGCAGAATTAGCCGGATCTTGGAGTCTCCTCGGGGCAACGCGCTGCTGGTGGGGGTGGGAGGCAGTGGAAAGCAGAGCCTGGCACGGCTGGCATCTCACATCAGCAACCTGAGTGTGTTCCAGATCACGCTGAGGAAAGGCTACGGCATCCCAGACCTGAAGGTAGGAGCAGCTTTGGACCCTGGCTCAGTGCCACCTGCACCTGCAGTGATAGTGCCTGGGGGGGCTCACGAGGTTCTGCTCTCCTTGTGACACGGTTTGCACACAAGGAACCACAGGTGACACCCCTGAGTCCTGCCCCAAGGGGCCACAGTGCTTCCCCAGCCAGGCATGGGCAGGAGCTACTGGTGACAGCGGGGGTGGTGTGTGGACAGCCCTGGTGTTGAGGAGTCCTGCCCCAAGGGGCCACAGTGCTTCCCCAGCCAGGCATGAGCAGGAGCTACTGGTGACAGCCGGGGGGGGTGGTGTGGACAGCCCTGGTGCTGGACCTGTGCCTGGGCAGAGCACCTGACACCAGCTCCTTCCCAAAGGCTCCCTTCCAGCTCTCCGGGGCAGCCCAGGGCTGCTCCAAACCAGTCACTTTGCAGAACACCTCATGGGGGTTGAACTGGAGGGTGACAGTTTCTCTCTGTCCCAGCTGGACCTTGCTTCCCAGTACATCAAAGCAGCTGTGAAGAACATCCCCGGCGTGTTCCTGATGACAGACTCCCAGGTGGCTGAAGAATCATTCCTGGTTGTGATCAATGATTTCTTGGCATCTGGGGAGGTGCCAGGCCTCTTTCAGGATTCTGACATGGAAACCATCATTGGGTCCATGAGGCCTCAAGTGAAGTCCCTTGGATTGGAGGATACAAAGGAAAACTGCTGGAAATTATTTATAGAAAAAGTCAGGCGCCAGTTAAAGGTGGGTGTTTGCTCTCCAGGTTGATTTATCTGTGCCCCTGATCTGCCCCATCCAAAACCTCTTTGCAACAGGCCACAGAACTCTGAGGTTTAGGCAAAAGGTGATTCCAGAGACTCCCAGGTGCCCCCAGCCCCAGAGGTGCAGGGCAGAACAGCTCTGTACTGACCTCCCTGAGGGCAGAGCAGGTCAGTAGCTTCCATGGCCACAGACCAAGCTGGGCACTCCCAGGGACACCCACACGAGCACCGAGCTCAGCTGCTGACTGCGGGCACCAAAGGGGAGCCAGCTCCAGCCCTGGTCAGAGTTAATGGGAAGGCAGCAAATCTCAGGTCTGCAGCAGAATCCTTGCAGCCATGTGGAGCCCCCACATACACTGCCCCCACCCTGGCAGCGGGGACACCCCGCTCAGGCACTGCTGCTCTGCCCCAGGTTGTCCTCTGCTTCTCCCCTGTGGGCTCAACCCTGCGTGTGCGGGCCAGGAGGTTCCCAGCTGTGGTCAACTGCACAGCCATCGACTGGTTCCACGAGTGGCCAGAGGACGCTCTCGTGTCTGTCAGCAGCAGATTCCTGGAGGAAACACCAGACATCGAGGTGAGCTGGGACCCAGGAGAGCTGCTGTCCTAGGGCACAGGGGATCCCAGGCTGCACTGGGCAATGAACTGCACCTCTGCTGCTCTCTGTGTTTAGTGTGCCCAGGGATGGGGGTCTGGCATGGGGGTCAAGCTGGGAATAGGTCTGGGATAAGTTTACCGCTGGTTCCAGTGTCAGAGCCTGCAGCCCTGTGCTGTGTTGATGAGGATGAACCTCCCCTTTCCATTCTGTCCTTAAAACACCCCCAACAGGCAACAGCCCAGGGACAGCAGCTCCTCCCCACACAGGGATGTCAGGGACAGAGCTGGGCATGGGAACCAGCCCCAGTGCCTTTACCGCCAGCACCTCAGCTCTGACTTGTGCTGCTGATGAAAGGGGTCACTTTGCTCTGGCCTCTGTGGCTGCACACAGAGCCAACCTTGCAGGAGGGCTCAGTGCAGCCACTGCATGCCAGTGCTGCAGCAGCTCCCTGTGTGTGCTCTCTGTACAGCCAGAGGTCAAGGCCTCCATCAGCCAGTTCATGTCCTTCGTCCACACAAGCTCAAAGGAGATGTCCAAGACCTACCTGGCTGTGGAGAGACGCTATAACTACACCACACCAAAGACCTTCCTGGAGCAGATAAAGCTCTACCAAAACCTGCTGGCAGATAAAAGGAGCAAGCTCTCTGCCAGCATCGAGAGGCTGGAGAAGGGGCTGATGAAGCTGCAGAGCACAGCGTCACAGGTGCCTGCCCATAGCCCCTCTTGTGCATCGTGCCTGTTCTGGGTCTGGCAGGGGGGAGAGAGCAGGCACATCCCTGCAGGACGGTCACAGTGTCTGTGAGGTCCTCAAGCCATAACAAGACACTGCTGCTCCACCAGGCAAGGCTTGGCAGGATCAGCCCTTTTATCTGCTCTGTTTCTTCCCTCATTGAGGTGGATGACCTGAAAGCCATGCTGGCAGTCCAGGAGATAGAGCTGAAGCAGAAGAATGAGGACACAGACAAACTGATCCACGTGGTGGGTGTTGAGACAGAGAAGGTCAGCAAGGAGAAAGCCATTGCTGATGAGGAGGAGCTGAAGGTCGAGGCCATCAACAAGGTGTGAAGTGCTGAGCTGGTGTCCAGCATGGGACAGGGCAGTGTGAGCTCTGTGGTTACAGCCACTTACCCCATCCCATGTCCTCCCTCCCCAGATGGTGGCTGAGAAGCAACGAGCCTGTGCGAGCGACCTGGCAGAAGCAGAGGTGGTGCTCTCGGCCGCCCGCGAGGCCCTCGACACGCTCAACAAGGTGGGTGACCTCTCCATGGGAAGCAGGTGCCCAGCCAGGGCCGGCAGCCCTGGGCCAGGGGGATGCTCAGCGGCCCTGTGGTCCCTCCCCAGTACAACCTGACGGAGCTGAAGTCCTTTGGGGCCCCACCACCAGAAGTAGTGAATGTGATGGCAGCTGTGTTGATTCTGACGGCTGAAAACGGCAAGATTCCGAAGGACAAGAGCTGGACAGCAGGAAAAGTCAAGATAGGAAAAGCAGACACTTTCCTTGCAAGTTTAAAAAACTATGATGGGGAAAACATCCCTGAGGCCTGTCTCAAGGCATTTGAGTGAGTCTATGGCTGGTTCCTGCCCCTTCAGAGCCCCTGCCCCCAGCTGCCCTGAGCAGGGAGGCCAGGGGGGACCCAGAGCACAGCAGGGTTCGGGGACAGCAGTGGGATGCAGGCGCTGGCCCTTCTGTCCCATGCTGCCACCCAGAGGCAGCCCAAAGCCCTGGGAGGAGTGGGACGGGCTGCCGGCAGCTGCGGAGCAGTGCCACAGCACGGTGTGTCCTCCTGTGCCAGGCCGTACCGCAACGACCCCAGCTTTAACCCAGAGTTCATCAAGTCCAAGTCAACGGCCGCAGCAGGGCTGTGCTCCTGGTGCCTCAACATGGTCCGCTTCTACGAGGTGCACTGCACGGTGAAGCCCAAGAGACAGGCAGTGGCTGATGCAGATGCCGAGCTGGCAGAGGCACAGGCGAGGCTGAGCAAAATTAAGAGCAAAATTGTGGTATGTGTGTGTCCCCAGAGCCCCCAGCCACGAGCCCCTTGGTCACCAAATGAGCAAAAGAACTCGGTGAACCCAGAGCCCAGTCCAAGCACTGTGCTGGGCTGGAGATGCTGCAGAGCTCTGGGACCATGGAGCCTCCCATCTGGGCAAGGAATAGCTCTGGGACTGTTCTCTTTCAAAGGCCCTGAATGAAAACCTGGCGACTCTCACTGCTCAGTTTGAGAAAGCCACAGCAGAGAAGATCAAATGCCAGCAGGAGGCTGATGAAACCAACAAAGTCATCAACTTGGCAAACAGGTACCATGCAAAGACTGGCTGTGAAGCATCAGGGCAGGCTGCTGCTCCCTGGCATGGCCTGGTGGCCCTGACACCAGGGCCATGGGAGCAGCACAGCCCCCCGTACCCTCCCCGAATTAAAAAATTCTGAGATTAATTGGGCCAGACATTCATGGGGGAGGCAGCCACGGAGATGTTTGGTGACAATGCCCCAGGTCACCATGGCTGAGTTGCCACCCACCCCCCACCTGGTCACAGCAGCCCCCATCCCCTCCTACCCCTAGGCTGGTTGGGGGCCTGGCATCCGAAAACGTCCGCTGGGCTGAGTCAGTGGAGCAGCTCAGAGAGCAGGAGAAGACGCTGTGCGGGGATGTGCTGCTGGTCTCCGCCTTCGTGTCCTACATCGGATACTTCACCAAGAAGTACAGGGCTGAGCTTCTGGAGAAGCACTGGGTCCCCTTCCTCCAGGGGCAGTCGGTGAGAAGCCGCAGGTTCCCCCCAAGTGCCTTCCCCCATGCCCACCAGCACCGGGGGCTCCCACGCCTCTGTGCCAGGCACCCAACAGCCCCTCCCGGCAGGTGCCCATCCCCATCACCCCGGACCTGGACCCCCTCAGCCTCCTCACGGACTCTGCCGATGTGGCTGCCTGGAACAACCAGGGGCTGCCCAGCGACCGCACTTCCACCGAGAACGCGGCCATCCTGTGCAGCACCCAGCGCTGGCCACTGCTCGTGGATGCCCAGCTGCAGGGCGGCAAGTGGATCAAGAACAAATTTGGGGAGGACCTGCAGATCGTCCGTCTAGGCCAGAAGAGGTGGGTCAGGGGCTGTGGGGTGAGCACAGGCTCAGGCTGCACCAGCCCCCCTTTCCCTACCATTGAAGGGTGCAGAGTCAGGGCAATCACGTCCCCCATCAGATCCAGGGGACCCAAGGGCAGCAGCCCTGATGGTGTACCTGACACCTCCAAAAGCTCTGTGGGGGCCGGGACTGGCAGAGCACAACAGGGTCCTGACAGGTCACAGTGGGTCGAAAGCACTCTGTGAGCCCCCCACAGCAGCCCAAGCCCCCCACAGTGCACAGGCTTGCATACACAGCTCCCCTGTTCCCCCTCAGGTACCTGGACATCATTGCCCAGGCGGTCTCTGAAGGACAGACGCTGCTGATCGAGGACATCGGGGAGACGATAGAGGCAGTGCTGGACCCGCTGCTGGGCAGGACCTTCAAGGGCAGGTCAGCACACCCCAGTGCTCAGGGGTTTCACCTGCCCCAAGCAGCCATTGCTGCCCCAAAATGCTGCTAGATGCACCTTCACTGTGGGCAGCTTGGGAGCCTCATCCTTCTTTTGCTTTGGCCACATCCTCCAGTGCTCTCCAATGTGTCCCATGGATGCCTCTGTACTAAATGTGGCCTGGTCCTTGGCATCCAGTTCATTTAGTCATTCAAGGACATGTTCCCTGGGACACCTGCCATGCAGCATGAAAAGCTGTAAGGGGAACTGCACCCCAGAGGCCTTGAGGGGCTGTGGCAGGGCAGTCTCCAGCTCCTGTTCTTCCATCCTTGCCCTGCCAAGTCTGGTTTGGTACTTCTGCCCTTGCTGTGACTTTTCCCAACCAAAGAAATTCATCCCAAGTGGCCAGGAACAGCACACAGGCTGAGGGCACCTGGCTGTGATGAGTTATTGCCAGTGTGTGGGGATTAATTTCTTTAATTAACGGAACAGATACATTAGGATTGGAGATAAAGAAGTAGAGTATAACCAGCAGTTCCGCCTAATCCTGCACACCCGGGCTTTCAACCCACACTACAAGCCAGAGGTACAGGCTCAGTGCACTCTCATCAACTTCTTGGTGACACGGGAGGGCCTGGAGGACCAGCTGCTGGCTGCTGTGGTGGCCCGGGAGCGGCCAGACCTGGAGGCCCTGAAGGTACAGGGGCCAGAGGGGCTGGTGAGAGGGGTGGAGAGGCCGGGGCACTGAGGAGGGTTTGGGCAGGGAGCGTGAGAGCTCCGCTCCGTGCCTGCTGCTGTTTGTGGGGAGCCAAGGAAGCCCCAGGCAGACCCGCAGCTGCAGGTCCCTGCAGCCAGCGCTGCCTGGGTGCGCTCATCACCTCACCCTGGGGTGAAGCTGGGACCCAGCAGGGCCACATCCACCTTCCCTTGCTCCAGCACCTTGGTGGCCCTGTGACAGAGGGACTGGTGCCAGCCCTCTGTTGTGATCTCCTGAGCGACACATCCCTGAGCACTGCTCTTGCAGGCAAGCCTGACCAAGAGCCAGAACGAGTTCAAGATCAAGCTGAAGGAGCTGGAGGACTCCCTGCTCGCCCGGCTGTCGGCCGCCGGGGGAGATTTCCTGCGGGACACAGCACTGGTGGAGAACCTGGAGATAACAAAGCGCACAGCCAAGGAAATTGAGGAAAAGGTAAATGTGCTCAGTGGAACTGGTGCCACAGGCAGAGGGACAGCTTGGCTGGGCACCCAGCAGTAGGGTGGGCACTACTTTGCTGTGTGACAGGGTTCTGGTAACACCCACCCCCCTGCACCTCCAGGTAAAAGAAGCTAAAGTCACTGAAGTACAAATAAATGTTGCAAGAGAGAACTACCGGCCGGCAGCAGAGCGCGCATCCCTGCTGTACTTCATCCTCAGTGACCTCTGCAAGATCAACCCCATCTACCAGTTCTCTCTCAAGGTAGATGGGGAGTGAGGAGGGACAGAGATGTCTGTGGGTGGGACAGAGTTAGAGGAGCACAGAGATTCAGTGTTTTAGCTTTCATGCTGCTGACATGACCCCAGCAGCCACATGATGATGCCTGCTGGGATCTTCCTCAGGCCTTCAACGGGGTCTTTGAGAAAGCCATCGAGCGAGCAGTCCCCAGCGACGACACCCGGCAAAGGGTGATCAACCTGACAGACCAGATCACCTTCTCGGTCTATGTGTACACTGCTCAGGGCCTCTTTGAGAGAGACAAACTCATCTTCCTGGCCCAGGTTACCTTCCAGGTAATCCCTCCTGATGTATGACAGGCATTCACGTGGCTTTAGATAGCTTGTTCTCTTACTCTGGTGCTTTCCAGAGCCTCTCGCCCCTCACACTGGGGCCGTGGGCATTGGGTAGCTGTGACTCTGCACTCCCAACTTTCAGGTCCTGGCCCTCAAGAAAGAAGTGAACCCAGCAGAGCTGGACTTTCTCCTGCGCTTCACTTCCAAGACTGGTGTCACGTCCCCTGTGGACTTCCTGCAGAACCAGAACTGGGGTGCTGTCAAGGTGGGTCTGTGCAGTCGCCCACTGTGCCAAGGCAATGCCAGCACAGCCCTCAGTGCAGCGGGTCCGGGGTCACCTGCAGGGGGTCCCTGGGGATGAGCAGAGCCCAGGAGTGATTTAGTCCTTCTCTGTGGAACCTGAAGGCACTTTCAGAAATGGAAGAGTTCACCAGCCTGGAGAACGACATCGAGAGCTCAGCAAAGCGATGGCAAAGGTTTGTGGAGATGGAGGCGCCAGAGAACGAGGTGTTCCCCATGGACTGGAAGAACAAGTCAGCCCTGCAGAAGCTGTGTGTGCTGCGGTGCCTGCGCCCTGACAGGATGACCTATGCCATCAGGTACCTGGTGCCCAGCACAGGGCTCTCCTGCAAGAGCCCAGAGTGTCACCACTCCAGCTGCAACCAGTGACTGCTCCCATCTCACAGGATGGTTCCATTTTTCTGTAGGAAATTTGTGGAAGAGAAAATGGGAACCAAGTATGTGAAAGGAAGGAGCATTGATCTCTCTGAGGTGTACAAGGAGAGCAGCCCCTCCTCACCCCTGTTCTTCATCCTCTCCCCTGGTGTCGACCCGCTGAAGGACGTGGAGGCACTGGGTGAGGCACTGCCCACCCAGACTGGCACCAGCCCCGCTAGCCAAGCGTCCAGAACTGCATGGACCCACTCAGTACCGATACTGACAGCAGACATTCCCCTGGCAGGCACGAGGCTGGGTTTCACCATTGACAACGGGAAAATCCACAACGTATCCCTGGGGCAAGGCCAGGAGGTGGTGGCAGAGCACGCCATGGAGAAGGCAGCTGCTGAGGGCCACTGGGTCATCCTGCAGGTGGGTGAGGGCAGTGGGGCACACCACAGGGCACACAGCCCTGACGGCAACTGGCACACCAGGGCACAAAGTCCTGCCAGCGTCCAGGCACAGCACGCAGGGTCACCCCGCTGGCGATGGCAGCGACACCGCCTGGGCTGGCTGGCTGCACCCAGCCCCTTCCCCCTGTGGAGCCACAGTAGGAATCAGGGTTGGGGGGAAGTGAGATTCTCAAGGTGCAGAGAGTTTCTTTTGCAGAACATCCACCTAGTGGCCCGGTGGCTGGGCACGCTGGAGAAGCTGGTGGAGCACCACAGCCAAGAAAGCCACCCCGAGTACCGACTGTTCATGAGCGCCGAGCCAGCCCCCAGCCCCGAGACGCACATCATCCCGCAGGGGCTGCTGGACAACTCCATCAAGATCACCAGCGAGCCGCCCACAGGCATGCGCGCCAACCTGCACGGAGCCCTGGACCTCTTCACCCAGGTACCCCCGTGCCATCCCCGCCCTCCCACAGCTGCCTCCTGGGACCATTCTGGTCAGTGGGTACAGCTCATGCCCTCCAGGGCTCCACAGGCTGAGCACCTCGCGGGTGTCTCTGCTGCCAGGGACACTGACCTAGAGCCAGCCCTCGCCAGCACATCCTCCTGGAGTGCCCAGGAGGGCAGGGGTTTAGGGGTAACCAGAGCTGCCCGAGGGTTTCCAGCACAAGGAAGTGCCAGGTTGCCAGTGCCTTTCCTGAGGCTGAACCTGGAGCTGCTGCAGCTTTGCCATGAACAAGCTGCCTCAGCTGTCAGCAGGGCATTGGGGTGTGAACTCCTAATTCCTTCATAAATAAATGAGTGCAAAAATTACCAGCTAGCAAATCATTAAAATACAATAGTGTGCCTTTTTTTCCTAATGAACACTCAGTTCTCTTTTGCCTATGAATGTTCTTCACTAGAGGGGCATCTGATAGCAGTATTGAGCTGCAACCCACCCTCACTGTTCCTCTGCAGGAAACACTGGAGCAGTGCAGCAAAGAGTCTGAGTTCAGGTGCATCCTGTTTGCCCTTTGCTACTTCCACGCAGCGGTGGCCGAGCGGCGCAGGTTCGGTACCCAGGGCTGGAACAGGTCGTACCCCTTCAACAACGGCGACCTGACCGTCTCCGTCAACGTCCTGCACAACTACCTGGAGGCCAACGCCAAGGTGAGGGATAACGAGGTCACTGCTCCTCAGCACAGCACACGCTGCAGCAATTGGCCTCGCTTAGAACATCCACCAGTTTGCAGTACAAATGTTGTCTCATGAAGAAGCCCAGGGCCAGGAGCAGCTCCTCCCCTGCTCCCTGCATGCTCAGGCAGGGGAAGGGGATGAGTACTTAGCCTGACTGAGATGGCTGAAAAGGGCATCAGACACCAGCCAGAGCAAGTGCCTGCCCTGGCCCACGTGCCTGCCCCAAGCTGTGCCTTGGTGGTTGGTGGGTGGTTCCTAAACAGCAAAGCCCACGCCAAGAACGCAGGAGCAGTAAACAGAGCTGAAGTCTCACCTTTAGGCCTGCTCTCACAGATGTGATCAGTGCTGGTTGGAAAAAAGACAGGATTCAAACCACAGGTGGCTGTGTTCATAGTGGGACAGGGAGAAATCTGTGGGTGATCAAGAGACACCCCTCTTCCCAAGCCTCTGTGGGTCCAGGGACTGTCACCTCTCTGCACAGGTCAATCCTGGAGCCATCAGTCTGTGGTTGCATGGGGAACTGCTGGGGAGCCACTCAGGAGTCCCAGCTTGAGCCTCTCCCTGCAGGTTCCGTGGGATGACCTCCGGTACCTCTTTGGGGAGATCATGTACGGGGGGCACATCACAGACGACTGGGACCGCCGGCTGTGCCGCACGTACCTGAGCGAGTACGTGCAGCCCGAGATGCTGGACGGGGAGGTGTCCCTGGCTCCAGGCTTTATGATCCCTCCCCGCATGGATTATGAGGTAAAAAACATTGCAATTTGCTGTAGAAAACCCCTGCTCTGGAAAAATGGGCATGGGTCCACGTTCCCTCTCGCTCAGCAAGGGGAATGTAGGGAGAGAGCGTCAATCCCCTGGGAATGTGCAGAATTGCTGCAAAGGTAATTCCTGTGGTTTGAGATGGAAAGGGAAAAACTTGGCTGCGACACAAGTTAAAAAGGAGCATCCATGCCCATGGGCAGGTGCCATAAAAGGCCCCAAGACGGGTTTTCCAGGTTGCAGGGAACTTTGGGCTCCTTTGCCTGCACTTCCAAGCTAAGGCTGGCCCTGACCCTGCACTCAGGCCTACCACCAGTACATCGATGACAACCTGCCAGGAGAGAGCCCCCACCTGTATGGCCTGCACCCCAATGCAGAGATGGGTTTCCTGACCGTCACCTCGGACAGGCTCTTCCGCACGGTGCTGGAACTGCAGCCCAAGGAGTCCGAGGCTGCCGGAGGCTCCGGTGTCTCCCGAGAGGAACAGGCAAGTCAAGTCCTTTATGGCAGAAATTATATTTTTTTTTTTAAGGAGGAGTGAAATAATCACTGTGGGAGAAAAAACCTCTTAAGGGTGACAACTGAGAGGCTATAGAGGGGAGGCAGATAGAGGTCTGGAGACAACTGAGAGAGCAGGCCCCATAGCAGGAAGGGATAGCAGAGGGAGGGGATTCCAGCCCAGCCGCGCTGTGCTCATCGGCCCAGGGATGGCAGCACGCACAGCACAGGGGCAGCTGGCAGCATGGCCAGGAACCTCACCCCCTGATGGGCCAAGATGCACCACTGGCAACATGAGGCTTACGTGAGGCTCCTCAGCAGATGGAGCTGGCTGAGGAACCTCCATTCATGAGAACAACTACTAAAAACAAAGATTTAAAAGAAAGTTTTTTAGTCTTCTTCCTGACTGCCTGGACTTTACACTTGAATTTCACAGCCTCCATGGCCTCGGGTCTCTTACCTTGGCTACCAGAAAAGAACTACAGCTTTTTAAGACCCAAGAGCAGTCAATAACAGAATGGAGTGTTAGTAACAGAGGAGAAGGTACAAAGAAACACCAGGGCAGAAAAAGAAAAAAATCTTACCAACTCAATTAAATGGAACTTGCAGCACTTTTCTCTGGGCAAGAGCAGTTTATGGCATTCTCATTTCAGGTGAAGGCAGTCCTGGATGAAATAGTCCAGCAGCTGCCAGATCCATTCAACATGGAGGAGATGATGGCAAAGGCAAAGGAAAAAACCCCATACACTGTTGTAGCCCTCCAGGAATGTGAAAGGATGAACATCCTGACCAACGAGATCAGGCGCTCGCTGAAGGAGCTGGACCTGGGACTGCAGGTATACAGCAGGCAGCTGCCTGGATCATCTCCCAGCCCTCCGAAGCACCCTCTGCCTTTGCTGCAGCTCCCACCCCCCAAGCTGTGCCAGGTGCAGCCGGGCAGCCCCAGCCTTCTGCTGCCTGAGCCCACACACGTCCCTCGGGCTGTCCCACCTCCGGCTGCAGGTGACACTGCCTGGACTTTTCTCTTTTCCAAAGGGAGAGCTGACAATTACCTCTGAGATGGAAGAGCTGTCAAATGCTCTCTTCTACGACAGCGTTCCAGAATCATGGACACGTTATGCCTACCCCTCACTCCTCAGCCTGGCAAACTGGTATGCGGACCTGCTCCAGCGGATCAGGGTGAGCAGAGTGCGTGTGGCTGTCAGAGCCTGGGGGGCCCCAGGACTCTCCCCACCAGTGCACTGCTATACTGGTAACTGGTTTATTTCTCAGTGTCAATTTAACCAGCCTGAAGTACCTGAAAAGGGCTGTTACTCCAGGAATGGGAGCACAAGTCTGACCAGGATTCCCATTACAGTACATCACTGTAAAAAAGAACATCAGCTCCCTCCTGCCCCCCACCCCCCGCCATTACAACCCTGGGTGTCCCATAAAAATATTAATAAAACTGGCTTTGTTAAAAAATAACAGCAGCACTTTCTGCACTATGAATTCAGGGTTTCAACTTCATTGCTGCAGGGGAATCTGCTGCTTATTCCTCCCACACCACCTCCAGCCAGTCTCCATTCTGCAAGATCAGCTGAAGCTTGGGTTTTACACAGCACAGCGTCAGCTCTGTCACAGTGTCCTGCAGCTCAGAGCATGCCCTCCACCCTAAAGGACTCTGCTGGTTTATTTTCCAGGAACTGGAAGTCTGGTCAACAGATTTTGTGCTGCCTGCAACAGTGTGGCTGGCGGGATTCTTCAACCCCCAGTCCTTCCTCACAGCCATCATGCAGTCCACAGCCAGGAAAAAGCAGTGGCCACTGGATAAGATGTGTCTGGCAGTGGATGTGACCAAGAAAACCCGCGAGGAAATAACATTTCCCCCTAGAGAAGGCTCCTACGTGCATGGGCTGTTCATGGAAGGTAAAAACTGCATCTCTGATGTGTTTCAGACACGGAGCAGGCCCAGCTCAGCCCTTCTCCCTCGTGCAGTGTCAGCACTTGCTGGCCGGTCTGCTCTGCCCCACGCTGGCGGCAGCTCAGAGCAGGGAGCCCTGGGTGAACCTGGGTCCATCTGGATCCAGGCTCAGCCGCCAGCTGAGGGCAGCACTGCCCGGATCACACAGCCTTTCCAAACCAGAAATTTGTGTTTTAGCAATTCAGGCTCCAGCCCATGAACCCCAGGGCTCCTGGAGCTACAAGGCTTTAGTGAATACATTTGTGCTCAAACATAGTTGATGCTCAAGTAAGACAAATTGAGAAACTTAAATCCACGATAATTACTGCTAATGAGAGGGAAGAAGGCAGAGTTCGGCAGAGCAGCTGAGGGGTCCACTTGGACAAAAGCAGAGAGCACACCAGACAGCATGTGACAGATCCCACCACAGCCAGTTCACCTTAAACTCTGCAATTCCCACATAAAGCTGTGCTGAAGGGAGGGGTGGGGACAGAATTTATTCAGACATCCCACACACAGTAAGGCAAATGCAGTCGTGGGTCACAGTGAGATGAGAACATGTCAGACCTAACCACCATTGAGCCACTCCACCCAACCTTAACCTTGGAGCCCCCAGCCGTGCGTAGCTGTGAGGAAGGGCCCTCGGGGAGCAGCCTGGGGTGGCAGGGTCCCCGAGGGCTGTCACAGCTGCCGCTGTCGCTGCAGGTGCGCGCTGGGACGTGCCCTCGGGCTCCATCGCGGACTCGCGCATGAAGGAGCTGACGCCCGAGATGCCGGTGATCCTGCTCAGAGCCGTCCCCGTGGACCGCATGGACACCGTCAACGTCTACGAATGCCCCGTCTACAAGACACGGACGAGAGGGCCCACCTACGTCTGGACCTTCAACCTGAAGACAAAAGAAAAAGCTGCCAAGTGGGTGCTGGCCGGTGTGGCGCTGCTCCTAGAGGCCTAGACTTTAATGCCGATGGAGAACAGCAGTACTTCTACTTGTAAAAACCTCCACGTTGTGTAACTCGGTCTGTGTTTGATTGTACCAGAACCGTTTTAGCAAAGTATCAATAAAAGCAGTGCTGGAAGCGCTGCTGTGTGGAGCCTGCTCTCGCAGCACACGGGGTTCTCAGGGCGGATACTGGTTTTCCACTGGTGGTTTCTGACGTGGTGCTGGTGGGGAGCCAGACCACCGTGGGAAGCCAGACAGAACAACTGAACACAAGTGCCCGACTCCTTTCCCTCTTCTGGCTCTCCATCTTCCCACAGCTCTTTTTGTGATGGCTCAGTGCAAACTGAGCAAAAACTCCTCACATTCCTGCATGGAGCATCTGTCTGGTTGGAGCAGACGGGAGAAGAAAGGTGCAGATTTGGTCCAGTTCACCCACACCCAGCCTGCACAGCCCAGAGAAGGTCCAGCTGCAAACAGTTTCCTCTCTCAAGTATGTTATTTCTAGGGTACAGAACTTACTCATCCTTTTCTTGACAACAAATAATCTGTATCAGCAGTAACACACAGTAAGGTGACTAGATCTGCCAAGGCTGGTGTCTTCGGCATAAAACAATTCACCAAAATCCCACCCTGTGAAATATTTGAACAATTAGTTCTAAAGTACAGTTGCCTCAAACTTCTCTCACAGCTCACAGTCAGACAAGCCCCAAGGGCAGGCACAGAGAGCAGCTCAGTTCTTTACAGAGCAGCAGTACTTATAATCAGTTATGACTGAATTTCATACTTACCATCAACTTTTTTCAGGTGCCAGAAATCCTGCTTGTGGCACTGCCAGATCAGAAACCCTTGCTCACACCCTACCTTGCACTCCCACACCTTTTTACCTGGCTTCCAGACACCTTCTTTGTAGGATGTTACGGTTCAAGCCTCCTACTTCCAGCAAGGAACATCCCAAACCCCCACCAGCACCTGCCCTTTCACAACTCAGGAAAGACACTTGTAACAGATCTGAGTGTGAAGGAGCCAGGCAAACCCTGCTAGGTCAGTGAAAGGGAGGTGGGAACATGCAGCACCCTGGCACACGTGCAGCAGTGCCAACTGCACGGACTGTGCCCAGCACAGGAACAGCCTGGAGCTCACAAGGGCTCGAGTCACAGGGCAGTGGAACCACCAGGAACCCCAGGACACCACGAAACAGAAAAGAAAAACCAACTGCCCCTGTTAACCAATGCTACAGGGGCAAAGCAAAGCCCTGACTGGATACAAAGACAAAACATTTTAAGTATTCCAGCAATGCTTTTGATTGGCTGGTCAAGACAGGACAAACACAGTCTGTCTCTCTGTGAAACTCTGAAAGGGACATTTCAGAAAGGGAGTTTTATTTCCATGCTCGGAAAATACCACTGTATGGGTTCTCTGCCAGTGGCCCTTCCAGAAAATCTAGTAGACAAAACTCAATCAGGACCTGAGCACTGATCCCAGTCCCTGGCAGCCAGTACCCCAGAGGAATCGAGAAGTTCTGGTTTTCCCCTCATCATCTGTATGTCCATGAACTAACTGTTCAAATCTTTCTTTCACGACAGAGCACTGCAGCTATTCACTACAGTCAGTGCAATGTAATTCCCCATAATGGCAGCAAACTCACCCAAAGCAGCAACTTTTCTCCTTTCAAAAGAAATTCTTGATCAAAGGTGTCACCAGCTTCACCCACAGTTTCACATAACGACTTGGCTGCTCAAACGTTGATGTTGAGACCACACCTGAGCAGAGGTAAAGCTGCTCTTGCTCCTGAACAAGGAAAGAAACATCATCTCAGTAAAGCCCAAGTGTTAAATTATATCATGGTCTTTCAGAGAAGCAAGTTCTCAGATAAAGCTGACCAGGGATCTTGCCACAAGTATGCACCATTTCTCCTCAAGAATTTGCAAGTAAAACTCTATAGAGAACAAGGGTAGAGGGTTTTGCCTTTTTGTGCCCCACAGCTGCATGAGCTGAGCTTCAGTTTCAGAAAACTCCTCAAGGCCAGGCTGTAATTGCCAGAAAAGGAAACCTCACCCAAACCTCCTGGGACTGGCTTATGCAGCTCTTTCTAGACACAGCTCAGGCGCCGTGTTTGCAGATGAATATGCAGTCGTGATCTCAGCTAAATTACCAGAAACACTCGGGCCCCCACAGCGTGCACCCAGTGCTGAGGGAGGAAATGAACCACCCTGCTGATAACACGCTCCCAGCACGTGAGAGCAGCGCTTTGATCACAGCTAAGTGGGGTTTTTAGCACAAACACTCAGGTTTCAGGAGCTGCAGGCAAACGAGGAGCAGAAGAGCTCCTGGAAGTTTGTTCATCAACTTTTTTCATCATTGAAGCTGTCACAAACAGTAGAAAATACTCTGCACTATTTAAATTCAGGGTGGAACAGGGAAGCAGGAATCAAGTACTGGAAAGTAACACCAAAAAGATGAATCAACACAATAATCTGCCAATTCACTCTAATTTGAGAGCCCTCAAATGCTCCAAGAGCTATAGTCAGCCCTGCTGTGAGGATTCTGCTCCATGACCATCCATTATGGTGAGATTGGAGCACCAGAGGCAAGGCCAGTTCCCTGAATCAATCTTAGTTCATTCACAGAAGCATGCAAAGACACCCACACCACTCACATTTCTTCCCAAATCTCAGCACACATTTTTAAAATGGAACTGAACATTACATAGGCAAAGTGATTTCATGGCAGCATCCCAGGAATGGATTAAGTCTTCTAAAAAAGACCACAGAAAGTAAACACCCAGCCCATCTCAGAATCAGCTTCCAGCAATCGGGAATGGTTTAAAGCCCTTTGAATGAGATCACTGCAGCCCTGTGTGAGAAAATTCCTTTGTGTCACATTTCCATTGATTTTACCCTTCCATTAGAAACAAGCAGAGGCAAGATATGAATTGAAATACTCAAGCAACTCTTCCAGTAATAGAATTGTTTTTGATTAGATACACTCTGACTCATCCCAGGGAAGAGCCCTGATGCAAGAGGGCAATTCCCATTGATCTTGCAGACAACTCTGCCAGCACCTGCCTCACACAGTGCATTTCTGAGTTCTCCAAGTCACACAGAGGCACCAAACATCTGCTTTGAAACAGAACACTGCAGGAGAAATGACTTGGGACAGTCAGTTCCAGCAGAAGATTCAGTCAAGACAGCTGGAGAACCAGGCAGCATTTGGAGCAGCAGCAGAACTGCTGAGCATTACAAGGTGCCTAATTAAAAACAGCACAGGAAAACCCTGGGACATTGAATGTCAAACCACTTAAAAATGTTTGTATCAAGATTATATAATGTCATATTATTAGTCAAGATAAGGATTTTGTCATAGAACTTCATGGGCATCCCAGCCAGTCCAGAAACTATTCCAGTCCATGCTCAGACATTCCAAGGGCCTGGCCTCATTAGCCCAGAACCTGCCAGGCCCTGGGCAAAGCTCAGATGCTGGGGTGAAGGCTCAGAGGCACAGCATGGCTGGTGAGCAGAGGAGTCAGCAGGTCCTCCAAAGGCTCTGTGCACATCCAGCCCTGAGCACTCCCGAGGTCACTGGGGACACACATTCCTTCCCGTTATGGCCTCATTTCCCAGCACTGGGTACTTGCAGCAGGCAGCTCATCAATAGTCACTTCACTGACAGCTCCTCAGGACTCCCCATGCTCCAGCAGCTTCTGAGTTATTGTAGCTGGAGGTTTTTATTGCCACTGTGTCCTCAGCACTCCCTGTGTGACCCAGAAGTACAACATCCCCCCAGCATCCACAGAATCTGCTGCTTACCTGATGCAGCTGCTGCTGCAAGGCTTTATTTTCTGTCACTATTGCAACCTGAGCTTCCAAGTCACGATGAACTGATCGATATCCGAAATTTGGAGAGCCAATCAGAGTCAGGCAGGGCAGGTCACTCCCTGCCAGGTACAGCCAGAGGCCTGCAAGAAAAATGAGGAAGAGAGGCAGCGTGACAGCCAAGGGAATGGTCAGGGTGGGCTCACATGGTCCCTTCACTCAGACTGAATTAAATGCTTTAAACATGGATTACAGATTCTGTACAGGACCTCGAGAGGCCAGCAGGGCTGCTCTGCTGTGTGCAGTGTGTGCCATGTGTGGGGTGTGTGCCATGTGTGGGGTGTGTGCCATGTGTGGGGTGTGTGCGGTGTGTGCAGTGTGTGCCATGTGTGGGGTGTGTAAGGTGTGTGCAGTGTGTGCCATGTGTGGGGTGTGAGGGGTGTGTGCAGTGTGTGCCATGTGTGGGGTGTGGGGGGTGTGTGCAGTGTGTGGAGTGTGTGCCATGTGTGGGGTGCCCTGGCACAGCCCAAATCAGTGTTCTGACTGGGACTGCAGCACCTCCAGCGCACCCCAGGAACACACTGCCCCAAAACAACCCAGAGCAAGTCCTGTCACTGCATTAGAGGCTGTTTTGCACCACAGTGAATTCAGAAACGCTGAGAGAAGACAAACAGGTTTTCAGTAAAGGAACCAGCCCCAAAGTCCCAGCCAGACAGGCTAAGTCTGTCCAGCCTGTGCCAGGGTCAGGGACCAGCCCTGACATGACATGAAGAGGCATCTCCCAGCTCTGGCAGGTGAATTCACATGCCACTGTGAAAAGACACAGATGAGAAGTGCAAATTATTTCATACTCTCACTTCCAGAGGAGCCACCAGGAATGAGATCAGACTCTTGCCAGGACACCTGGCCCCCAGTGCCACTCACCAACACAGCTCCCACAGCTCTGCCAGCACACACAGCAGGACAGAGCCCAGGACAGGTTTTCAAGGGAAAGATGGAAACATCACATTATTCTCAAGCACATCACTGCAGCAGGGCAAGAAGGAACAGCCACAGGAGAATCAGGACTGCTGCCAAGGAGAGGCTGTGTGGCCACTCTGCACAAATGGAGCCAGAAAGCCTTTGCTCTCCTCAGCAGAGCCCTGGGTGAGTCTCTGGTAGAGGCTCATCCCCATGGCTGGTCACACACAGACTGCAACAAAGAACCCGTAGCATAAAAACCACCTCGGCCTTAAAATAGCAGCAGGTTTCCCAACTCAGCCCCAGAGCAGTTCCAAGAATGCCTTGAGTAAGATGCTGCCGATTCACTGCCAGTTCCTGTAAGCTCCTCCCCGCCCCCACAGCACAACTCACAGAGCTGGCACTGCCCTGATGCCTCCAGCCCCCGCGGGCTCACCCCACCACAGCAGGGCTGGACAGCCCTCCAAGGGCCCTGAGAGCCACATGGCAGAGTTTTGTCACGTTCTGCCACCGAACGGGACCCTGCCAGGGGCTGTCTGGTGCCTGACCAGCCAAAGGCTGGACCTCTGCCCAAGCAGCAGCCATGAGGAACAGATTCCTTGCCTTCCCAAGTGTCCTGTGGCAGTCCCACAGCCTTTACAGCTCTCTGGTTTCACGGCCATCTGGCAGGATCTGCTCCAACAGTGACTCACCTTCCAGCAAGGGGAAGCACAGCTTCCCAGCGCCAGTCAATAGCACTACCAGGGTTTATGTCACAGCACACACCACCTGCCCCACACCCTGCCACCACAACATGCTTGGAAGGGATCCCTGAGCCCCGTGTCGCCCCCAACACCACATGCAGGCAAGTGGCAGGGGGCTTTGGGATGGACACTGCTAGCAGTCCTGCTCAGACCTGCACCCCAACTGTGCAGAGCTCTGCCACACCTGCATGGGCACCCAGGAGAGACACCCCGGGCACTACCTGACACTCTGCATGCAGGTACAAACAGGTTAAGGGGAGCAGGAGGGGCATGCAGCACAGCCCCAGTGTTTGGGGATCCCATGGGAGACTCAAGGGTGTCTCATGTCTCGGCCCAGAGAGGAAGCAGCAACAGGCACTGCTTGCCGCTGGGAATCTCATGTCCTCAGCCAGGAGCTAGGCTCCATGTGCTCCTTGTGCACATGCCCTTCACATCTCCAAGGCTTCCTCCCTTCCCTCTTCTGTCCTTGTCCTCTCTGCCACACCATGTGACTCCTGCAGAAGGAAATGAGGTGAATCCAACGTGTGCCAAGGGCAGAGCATGCCAGAGGAGGAGCTGCACACTGATCCTCCCAGCACTCTGAAAGGGAATGGAAACAAGGCAGCGAATGTCTCCAGCTGTCCCTCCTGCTAGACATGGGAGCTGCTGAACTCCAAGCCCTGCATCCCCCTCCAAGCAAACACCACACGGCAGAGAGCCCACGAGGCCCAGCTGACCAAACAGGACCATCTGCACTTTGGTAACTGGGAAAAGCAGCCCTTGTTTCTGGGCTCAGTTTATGCCAAACCACATCCCACTGGGAGTCAGCAGTGCCCAACAAAGGCAGAACCTGGGAACCACAGATCGCTCAAGCATGTGCATCCTGAAAGGCAGGGGACACCCCAGGCAGGCAGGCAGGGCCCTCCCTCGAGCTGCCCTGTGTCAGATAAGGGTTTTCCCTGCACTCCTGGCCGTGCTGGGGAGGGGCACTCTGAGCACTGTTTGTCATTTCAACACAGAGGCACCCAGTAGCACCCAGGGATTTTTGACAGTAGAGAGGAAGGCCAACTGGGCAGCTTTCCCTCCCTGCCACCTCTGAGCCTCCCTCTGAGCACTCCTGCAAGAAGCAAGGGGATGGAGCCATTCCTGCTAACAGCTCTCTTCAAAACAGGCATGGCTGGAGCCCCCGTGTTCCAATCACAGCCCAAACACTCCAGCTGGAGCACTGTGCTGAGCCTGTGGGAGCTGGGCACGGTGTACCCAGCAGGAATTCAGGGTCTCCCAGAGAAGACCTCGAGGATAGCATTCATTAACTCACTGCATGTTAGTCCACATTCCTTCCTCAGCCCCTTGCCCTCTGGCTGCACTGACTCCTGTAAGCACATGCTGCAGCTCCTCATACTGCACCCCTGGTGAGCTGGGAACGGGAGCTGGTGTGCAAATCCCCAAACACTGACACTATCCCCACACAGACCTGCTGGGAAGGCCCTGGGAGCAGCTCCCATCCAGCACCTGCCCCCAATACTGCTGCAGGATCCCCAGCAGAGTCAGCACTCCTGCCTGCTGAAACCAGCCCAAGGGATACAAGACACTGCACCATGGCACTGACTGCATCATAAACACATCCAGATGCTCCCTTTCCTTCACATCACCTTTCTCATCCAGGCAGTGCTTCAGTGCCACCACAGGGACAGCTCTCACATCATCCCTGTGACTGTATTGAACCAAAGGCAAAGGCAAGGCATCCCCCAAGTGATCCAAACCCTCCAGGTTTACACAAGCACGCTGTTTGAACCTTGGAGGAGTGTTTTGAAGGTTAAACCCAGACTGGCACCCAGCCAGCCCCTTACTCCTTTCGCAATCCAAACGCACAGCTCTCACACACCTCTGAACAACACTCCTGGGGATAAGGGCACCTTACCTTTGGCATGGAACGTCCACCCAGCACGGGAGTACTCCTGCAGCTGCACCCTCTCCTGCTGCTGCAGGCAGCAGACCTCACTGTAAAACTGATGTTCAATGTAAACGTAGGCAGCAGGGATGGCACCTGCCACCCCTTTGGCACCAAAAAACCCATTGACCTCTGGCGAGGCCAGGAGGATCCGGTACTCGGCCCTTGTGCCCAGGATGAGGTCCATGTAGGCCTGTGTCAAGTTGAAGTAGCCAGTGGTGAGGTATATCCTGGCATCCCGCTCAGCCTCTGTCAGCAGTGTCTCTGTGACCATCTCATCTATTTGAATCCCAAAGGGTTTCATTTGGATTAAGGGATAGATCCAGGTGTCAGGTTCTGGTTTCAGACTCCCAGATGCTTGAGAGCCTTGCTGGGATAAGAGGGAGCTGCCTGGCTGGCTGCTGTGGAAAGTCTTTGCATGAAGGAGCTCCTGCCGTGTGCGGGCAGAGTTGATGACCTCCATGACCCTCCGGTTGGCAATCTCGCAGTAAGCCACTTTGTCTCCTGCAGGAAAAGTCAGAGAGATGTGTCTGAGCTCTACAGGCACAGAGCTACGTGTCACCTCTTACACACCAGGAAAAGCTACTGACAGGACACGGACACAGGAACAAACAGGAGCCAACACAGAGGGCACACTCTGTCTTAAGGCCCAAACCAGCTGTTTCAAGGTCAGCAGAGCTACATTACAGAAGAGAAATGCTCAGCAACTGGCAGCAGCCTGAAAAATCCTCTGTGAAAGGAGAGGACGAGGGTGAGGCTACACTGACAACCAAGAATGAGCTGGAACACACAAATAAGCTCCCACCCCCAGCCTGAACTTACATCACCCAGCAGTGCAAGGCCAGGACAAAAACTGATGACGCAATCAGCCTGGCACTTCACTGCCTTTCTCTGCCCAATTTTACGCTTGTTCTCAGTCTTCCTGAACTGATTCCCATTGGATTCCCAGAACAAACTCTACTACAAAAGATTAATTACCAACAATAGCGGCACATTCATAAATCCTTCAGAACATGCACACCCAGAGCACCTGGAATTGCAGCTGCTAATATCAGAAAAAAACTTCTCAGAGGACTGAAGTTCTTGTTTAAGGCCAAAAGCAGCACATTTATGAGGCAGCAGAGTTACTTCCAGTCTCTGCATGCCCTGTCAAATCAGCCTGTGACAGCCACTGTGCTGGGAAAACCCCAACAGACCCAGTACTGAAATTCAAGCAAGCTTGATTATAATACTGGATGGCACAAAACAGGGCACCCCCACAGCCTGAACAATGGTCAGACACCCAGCAATTCCCACACGATGGAGTCTAAGCCATCCTTAAACCCTGGCTGTCACTCCTCTCCTCTGGATCCCATCACCCAACCAGCTGAGACAACTCCCTCCTACCTTGGTATGGGTGTACCATTCCCTCCATCATCTGGACTGTATCATCCTGCTGTAACTGCAGGGACACATCCCCAATTGCATCCACGAGCTCCGTGAAGAAGTCTGCGATCTCGGGAGAGTCCCGCAGCAGGACGTAGCGGTCCTGACGATTGGTGAAGTACAGATCACTCAGGTTTGCACTGAAGAGAAAGGGAAGAGACGAGTTCAGAGCACGGGCACAAGATTCTCAACCTCCCAGGCTAGGCTACAGGCCTCACTCTGGGATAGCTGCACTAAAGCACAAATTGGCCATTTCCTTCAGAATCTCAAAATATTTTTCCCATTAAGAAAGACTCGCTTTCATCTGAGAATCTCAGGTGCAGGAACTATGGTTGCTCTCCCATTTCAGAAGAGCACTGATAGGATCACCACGGAGTCCAGGTGTTCAGACAAGGCTGGCAGCACAGACACCCTGCCCAAAGGCCAGCGAAGCGATGGCACCGAGGCACAGAGCGGGACTCACCCGCTCAGGATCACGTTGTCATCGAACAGATAGACCTTGATGTGCTGCAGCCCAATGGTCTCGTTGAAACGCTCTGGAATCAGGAGCCGGAGCAGCCCACGCAGGTTTGGGGTGTGGAAGAGGGACACGCGGACCTGCTCGGGAAATCGCTGCAGCAACGGGATCAGCATTGTTCGAGAATTCTTCCTGCCTGGCAGAGAAAGGGAGTTTCACACAAAGATCACACAGATAGGACACACCATGACACAGCTCTTCAGCTCGTCACGGGGTGAGCACCCCTCCCATCCACTGGCACTTCACATGTTTTCCTTTCCTCTTTGTTTTTTTTAGATCACTTTCATTTGCACTATGTCAACATTGAAACTGACATTCAGAATCAGTCACAGGACAGGTCTGACACTTTTCAAGCTTCTTAACCAAGCGTCGTCAGCAGTGGTAACACATCTACAAGAGTCACTGCAGATGAGCACAGGTTCCTGATTCAGTGTGCTGCTGCTTCCAACAATTCCCATTCTCCTTTCAAAATGGAAATGTAAGTGAGCATGATGGGTAAGGGCAAATGTACTAACAAATGAACCAATCAAGACTATACCAGTTGCACAGAGTAGTTTGGCCCTTCTTGCCCCTACCACCTATTTTTGGAAGAAAAGCTGTTCAGCTTGAAGATTTTTTTTGGAATATGAAGTTCTGGAATACAAAAGGACAATCCTGAAATGTGCATGTTTTAAGCAAGTAGGTCCAACTGGCCAAGAGACCCACTTTGAAAAGAACTGTCTCCCTACCCTAATAGTAAAATCAGGCTCTGACAAAAGCAATGAGCAGCAATTCCTACCCCGGGAACCCCTGGTGTAGTCGAGGAGAATGGAAACTCTGAGGTCAGGTGAGCCTTTTGCTTGCAGCGATTTCTCCAGCGTTTCTTCTAAGCAATACACCTGCAGAGAGAGTTCTCTCCTCATTACAAAAGCAAATACACTTTCTAAGGGAAGTGCCCAGCAGCAGGAGACCCCAGCCAAGACAGCTCCCACACCCTTTCCTTGCAAATCTTTCCTCCTTGAGCCAAGCACAGTCAGTTCAGCCTTTGCATCTGCCAGCCTTCAGCCTTTGCATCTGCCAGCCTGGCAGCCTCCATCAGCCTAAAGCCACAGATCAAAGGGCCTCAGTTTTGCATGTCTGCATTCTTCAGGTCTCACAAGAGCAAGTAATGTTTACAGAAAAAGTCCCAATATCACTCCCAAATCACAGACTTGTATCACCAAAGACAAATGTTGGCAGGAATTCACTGCATTTTTATTCTTTAACTACAAGGTTGTTTGTCACATGCAAATTCAAATCCTATGTGCAAGTCTAGACAAAGTTGGGCATAAATCCTATGCAGGCTCCATCAACCTTTACCCTGCCAGGGCATTTGCTTCCTAACATCAGAACCTGGAGTAGGCCAGTCTTCTTCCTCAAGCCTTTGCACAAAAATGCTTTTGTTTCCAGAGGAAAGAACAAAAAAAGGCAAATACCATGAAGCAAAGCTGACCTCAGTCTCAAATGCAGAAAACCAATCCTTCATCTGTGTCCTGGAGCACCAAACACATCACCATACAACTACAGATCTAATCGAATTCAAGAAAAATTCCAGGGAAATATAGATTCCCATGACCTGAGTTTTACAAAGCCCCCCTGAGCACACTGAACAGCAGGCCAGTCCCTTCTGACAGGTCCAGGCTAACTATCCCCTGAAGAAGTGCAGCAGTTCCCTGGCTCTATACCATACCTCAACCAGAAGCGTGCCTCCCTTGCACATCCCTCCCCTGCATTCCCTTCCTGGCCTTCCCAAACCCTTCCACACTCACCAGCTCCTGCTCAAGGAGTCCTGTTCCCAGGTACAGTGAGGCCATCACCACCCGCTGCTTGGCTGCTTTTATCTGCACCTGGGAGCAGCAAAACACAAGTTCAATTTCACACGGGGCCCTGAGGAGCCATCAGCCCAGACCTGGCAATGCTGCACTCTCCTGGGAGGATGTCCTCAGCCACACCTCTGCTCTGGCTCCCTGGCCTTGAGGAAGGAAAGGCAACACATGGACAGTGGCACGTAAAACACATGGAGCTCTGTGGAGCCACAGCAGCAGCACTGCTGCCTCTAAAATTCAAGGAAGAAACTAGTCCTTCCTGGGAAACTGAAGAGCACACTCCCTGCAGCTAAACCTACTCCATATGAGAACAGTTACCAGGCAGCAGCTGCAAAACTGGGATTGTATAAAACCATTCCCACAACTTGCAGCCCACACCTTACCTTCAGGAGCTCATAGAATTCTGCCGGGGATGAAAGCACCTTGACATGCGAGCTGGAGATCCCAAACTCTGGGACCAGATTCCTGATCCACTGGAACCTGTGTGCTCCTTCTGGACAGAGGGAACATGGTGGGGCTGTGATCACTGGAACAGGAGGGGTGAGTAGTGGGGCTAGAAGGAGCCATGATGATCTGTGCAAAAAAAATGGAGAAATTCTTTGTAGTGAAACTTTTGCTTCCCAGCAAGACTCCAAGCAGGTAAAGGAAGAGCTGCAGCCAGGGCCAATACATGGCAAGGATCCACAAAGGCAAGAATGCCTCTCCCTTTCTTTCCACAATCTGATCTGGATCACCAAAATCGAATGTAGAAACAGAGAGACACAGGGCAAAATGTGGGAAAATAGATCTGAACATCACCAGCTCCTCCCCTGAGCTGGCATGGAGACGAGGGGAAACAACTACTTCATCAGGACAACACGGGAGGGGAAGGAGGCCGGGAGCTGCAGAAAATGAGAGTGTGGATGCTCAGGTGTCTGGCAGTGCTGCGTTGGTACCACCTGTACCTGGAACCAGCCACTTCTGAATTATCTCCATCACACACACATCAGCTTGGCCACGGCCAACGCTCCCTTCATGTCAGCTTTGTTCTCACCTGGGCTGAGGTCACCTTTCAGGTTTAAAGATCAGGCTGCTTTAAAGAGAAAAATGCCTCCATCCCTCAACCTTATCCAAAAATAGATCTGCAGCACACAGGGTGGCCAAGTGCAAGCCCCAGCAAAGGCAGAGCAATCTCACCCCAAGAATGACCCTCAAAAGGAGCAACTACGTCCCAGGAGGAATGCACCAAGAGCCACAACAGGAATCCATCCCTGTCCTGCAATGCCACCAGCATTCGCAGAAGCACGACAGAGTCACAACTTCCCCTGCAAACCTCACAAAAGGAGAGCTTTCCACATGTTCCCTGTGAGGGAGACATCAGAAAACCCATTCTTCAAAAAGAAATTTCAGAACCAATTTAATTTCTTTGAAGTCACTTTGGGAAGAAACCAGCTTACTGCCAGCATCACGCAGTGGGTGACAGGAAGCAAGCAGCAACTTCTCCTCTCGGAGGTTTCACACATGCAAATTCATCCAGTCAGAGAATAACCCCCCGGCAGGAGTCTGTTCGCTTGACAAAACCACATTTCAGCACAATTAGCAGCAGCAGCTCCCATGAGATCCAGGAATCCATGAGCAAGGAACTGAACTGCATCCCTGAACCCACTGGAACCATTCCAGTCTGCAAACCCCACTCATGGGAGCTTCTTGGGATGGAACAGACTGCCTGTCCTACCCTGAGGAGCAGCAGGCCCTCGGGCCAACAGGCAGCCACCGTCCTGTGGCCCATCCTGGTGATTCCACCATCACCACCCACCAAGAGGAAACTTGATCACAACCTTTACCAGAATTTGTTACAAGGAACTTCTGGCTTTTTTACCACAATCCAGAGCCCAAATGAACACAGATTCCAGGAAGATGATTTCACTCATCTGGTTCATGATACAACCCTGGATCTTCTCAAGGTTTCCAAACATCCTTACAAGGAAACCAGTTCATAGTGGCGTTTCCTGGCAAATCCATGAGTTTGTCACTGACTATTCATGAACACCGAAATCTGAGTCAGTCAGTGCAGGAATTCCTGGGATGGTGGGTTTGAATGGGTCATGTGGACTGGGCTCAGCCTGAATACCCAGAAGTGACAGAGATCACCAGCACAGGCTGTTAAAAACAATGCAAATATCCCCTAAAAGGTGCAGGGAAAAATTAAAGCAGAACAGAAACACAAGAAATACCACTTTTCAGGCACGTTCTCCTAAGTTTCTACAGAACCTGAGCACAACCTTCACACAGCTTTGCTCACCTCAGGCCTCACAGGCCACACACAGAGAGCAGATTCCCTCTGTTCCATCTCTGCAAGGGAGCATGGCACACAGAGCTACAGGAATTCACACTGGATCCAAAAACACAGGGGTTTAAAACCCACCCAATGCTCACCCCACAGAGCAGTGGCATTGTTGGGCTCTAACCCAGCCCCGCAGGTCAAAAATAACATGCTCTGAAATTATTCCCAGGGAGGAAGCAGTGGCAAATTTTATGTATTTTACAATAACAATCAACAGAGAAGAATATTGTCTCATTATCTCATTGGCCAGCCCAATTACCCTTGCAGAAGCCAGACCAGTGGCCAAGCAGACACTTTCCAGAAACATGATTCCCAGAAGGCATTTTCTAGCAAGGATTGTTGGAACTGGAAGCCCAGCTGCACGTGCCTCCCTGCCTGTGGCCCCGTACCTGCCTGCCTGGAGCCAGGGGCAGCTCCCAGGGCTGCAGGCAGTGATGGGTTGAGCTTGGAGCATCTGGACTCTGACTGGAACATCTGAGGAACATCAACCTGCAGCACCAGTACTATCTAGTTTGGTCCAGACTGCTTCTGTATAGGTCAATTTATCCTCACTAACTGCATCCTCCAGATTTTTCACTCCCTAAGTAATTTACAGTGTGTCAACATCGTTAGGTCTTTCAACCCAATACTGAAATTTACACCTTATTCAGCACTGAGAACCTATGGCTTTTAGGATTATCAAATAAATCCGTATTTTGCTCCAGCCACAGGTCCATTGGCAGAGCAACTGGCTCCCAGAGCAGCAGCCCCTACCCACCAGTGACTGACATCAGCTCAGTGACTACCCAGTACAACCAACCTACCAACCACACACACACAACTATCAGAAACCATGTAACATTATGAAGAAATCATCAAAATTCCACACTGTGACAAAACAGGTTTCAGAGGAACAGAAAATGAATGAGGGGGGAGCCCTTTCCACGTACTTCACATCACTGAGTTAACCAGAAAGAGAAAACGGAATCAAAAGGAACCACCTCATACCCCTTCTGAATAAAAAGTTAACCCTAAATAGAAACAACGGACTTTTTTGGGGTGTGTTCTATTTTTTAAGATGTAGGTTTGGTACAGAAACTCACAATGTAGTTGAAACTCCTATTCACTGTAAAACCTCATCTTCAGAGCCGGAGGTGAAATGAAACTACGGGACACAGTGCTGTCCTTTCACCTACACACAGCAGCACACAGGGACATCTACACTGCTGCTCTGTCAACTCAGTGATTGCTTTCCAGGGCTCAGCCCAATTTATGTGCCCTAAAAACACTGGCAAGACTAAAAGAGAAGTGTGGCAAGAATTTCCTCGGTGTCAACGAGAGCACAGACTGATGATCCAGCTCCTCCAGGAGCGTGGTGACAGCCGCTGGCTGCTCACCGCCGCCGGTCACTGTCACGGTGACAGCCGCTGGCTGCTCACCGCCGCCGGTCACTGTCACGGTGACAGCCACCGGGCACCGCCGCCGGTCACTGTCACGGTGACAGCCACCGGGCACCGCCGCCGGGCACGGCGGGCCCTGCCCCTCTCAGCTCCCGGCCCGCCGGGCACAGACACGGCTGGCACCTGTTTCGGCCCCGTCCCGGGGGACACCTCGCCCTCCGCGACCACTCGGCCGGAGGGACTGAGCCGAGCACCCAAACCCGGCCGCTGCCACCCCGAGGGCTGAGCTGTGAGAGCCGCGGGGAGCCCAGTGACAGCGGGAGGCAAGGAAATGGGAAATGAAGGGGAAATAAAGCTCAGCTGCTGTCCCGAGGGCGATCGGGCACTGGGGCGAGCTACAGGGGTCTGCGAGAGCAGAGCCGAACGCGACCCCGAGCCCGGCCTGGGGGCACCGGGCCGCCCCTTTACCCTACGCGGTTTTTCCAAGGGGCAGGGCCGGGCCGGAAAGGGGAAGCGGTGAGCGGGGGATGCCCCGGTAACGCGACACCGACTGCGGGGGCTCCCGCTGCCTCGCAGCCCCGGGAGAGGCGGCGGGGTCCCGGCCGGTCCTTACCTGCGGGCGCGGCGGTCGCGACCGCGGGAGAGGCGGTCGGAGAGGCGGCCGAGCAGCGCGGCTGCCATGGCGACGCCGCCTTCCGCTTCCGCGCCGCTGCCCGCGCCTCCGCCCCGCCCGGGCCCGGCCGCGGCTCCCGGGAACCCCGGCCGTCCCCCGCCGTCCCTCCCGGCCTGCGAGCGCGGAGCCCGCGGAGGGCCGGGAAGGGTCCGGGAGGAGCTCACGAAGGGCTCGTTGCCCGGCGGGGCCGCGCCGGGGCTCCCCTGCTCCGCACACGTGGGACGGGCTCACCGCCTGCCCGGCAATGTCACCCCCCGGTGTCTCTTCTCCCCCCGGGGCGAGCCCCGGCGCGGCTGAACGGCTCCGAAGGGACGTACACGGTTCTTGCCCGCGGCGGAACCTCGCCGGGCAAGGCAGAGCGCGGGGACCGCGGGTCCCCCCCGCCAGGTCCCGATACGGGGAGCCGGTCCCGCCGGGGAGCCCCGGAGCCGCGTCGTGCCCGTCCCGTCCCTCCCCCGCTACCCCTGCCCGCCCGGGCAGCGCTCCGGGGCTCGTTTGCGTTTCAGAGCAACCGGTTCGCCGGCACTGATTCCCAGAACTGCCGCACTGGGTTGGTCTCTGCCGGGCAGCGGCCGCTCCTCCGGGGCAAATTAAACTGTTTAAAATAAACCACGGACAGAGCTCGGGTTGTGTGCGAGCTCGGAACCAGCAATTGCCAAACGGGTGGGGAGGGGAGCTCCGGCGCCGCTCCTCCCGCCGGGCACCGGCCCCACCGGGGCTCCTGCCGAGGGCCCGGGGCGGGGCGGAGAGCTGAGGAACCCCTCGGACCGAGCCCCGGGGAACAGCCACGGGCAGGGGGCCTCGGTCCTGCCGAGCTCCCCACCAGCCCACACGGCCCGCAGACCGGCAAAGCACCGCGCGGATCTCCCGGGGCTCCCGCAGCCCCCGCCGCCCGAAGCGGGGCTCGGAGATCGAACGGCTGCGTAGCCGGGAGCCCCCGCACAGCCCCGGGTGCGGAGTCCCCGTTGTCTTCGGTCCGAGGGCACCCCGCGGGTCCCCCGAGGCTGGCGGTAGCCTTGCACGTTGGCCTGGAAATCAAGGCTGGAATCGTGGGACCGGCAGCCCCGCTCCGGTGTACCCCCGGTGTACCCCCATCAGCCGAGCCCAGACTCCTCGCCAGGGCGGACCCGCGGCCCGGGTGCCCCAGCAGAGGCGGGGGACGGCGGAGGCCCCCAGGGGGCCGGCCCGGGGCTCTCCGCTTCTCTACAGGCCGACGGGCGGGGGCAGCCGCCCTGCCCAGAATGGGCTGTCGGGGCCGGGGCCGGAGCGGGAAGGGCCGGGCTGGGCCGGTGGGGCCAGGCCGGGGGCCCGCGGCTGACAGAGCAGGGGCTGGCGGGGCGCCGGGGGGCC
>NW_024500350.1:8701492-8746342 GCF_017590055.1 Onychostruthus taczanowskii
CGGGCCGGGCCGGGCGGGGCGCGGGCGGTGCCGCCGCGTTACAAGAAGCCGCGCAGTTCCAGGAACCCGAGGGCGGGCGTTGTGCCTGCTATAAGAGGCCGCCCCGGGCCGCCTCGGCAGCTTCGCCGCCGCGCACCGGCCCCGCTCTGCCGCCGAAACCGGCTCCCGCGAACCAGGTACGGCCGCGGGAGGGAGTCCCGGAGAGGACAGCGGGGGACAGCGGGAATGCCGGGACCTTCGAGGGGGGCGATCGCCGAGGACCGGGGATGCCGGTGCTGTCCGGGAAAGGGGTTCGCCGGGGATGTTGGTGCCTCAGCCGGGTGATAACCGGTGGCCTGGGGTAACGATGTGCCCCCGGGCGTAAGAGAGCAGGAGACCATCAGAAGCGATGCTCCTAGAGTGGGGAGAGAGCGGGAGACCGCAGGTGTGCCCGTGCTCCCGGAAAGGAAGAGCTGGGGACGGGAGCGACGGTGTCGCGAGAGGACAGTCGCCGGGGACGGAGGCTGCCGGTTCCCCCGGGAAGGGAGAGCGAGAGCCAGGGATAGGTGCTGACGGTTCCCGGGAAGAGAGAGCTGCGCAGGGGGGTGCAGGCTTTTCTGGGAATGAGAGCTGGGAAAGGGGATTGCTGGGACCCGGCAGCGCTGTTGCTGCGGGAGGATAACAGCCAGGGACCGGGGGAGCAGATGTTACCGGGAAGGGAGAGTCGGGGACCGGCGTGCCGGGACTTACCGCTCTCTGTGCCGCAGGTGATGGTGTAGCAGCGGCTGCTGCTGGCAGCAGCATCCCGAGCACACGAAGCTGGCTCCCTGCGCCATGGTCACCCACAGCAAGTTCCCCGCCGCCGGGATGAGCCGCCCCCTGGACACCAGCCTGCGCCTCAAAACGTTCAGCTCCAAGAGCGAGTACCAGCTGGTGGTGAACACCGTACGCAAGCTGCAGGAGAGCGGCTTCTACTGGAGCACGGTGACAGGTGGTGAGGCCAACCTGCTGCTGAGCACCGAGCCGGCTGGCACCTTCCTCATCAGGGACAGCTCAGACCAGAGGCACTTCTTCACCCTCAGCGTCAAGACGGAGTCGGGCACCAAGAACCTGCGCATCCAGTGCGAGGGCGGCAGCTTCTCTCTGCAGAGTGATCCCCACAGCAGCCAGCCTGTGCCCCGCTTTGACTGCGTGCTCAAGCTGGTCCATCACTACATGCCACCCACACCCTGCGCTGTGCCTGAGCAGCCTGGGGGGGCCCTGCACCCCAAGCGCACCTACTACATCTACTCAGGCGGCGAGAAGATCCCCCTGGTGCTGAGCCGCCCGCTCTCCTCTAGTGTCTCCACCCTGCAGCACCTCTGCCGCAAGACCGTCAACGGGCACCTGGACTCCTATGAGAAGATGACTCAGCTGCCAGCCCCCATCAAGGAGTTCCTGGACCAGTATGATGCCCCTCTCTAAGGGGCCAGCGGAGCAAGGTCACATGCTACAAGCACAAGAACAGGGGACAGGCACAATGCCCCACCGGCACAGGAGCTGGCAGGGCATGCCGAGCCTCTCCATCCGGGAAGGAAGGAGGGGGAACTGGGGCGAGCTGCCATGGGCTCAGGGCTGTGGCCAGCACGGTGCTGGGGGGACTCGTCAAGCAAGCGTGACATCTCCTCTCCATGGGGAGAAAGATGGCTCTGACCAGACTGTGGATGTTACAGTGAACCCATTGCAAAGCCCCTGTGGGCTTGGGCAACCAGGACAGCTCCCACAGCATGGGGGAACGTGTGCCCCGCCAGCCCCATCCTGGGGGTGTCCTGGCGAGAGCCCCTTCCACCCTGAGAAACGGAAAGCACTGGAGCCCAGGAGTGCCTGATCACTTTTCCTCAGTTTTAAGGGGAAGGTGTTTTTTGCCCATACTGTACCTCTTGCTGCCTCCTTGTGGGTGAAAGCTCCTTTCACATCAAGTCCCAGACTAAGAGGTCGATGCCTTTGCCCCACGTTGCCATTTTCCAGGGGACTAAGCCTTAATATCCCCCCTGCCCCGCGGTCTGGGTTAGTGCACATCAGCTGGTGACGCTGCGGTGATGGTCCTGCTGATGTGCTGTGAAGCTGGAGGGGAAGCGTCGCGTCCGATGCTGCTGAGTGCCACACAACCACATCTGCAAGGATCACGCCGAGGACGCTGGGCCCTTGCTGTCTACAGTCACACCCCACCTCTGCCCGGCCACTCCCGCAGACCCCGGCTGTGCTGCTCTGTAGGGCACCAATTCCTGCAGGAACGCAGCAGGACCATCCCCTGGAGCGTGTCATCTCTTTAGTGCTTTTCTGCGTCCGCCCAGAGAAGTGGTTGGGTTTTCTGGCTTTTTTTAATTTTTATTCTTATTTTTTTAACCAAAGGGATGTTTACAGGCCAACGTGAATCACTGTCTTTTATAAAGATTCCATCTTCACCTCCAGCCTTGAGGGCTGAGCAAAACAATGCTTGAAAATTCAACCAAAACCAAACTCAGATGAAACTTTGCACATATTTATATTTATATTCAGAAAGAAAATGTTTCCATAATTTATAATAAAGAGCACTATTTTTTAATGAAAACCATCAGATTTGGTTTGATTTCTCTCTTGCACCCCTGAGGCCGCTTGGCCCCGGCACAATGCTGGGATGTGTTTACACCACGTAAGCACCGTTTCCTGGAGCCGCTGTCCACGCCGGGTGATCCCGCCGGTGACTCAGCCCGGCTGCGTAAGCTCTGTCCCAGCACTCAGGTATGTCTGAGCCCTGCGACGTCCCGCGCCTGCCAAGCCACGAGGATGGGATCTGCTCCCGGCTCGCACACATGCTGCAACCACGGGACAGCAGACACGGCCCTGGGCACAGGAGGGACCAAGCTGGTGGCCAAGGCTGGCCTGTGGCACAGCCCCAGTGCAGTGCTCCTGAAGGGCCGAGCGAGTCCTGCCTTCCCCAGCCCTGCTTTGGCACATGCCAGGGTGAGGAGCTGCAGGAGCTGGGCGCTTTGAGGAGTGGGTAGGAAAGGGTCTGCAGGTGCTCCCCCGGGACTGTAGTGGGCTTGGGGTAGCGGGTGCCAAGATAGTGCTCATACTTCCCACAGCCCAGAGAGAAAACCTCTGTCCTGTGCAGAACCCCAGCCAGGCACAGATGCCCAAGGGAGAGGATTCAGTTCTCCTGTGGATGTCCTTGCCCCCAGAAGCGCCTGTCCTCCTAGGGGCATGAAGTAGGCACGGGAATAAACTGCAGCTGCGTCTGGCTGGTGTGTAGTACAGTGCCTGGCTGAAGAGCTGAATGCAGGGATGTGGGCGATCCCCTGGGAGCAGGTCAGCCCCCGGAGCTCCCCCAGAGCCCCTGCCTGTGAGGAGCAGGCTGTGCCCAGGTGCTTTGTGCCCAGGCCCCAGACTGCAATCTCTGTAGCATTATGCCTGGCATCATGAGCAATGCTCCCGCCCCCCCCGGGGAACCCGGGCTGCTGGGAAAAGGATTTCCTTAGGAATCAGCCTGGGCCGAGGGATGGTGAATGTGCCGGTCCAGGCTGTGGGCATGGCACAGTCCCAGTGACTATTTTGGGGCCGCTACATGTGGCTGTGGCACGCATGCTGCCAGAAGTGCCACGGCCTGCCCAGGCACCCACTACAGCTATGCAAGGAATGTCCACGCGCAGGGGTGGCCGCCTGCCAGGCCCTGCTGAGGCACATCCCCGAGTTTAGGGCTCCCAGCAGCACCGGTGACTCCCAGCCTGTGCCAGTGATGGGCTGGGAGCAGTGCTGCAGGCGCAGCAGCCCCCAGCTGGCAGGAGCATCACCACTCCCCCAGGCAGGATGAAGCAAATCAGGGGATGAAAATCAGGGCTCTGGGGGTTTATGAGCACACCCAGCCCTCCTGGCAGAGCAAGGGGTTCACAGCACCCCAAGGTGGGGCAGAGTGGGAAGCTGCCCCCAGGGACAGCAGCCAGGCTGCCCACAGTCACCCTGCCCATGTCCTCCCAGCCAGACCCCAGCCTTCCCATCTCTGTGGGAACAGCCCCAGCTTCTTCACTTCCCAGAAGGGCCCTGGCATTGCCGACCAAGGGCCTCTTCTCTGCGGTGCTGCAACCCGCGGCTGAATCAAGAATCCGGGAAGCTCCGCCAGCCCCGCGGGTTTCTTGGAACAAAGCCAAGCTCGCGGCAGAAGTAACGCGGCAGCCAGCGGGCAAATCCCTGCTGAATGTTTCACAAACTTCTCCCTGCTCCAGAGCAGCTGAGCGGACTTGGTCCTGCATTTCGTAAGCACTCTATCAAACATGTCCCACAGCCAGTTCCCCTCTGCCCCTCACCAGGGCTGGGGCAGCTGAGCTCCCCCTGGGAGGGTTCCTGGACGGGGAAGATGTTATCAGGGTGATCAGACCCTGTCATCCTGTGATGGTTCCAGGAGCCAGACTGGAATTTGCACAGGGTTCTAGAGGCAAGTCTGGGACGTGGGTGTCCTGCAGCTCTCCACAGCTCAGATCTCCTGGGGCTGGGCACCAAGCAGCACCAGCAGAACCTAGTGCAGCTGTCAGTGCATGCCCCCGGTGCCATCAGTTCCTCCATGCTGTGATGGTGGCCATGCAGAGCAGGGTGAGGGCACCAGGCCCTGTGAGAGCCCAACAAGGTGCTGGGGCCCAGAAGGGTGGTCAGGCAGGGACAGGCTGCTGCCCCACAGCCCCTGCAGCCCCCCGTCCTGCCTCAGCCTGGCTCTCCATGGGGTACAGGGCAGCCACCAATGCTTCCCATCACACTGCTGGCTCATTACTGGCACAAGAAGGAAGTGTCCACTGGGATGATGAACCTGAACTCTGTGGGGTCAGGGGTGCAGGAAACCTGCTCTGGTGTGTACCAGCCTCTGCCGAGCCAAAACAGGAAACCACCACAGCCGGAGATCGCTGCGGGCACGGCAGCAGAGGGCTCGGTCAGCACTGCAGCCCTGTCTGGCTACACCAACCATGCAGAAAATCCAGCTGGTCACAGGGAAGCAGAGCCGACCCATGAAGGCTCTCCAGCCCCACACTGGCACCCCAAGGAAGGCACCGAAGGTCCCTGGGGCGGTAGAGCCAGGCAGGGAGCTTGCTGTGAACACCCCGACCTCACGGCACTCCCTTCATGCACTTCTTCCTGCTTGGCTCTGCAGCGCCAGGACATTCCCACATCTACCACTACGTTTCCCAGTAGAATGCAGGAAAGGGCTGTGCAGCAGCCGGGAACTTACTGTAAATGGCACCACCTGCTCCTTACGTGGCAATTGCTCTGCAGGCCAGGGCCATGGGGACACTTGGGAACAGGGACTGGGACATCTGCTCCCAGTGAGCTGCCAAGAAGCACAAGCACAAACTCCTCAGCAGAGCCCAGAGCTGGCAGTGGTGGTCCCAGCTGCAGGCCCAGGACAAGAGAGAGCTCTCTGGGCTGGAGGAGGAGCAGGGCTGCAGCTCTATGTCCCCAGAGCCCCTCGTTTCCACACTGCCCCTCAAATTGTGCCTCTGCACTCAAGTACTGCTCAAAGTCCCTGTTCTGGTAGCAGCTCAGCTGCCAGTGACCTGGAACAGAGCCCTGGTGGCTGGGGGAGCCATGGGGGCTGGCTTGGCCCTGGCTCTCCCAGGGCTAGGTAGGGCTATTGGCAGGCAGGGAGCAGGGGTGGCAGCAGGATGCCATGCCCAGGTCAGGAAGTATTTTGGGATGCAGCTGAGCCCAGCAGGCTGTGTACATCCCCATGGAAACTCTACTTTGTTGCTGCTTCCCCAGCCAGACCCGCGCCAGCTCCAGGGAGCCAACAGCTGTGGATTCCTCACTCCTTCCATCAGCAGCTACGAGAGCTGCTCTGCCCTGGCCCCCCTGCCCCAGTTCTGCTCCTGGCAGAGACCTGGGCCCAGGGCCATGCTGCTCTTGCACCTGCACTCACAGAGAGCAGTGATGTGCCAACACTGCCTGTGGCCACTCCTGGGCACACGGCACGTCACAGGGCTCCCTGTGGGTGCTCCGGCAACAAGCTGCCAGCTGCCTGGGGTGTGCTTGCCCAGCATGGCACAGAGTCCTCAGATGACCCTGGCAGAGCAGCCATGGGCAGGTGCCAAACCCTAGCCCTGGAGCATCCCTTGGCCTCACATCAGTCCTGGCCTCGGCCACGGCACAGGAGCCAACAGTGGCAGAGCCACACATGTGGCTGGGGATGGAGCTCCCGGATGTGGGACCCTGTGTCTGCAATCCCTGCCCTCCTTGCCTGCCCCCTCCCCACCAGTGCACGCTGCTGGGGGGCCTGAAGGTGCCCGCCAGCCTGGTGGGCTCTGCCCATCCCATGGCTCTGGCTGCCATCAGCAGAGAGCAGCTCCAGCCACACCAGTCGGGCGCGGGGTGATGGGTGCCGGTGGCGTCACTTGGGCGACGATGGGGAGCGTGGCTGGCAAAGGGCACAGCTGGAGCAGATGCTCCTCAGAAGGACCCAAGGGACCTGTCTCAGCATTTAATGAGTGGGAATGGGAGCGCTTTACTGTAATTCCAGTAATTACATTGTTCATCCTTGGCAGCCGACACCAGTCGGTGTCCAGCGCCGTGGGATCGCGATAAGCCACCTGGCAATGAGGCTTGGCAACACGCTGTTCTGCCGGGCAGCCAGCCAAGCAGGGCAGGGCAGGGCTGCGGAGCAAGGTGTGAGCTACGGTAAGGGCCCGCCCGCCCCGGGAGTTCCCGTCACTGCCGCGCAGGTGGCGGCCGGGAGGGCCCGGCTGTCCGGGGCTGAGCCCACACAGCCGGGGATCCCCAGCCTGCTGAGGTCCTGGCAGGACCCTAGCAGCCACCCACCGCTGTGGCATCCCCAGAACACACCAGGCCTGCTGGGCACTGAGCTGGAGCTGCCAGCAGCAGGATGTTCCAGCCACGTGTGCAGTGGGGGTTTGGGGCAGCAAGGTGCCAGCAGGCTGGAGGGGACCCCCCCACCTGCCAGGTGCAGGAGGGGACAGGGAGGAGGCTCTCTGTCACCCCCAAGGACTTGGTCTCCTGCCCTGCCAGCACTATTGCAGCTTCCAGGCAGCCAGGCAGGCGCTGCCCCTGGATCTTTCCTGCCATCGCCCACCCAGCCTGGCTCAGCTGTGGCATCCCCGGGTAGTCTTCACTGGTGCTCGGGGCCAGTCAGGATCAGGGACAGTTGGCACCCCAGGGACAGAGCGGGAGCCCTGCTGAGTCATCACTTCACTGTTCTCGTTTTTCCATGGTGCTGTTGTGCATTTGCTGGAAGCCAGCTCAGAGCCATGACTAATCTGTTCTCAAAACAAGCACAAAGCAAGCGCGAGGTTTGTGCAAACCCACGGGGAGGAGGCGGAATCACAGCACGGGGCTGGACTCGGGAGGCAAGACGCTGGAGCAGCTGGGAATGCCCAGCCATGGAGCAGCCCTGCAGGCAGCAACCTCCTGTGTGGGGAGTGGGCACAGCAAAGGTGGGCAGGAGCACTGAGAAGCCCCAACCTTCCCTCCCTACAGCGGGGCTGGGGTTCAGGCAGCGTGCTGGAACAGGCTGCAGCACGCAGGGCAGGCAGGTGTGGGCCATCAGCACTCAGAACCCCATGTATCACGGCCAGAGTTGGGGCTCTCATATGGGTTGTTTTGCCTTATGGGGAAGCCACTGCAGGGGGAGGCCAGGGAGGAAGCACATTGATTTGCTGTTATTAAAACCAGAGCTGCTGTCGGGAACTCCACAGCCTGGCTGCCCTCGCGTGCTTCCTGGAAAAGGCTGTCCCGTGTGCCCTCACCAGCAGGAGATGGGGCCTCCAAAGCACCTGGCAACAGCAATGGCCTGCGCCGGGTTTGGGTGGCAGCTGGGGCAGCGAGCCAAGGATTCAGTTTTGCCCTTGGTGCCCACCACTCTGCTGCCCAGCAGTTGGCTCCCAGCCGCCCACTGCCCCCTGGCCCTCAGCACCCCCGGTGCTTCCTGCGGTGCTCAGGGCAGCCCTGTCGCCCCACGGGTGGCAGGACAGAACAGTGGCACCCTGCTGAACTGAGGAGTGTTTACTGGAGAGGCAAAGTCATCGCTTCCAGTGGGGGATGAATCACCCCTGTCAGGAATTCTACCCGGGGGCTTTTCTGTAAGAGCATGGAATTTCAACACTGGCCGCCCGTGCCCTCCCGGGTCCCCCCTTCTTGCACAACCTCTCGCCGGGGTTGCTGTTCCCAGCCCGGCTTTGCAGCCTCGGAGCAGCGGGGGCCCCGGGGTCCGGGCGCAGGGGGTCCCTGCCCGGAGCGCGGCCCCGCGGCCCACCGAGAGGCGACAGGGCAGGGCCAGCCGAGCCGCAGCTGCCCGCTCACGGAGCTGCCCCTGTCGCGAGCGGGTCCCAGGGGCCGAGGGCTCCCCTGCGCTGTCACTGTCGCCGGGCAGTGCTGCAGCGCGGAGCCTCCAGCCGCACTCGCACCCGCCAGCGGCGCAGAGAGGGGAAGGGGAGGGGATCAGGTCCGATGGAGCATCTTCCCTCTGCTACGACCAGGCACATCCCACCCCCATTAGGGCTGGCGGTTCCCCAGGCTGAGTGCAGGGAATGCTGGCAGGGTGGAGGCGTGAGGATGCAGATGGAGGGGCAGCCCCTGGAAAACCCCTGCCAGCTGCCGCTGTCACCATCCTGGCGCTGTCCTGCTGTGGGGGACACCACTGGCCCAGGGGCTCCCCCACCATGGGCCAGGCTACTAGAGAGAGGGCGAGAAGGGGGCCAGAGCTTTCCCAGCAGACTGTGGTGACCCTGAGGAGCCCTGCAGCTGTGCTGGGACTGGGGATTCTCTCCGTTTCAACACACAGCAGAAACTCTGTGAGAACTCAGTGAGAGTAGAGGTGTTTTTGGATAAGGGGGAAGCACACTCAGAGCAGGAAATGAAACATCACCTTTGAGACTTGTGGCTCCTCTCAGCCTGGCACAGCACAGATGGGCTGTGCTGGCTCCCAAAGAACCATCCCACAGATGAGGAGAGCAGAGCAGAGAGAATGACTGTGGGAACCCAGAGAGAAGGTCCCACTTCCCAGCATCTCCTTTTCTGGACACAGGGCTGCCAGGAGCAGCCATTCCCAGGAGACCCTCTGCAATGGGAACCTCCTCCCTGCTACACTTGAGGCATCCCTGTGTCCCTCGGGGGACGGGGCAGCCCGGCAGGCCACAGGACCTGAAGCCCTGGCAGTGTCCCCGTGCCAGTGACAGCCAGCACATCTGCCAGCACAAAGGGCCCACGTGCCAGCCCTGCCCCTGGGGCATTGCTTCCAGCAGGAGGAAGCAGCAAATGCTTTCCCAGGATCCTGGATGATTTGCCTGCCCCATTTTGCATGCCTGAGGCTGCCCAGGGGGACACAGGGACACACTGCCCCAAGGCAGGGCAGGATCATCATCCCAGTTCAGAGCACCCAACAGCCTCTCTTGGTCTGGGCAAAAAAGGTGGGCATGTGGGAAAGATCAGGACAAAGCACCTCAGCCATGGGAAACTGCTTTATTTTTTGCTTTGCACTTTCTGCCATTCCTGGAAATGTGTGGTCGCCCCGATCTGTCTGGTGGGAAGCAGCCCCCTTGTCCCACTCAGCCCTTGCCCTCTCCACCATGCCAGGATGTTCCACTCCCAGAGGGGCTCCCTGGACCCACAAGCTGAAGTCCCATGCACCAACATCGAGCAGCTCCATCCCAGCCCCACACATCAGCTCCAGGCTGATTTATAGAAACCCAACGCCGGGGGCTGACTGTGCCTCCTGCCAAACTTCATTAACGGCTGGCCTGGGAGAAGGCAAACAGCTCATGCAGCAACAAGGAAATCCTTGTTTAAGCATTTCTGGCCATGCAAGGCCCTTCACCCCATACCCAGGGGAGAAGGAGGAATATGAGGAGGTGAGGAGGAGGTGCAGGCTACAAGCCCCAAACTGGCACCACCCTGGCATTCAGGAGAACCAAGAAGGAGACACAAAGGGACATATCAGAGTCTGCACAGGGATGGAGCCCCCAGGATGGGATGTGAGCTGGGGGCATGCAGGAAACTACATGGGCATGATGGGGGCAGAGGGCTTCCACTGTGCTGCAGAACCCTGCCTGCCCCTCAGTGCCCGCCGCTCCCACCAACACCAGGCTCCCCACACAAGTGCTGGCCATGGGTGCAGTGAGCTCCGGGCACCTGGGCAGCGTGGGAGGCCGTGGGAGCCAGAACCAGTGTGCCAGTCCACAGTGGGCAAGGGACACCAGCATGGCTGGCCTGCGGACCCAGCGCGGCGTGCTCCAGAACAGCATCAATGACCTGCATCTGCCTGCCCCACGTGTGGCTCAGGATCTATTTCATCATCTGGAGAAAAGCATTTACTGCCAATAAACGGGCTAATTAATTCTCCTCAAAGACCTCTCAATTATTCATCTCGGGCCACAGAGAAAACAATTAGAGCACTTACCTCAGCCCTGGCTCAGCCAGTGTAGCAGCTGGTGGCAGGCAGGGCACGGCGGGGACGGCCCGGCGTGGCTCTCGCACGGGCCCAGGTGCCCGGCCATGCCCGGCTTCGCCCGCCCGGCCAGGGCGTCCCCTGGAGCGGGGATGTGGAGCGGCCACAGCCAGCAGCCTTTAGCCGTGACCGGCTCCAGCGCTCCCCCAGGGTTCCCCGGAGCTGCCCCAGCACCAGGGCTCTGGCAGGGACCCCCGGCTGCTCCCTCCCCACAGCCCCCCGGGGTACCCCGTGCTGAGGGGCTTTCTCCCCGACGGTTCTCGGGCTCCTTGGCCCTTGGGACGTTCCATCTGCTCCGCACAACAGCCCCTGTTCAGGCGTACCCTGAGAAGGGAAACCCTCGGCACGGGGGGCACGATGGGCTGGGGGGGCCGTTTCCGGCACGGCCGGAGCCCCCGAGGGCAGCGGCCGCCACTGCCCCGGGGCCCGGCCAGTCCCGGTGCCCGCCCTGGCGCCGCCGGGGCCCCGGGGACCGGGGCCGTCGTCGCCCCGGACCTGGCGGGCAGAGCCCCCCGCAGGTCCCCGGAGCCGCCGAGCCAGGCCGGGCGGGCAGAACCCGGCGGGTCCCGGGCTCGGGCGGGTAACGCGCGGCCGGCCGGGCCGGGAAGGGTTAAGGGCGGCCGGCGCCCCCCCGGCGCGGAGGCCGGGCCTGTCGGGAAGCCGGGATCTCTGCGGCGGTTTTACTGGAAAAGTCACTGCCGGCGGAGGGGGGGCACCCGCGGCCTCGCAGGCTGGGGACGGGGCACCGGCCGGGACCACGCGACCACCGGGCTCCGGCAGCGGCCTGCGCGGGGCTCCGAGCGAGGCTCCCCGGGCAGCCCGCGCCTCCCGCTCCGGCCACGGCCCCGGCAGCCCCGCGACTGTATCCGCCGGGGGTCTGTCCCGGGCCGAAGCTCGGCCGCTGCCGCAGCTCGGGACATGTCACCGGCAGCCCGGGAGCGTGGCGGGGTCCCGGTCCCGGGTGCCCGACCCGACCCGGCTGAGCCTGGAGCCGGTGCTCCCGGCAGCAGGAAACTACTCGGCTTCGTGGCTGAGGTCCCTCGAGGGCGACGGACGGCAGCTGTCTCGGCCCAGGTGGGACCGGGACCCTCCGGAACGGGCAGGGCCGGTGCCACCCCGTTGGGATGTGGAGCCCAAAGGGCAGACAGGGTGAGCAGCACGGGCAGTGTGGCCGCAGGGCTAAGGCAGCCCGACGGGAAAGCACCCCGAGCTCATGGTGAGCATGATATGGTCACTGCCAGGTCCTGAGGGCACTCAGCACAAGACCCCCGGGCCATTGCCGAGGCCACTGGCAGCTCCATGGCCACAGCCATGCTCTGCCTGGGAGGCTGGGAGCAGAGCCCACTGCCAGCCTGTCCCAGGGCAACCATGTGTGTGTGCCAGGGGCAAAGGGCTCTGCCCCAGCCCGCTGATGCCCCGGAGCTACAGCACCGTGCTCCCCCATCCCACAGCCCCTCCTGCAGCCGGGATGTGCCAGGGCTCAGCCCTGGGGACGTGCAGACCCAGCGGCGGGGCCTGGCAGGCCGGGGATGGGGCTGCCAGTGGGGCTGGTAGCAGGGGGGCCCAGCTCCGGGAATCGGCCCCAGTGGTTGCCAGGCCTGTGGTAGGGAGGGGGGAAACCCGATCCTCCGCGGTGGGATCCGGGCTCCACTCCCGGCTCCCCAGCCAGGCCTCAGCTGCTAATTTTAGCCCTGGGGAGGCACGACTGGAGCAGGAGCTGAGCCCAGCGGGGCAGGGGCTTAGCCCACCACGGGAGCTGGTGTGGGCAGGTGGTGACTGCAGTCCTGTGGTGCACTGTGGTCCTAGGTGAGCCCCCCGCTAGTCCCCAGCTGCCAGCCAAGCCCCTGGCCAGACACTGGCACTGCCCACCCTCTGCCCAGCTCCTGTGGTGTCCGTTCAGCCGCTCCACATAAGGCCACAAGTGCTTCCATGGTCCCAGAGCTGGCCCCGCCACGGCCCTGCTGGGTCACCTGCAGGGGTAGCTCTGTGGGTGCTGGTAGCAAGGGGGGACCCCCAAGGCAGGTCCCAGACCGAAGTCCCGGGGAAAGGCACATGGCTGAAGGACAAGGGGCTCTGTGGAACACACCCAGCCACACTGCACAGTCCTGCAGAAGCTGTGGCTGCTGCCCAGTGAAGGAGCCCCTGCTTGGCTGCGGACCCTGACTGGGCTGGGGGGGCTGCCCACAGCAGAGCCATGAGCTGCCCTTCAGCTTTGGGCACACCAGGGCAATCAACCAGCCCACCAGGTTCCAGGGAGTGGCTGGGTGGCTGGGAAGCCCATGCTGGGGGGTGCTGCAGCGATCCAGCACTTCCAGGCAGAGAAAGTGTCTTCAAAGGCTGCCCTGCCCTACAGCAGCTGCCCCAGGTGGAGGGGGGGCTCCCTGGCCTGGGGCCCCACAGCCGCTGCTCCCCCAGCCCTTCACCTGCGGCGTGACCGGCTGCACTGCCCAGCGCTTACTGGAAGAGGAAGCTGCCGGGAAGGCGGTGTGTGTGGCGGGGCAGCTTTGGGGAGGCTCAGCTGGGCTCAGCAGCCGGCACAGCTCAGCTGTCCGTGCTCCCAGGTCCAGGGCCAGTAACGGGAAGCGTCTGCTCTCAGTGACGGTAAATCAGATCGGGGAGATTAGAGGCCTTTTTGCCTAATCATGAGCAGCTTGAAGTTGGAGGACAAGTTCCTGGAACAAAGAGGAAATGGAGGCAGTAAATAAAGAAAAACTGTTAACATGTGGCCCTGCGTGTGAAAAACGTCTCATGAAGGACTGTTTATGGCTCACTCATCTGCAGGGCTGACAGCACGGGCGGGGGGGGTGACAGGCGATAGTGAGGGAGGGGGCTCCATGGGCAGGGGCACAGGCAGGGGGATGGGCAGAGCGGGCACCAGTGGGGCGGCTGCAGGGGGCTCGGGATAGGGGACCTGGGGCAGCCAGGCTGGGCGGGCACATGGCAGAGGGAGGGAGGGAGAAGGCAGCAGCATGGCACAGGTGGCTGGAGCACACCACGTCCACACGTGGGCAGGGGCTGAGGGAAGAGGCGCCTTAATGCACCTGTCCTATTATCCCCTGCAAATGCCAGGAGAGGTGCTGGGTGCTGCAGAGTGGTGCCCCCCGTGCTGGCAGCAGGGAGCATGGTCCGGCTGGTCCAGCCCAGCGCAGGGAGGTGAGGGGGTCTCGCCACTGCTTTGGACACTCGTCCTCCTGCTCAGGGGCAGTGGGGATTTCTGCGAGAAGCTGCTGGGTCCCCTCAGAGCACGCAGAGAGTGCCGAGATCAGTGAAGCTGCGCAGAGACCCCAGAGCCCCGCTGCAGCGCCAGCCCACCTGCGGTGCTGCCAGGGCACACGCAACCAGGGCCGGAGCCAGCTCCCAGCGCCAGACGAGCCCGTGCCAGCCTCGCTGGCAGCGGGGCGGGAGCAACTCCTGCTCAGCCACGGAAAGACTCTGGAGGATCCCCCTGGCACTCCCTCCCGTGGGACACCCAGGATGGGACAGTGCAGGGCCGGGGCAATCCCCACCCGTGCGTGGTGTAGGATGGAGGAATGGGAGCTCGTAGGGACGGCGCTCCGAGTGCCCGCGCCGGAGCCGCTGCCTCGTTCCCGCCCCGTATTCCCGGGAAGGGCGATCCCGATCCCGCCCCCGCCCGGGAGCCCTTGCGGGGGGCGGTCCCGGCCATGCGGACGGTGCTGCGGCGGGGGTGGGTGCCCGGGCCCGGGGGGAGGCAGCCGCGGGGTCCCGCCGCGGCCCCGCCTCTTGTCGTGGACCTGCGGAGCGACACGGTGACCCGGCCGTGCGCGGCGATGCGCCGTGCCATGGCCCGCGCCGCCGTGGGCGACGACGACTACGGGGAGGACCCCGCGGTGAACGGTGGGCGGAGGGGACGGGCCTGCCGGGGGTCCCTGCCTGCCAGCCCCCGGGCCGGGGGCAGCGGGATGGGGGCCCGGAGCTGGGGGCAGCCCAGCGCCAGCCACCCAGGACAGCCGTGTCCCCCGCAGAGCTGCAGCGCCGGGCCGCGGCGACTCTGGGGACGGAATCGGCTCTGTTCGTGCCCACGGCCACCATGGCCAACCTCATCGCCGGTGAGTCCGGGGCTCGCAGCGCCTCGTGCCCCCCGGCTGTGGAATGCTGCCCCTGCCCCCTCCCTCACGGCCCTTCTCTCCCAGTGATGTGCCACTGCCAGCGCAGGGGGGCTCAGCTGTTCCTGGGCCGGGACGCCCACCTGCACGTCTACGAGCACGGCGGGGCCGCGCAGGTGAGCGCGGGGGGCGGTGGCGCTGGTGGCGCTGGTGGCAGTGCAGGAGGGCGGCCGCGTGCTGCCCTCCTCTGGCTGCAAGGGCCCGGCCAGGCGGAGGATCCGCTGCCAGGGCATTCCTTGGGTCATTGTCCCAAGGCACGGGCTGCAGCACGAGTGCGGGCTGTACACACCCGATGGAGGGGACAGAGGGCTGGAGCCCCCGTGCGCCACCACTGTCCCCTGTCAGCTCCGTGCTCTTCCCTGCCCTGGGCACAGGTCGCCGGTGTGCACTCCCAGGCCTTGCCAGATCTGCCGAACGGCACATTCGACCTGGAGCAGCTGGAGCAGGCCATCCGTGAGGCCCACGGCAGCCAGTACCACCCACGTCCTGAGCTCATCTGTCTGGAGAACACGCACAGCTCGGCGGGCGGCCGGGCACTGCCCCTCACCTATCTCAGGCAGGTGAGAGCCCCGGATGGTGCTGGCACGATCCTGCCTGGCGTGGGCAGCTGGGCCCTGCACAATGGCACTGCGGGGACACTGGAGCTCAGAGATGGCTTGTGGTGGCACTAGATGCCCCAGGGGTCCCTCCCAAACCAGCTGTCCCCCTGACTCCCAGGTCCGTGGGCTTGCAGACCATTACGGGCTGCGGGTGCACATGGACGGCGCACGACTGATGAATGCAGCAGTGGCCCAGGGTGTGGAGCCAGCTCAGATTGCCCAGCACTGTGACTCTGTGTCCCTCTGCTTCTCCAAGGTGTGCTTGTGTGGGGAGGGGTCCGCAGGGCTGGCAGGGGCCAGCACAAGCCGGACCCTGGCCGTTGTTTGCAGGTGTTGGGCTAAGAACACACCTGGCAGGCTGGGAGGGGCAGCTGGCCCTGGAACAGCTGGAGTGACCCCGTTGGTGGCTCTGCAGGGCCTGGGCGCCCCGGCTGGCGCGGTGCTGGCGGGGTGCAGGCAGTTTGTCGCCGAGGCCTGGCGCGTGCGGAAGCTGCTGGGCGGGGGCATGCGGCAGGTGGGAGTGCTGGCGGCCGCCGCCCGCCTCGGGCTGCAGCACGCGGAGGCCACGCTGCGCAGGGACCACGACAACGCCCGGCGCTTTGCGGAAGGTACCTCAGGGCCCCGAGCGTGCTGGGATGTAACAGCACGCCTGGCACTGCCCAGCAGTGCGGGTGGCTCGAGCACCATCCCTGGATGGCTACTCCGGGTCTCCAGCCGGGTGAGGATGCTGCTGGGATCCTCACCTGCCAGGATCGTGCCATGACCATCCCTGTGCTGTGCTCAGTGACCCTGGTACCACATGGGGGGAGAAAGGGCTCTCCCTTGTCCAGAACCTGGGGCAGGGCTGGGGCAGGTAGCCTCTTCCAGGCCATTGGGCAGTGGGCTTGCACTGCCTCGGCCTCCTGCAGGTATCCACGTGCTGGACTCTCCCCTCTGCTCCGTCAACCTGGCAGCAGTGGAGACCAACATTGTGATGGTGAATATCCAGGGGGCCTGGCCGTCCCCCACCGAGCTCTGCGACCGCCTGCGTGCCGTCAGCGAGGAGGAGGAGGCTGAGACCGGGCAGGCTGTCAGCGTCTTGCTGTTCCCCTGGTCGGCACGGACTGTGCGCGCCGTCTGGCACCGCAACATCTCGGCCCGTGACACTGAGCTCGCAAGGAGGAAGCTGGAATTTGTGGCCAGGAAGTGCCAGGAGGAATTGGCCTTGGGGTTGCATCCGATGCCTCCAGGCAGTGGGGGAGCCTGAGCATTCTGCCAACCCCACAACTGCAGCAGTCAGGCAGCCCAGAGCAAGGACTGGGACCAGGCCCTTTGTGCTCCAGATGTGTTCCCAGCCATCTGAAACTTGACATCAGCCCTCACAGGCAGCCTGACAAACCAATGTGAGCCCAGCCCTTGAGGCAGTCAGTGCACAAAATAAACACCTTTTGCTGGTACTGTAGCTGTGCAGGGTGTTTTCTCTCAAATGTGCTCTTTTCCTTGCTTTGCAGCAGGGACATCATCACAGCCAAGGTCCCCGTGGAGGGAAGTTGCTCCTGAGGACATGGAACCATCTCAGCCACAGGGCCAGGGTTGCTGCACAGCAATGTCAATGTTTGTGTCTGGCCAGGACTGTCCCAGGAGCCTGGCCCAGATGGTTCTGTCACTCCTATACACAGAGGCTTATGTCATTCTGTCCCACAGCAGCAGTGGGCTGCCCAGGCTTCCCTGTCATGTTCTGGGTCAGCAAGTCCCAGAACTCTGCACTGGAAGAAGGGATTCTCTCAGCAGCAGTTGCTTCAGGTGTGCACTCAGTGGCTCCCTGGGAAGCACTACCCCAGCCAGTAGTAATTCCCATTTTATTCTGTATTGCCAATGTGCAGTTTAAAGGACGCTGAGGGAGCAAACTTCATGATCCAGCTGCCCAGTCAGAGCCTTGCAGCCCTCAGTCCCCTGCGCTCCGGTGGGCAGGACCACTCCAGGGAAGGGGCACCAGCCTGGGCTGGGCTGAGCAGAGAGGGCACAGTGTGGGTCTGAGACAGCGGTGGCCCTGTGTTAGACTGAGGAGGCAGCAGGCGGGGGATGTCAGATGCCCATTGCCAACACACAGGGCCACGGTCCCCATCTGTTTACTCCTGAGGTGCCATCATGCTCTTGAAATCATGTTGAGAATCACCTGGGATGAGGAACCAAACCCTGTGAAAAGCCCCTGACCCTGCACCTCCCCACAAGGAGGTGGCAGCCCACCTGATCCGCCTTGGCACAGCCCTCCTGCCTACCTGAGTGAGGATGTAGCTGTCCTCTGACAGCCTCTCAATGACATCAAAGTGATCCACACCACCCAGATCCAGCAGAGAGACAGACCAGCCAGCTGCACGCAGGGCCTGTGGAGAGAGGAGTGCTGCAGGATGGACCCCAAGCTCCACCTGCACTGGACAAACAGCAGGAATAATGTCCTGGCCAGGACTGGTGTCCTCCAGTGAGCCAGAAACTGCTCTGGCTCAGCACAGAAGCTCTTCCTCCCAGTTGGATAAGCTGGTGAGGGGTGCCTGGAGCAGTGTCCCCACCAGACCCAAGCAGGGTGCTGCTGGAGCTCATGTGGCCATGCTCCTGTGGCTGCCTGGAGCTCACCTGGCCGTGCTCCTGTGGCTGCCTGGTGCTCACCTGGCTGTACTCCTGTGGCTGCCTGGAGCTCACCTGGCCGTGCTCCTGTGGCTGCCTGGAGCTCACCTGGCTGTACTCCTGTGACTGCCTGCGGAACTCTGGGGAGTCATGCTGGGCCACAGCCACGAGCACCTGGCAGGCAGCTGGCGCTGCGGGGGTGACATGTCTCATGGGGCTGTTCCTCTGGGCCACCTCCCTGCAGGAGTCACGCCGGTGGCAGCTGACGCGGCCCTTCGCTCCAGGAGCGCCCGTGCTGTCAGCTGGGCTCCCCAGCTGGGGCAGGCATGGGGCAGAGCGGCTGCAGGGCCACTGACACCGCCCGCCTGTGCTCTGTCCCCACGGCTGTCCCCACAGCGCGTGAGCTCACCGGCTCATGTTCAGAGCGTCGTTCACATAGGTGTGCAGGATGGGCTCCAGGTCATACAGGCCGCTCACCAGCACTGCTCCTGGAGGCAGAGGCACTGCCAGGTGAGGAGCTGCAGCCTGGGTGGCTCCACAGCTCTGGGACCTCATAACCAGTTAGCATAATCAGCCCCACAGCCTTGTCCCAGGTGTGGAGACCAGTTCTTCTCCCAACCCTGTTCCGGGACATGGCAACGCTACCTTTGATATCTGGCACCACTCGGAATTCCGTCCAGTCTGTAGACAGCACCATGGCTGCCAGGTGGGCCCCTGCTGAGTGTCCGCACAAGTAAATGCCCCTGGAAGGAGGGAGCAGTGAGCCACGAGGAGGGAGTGACTGAGAGGGACACTAGGCATGCTTTGCTCCGTCCAGAGGAGGTGGCACAGCCCGAATGTGTCAGCTCAGATGTTTCCCAATCCGTCAGCCGCTGCCTTGTGCGGTGACAGGGGATTGTGGCCACAGGCACTGCCCAGTGCTTGAAGCAAGGTGCCAAAGCTTTTGTCCTGCTCCAGGCCTTGTTTGCCCCCCCCAGCCACTCTCACAGACCAGCCCCTGACCCGGGAGCTGCCCACCTGATCCTGGGGTACCGCTGCACCAGGAAGACGAGGCTGCGGCGCACCTGCAGCACCATGGTGTCCATGTGGCCTAAGCAGAGGACAAAGGGCAGGGTTGGAGGGCACTGTGCTACGCAGGCAGCTGCAGCCTCTGCAGGCCAGCACCTACCTTTAGGGGCTATGTCGTACCCCACCGCCACCACTGCCACCCCCTGTGACACCAGCGGGGGGGCTGCAAACCCCGAATCGTCCTTACTGGGGAGAGAGAGATGCAGACAGGCTGTGGGAGCCAGGGGCTGCAGGGCCAGCTGGGGACTGGCCAGACCCTGTGTCCCCAGAGCAAGCCCCAGTGTCAGGAGAAGGGGTCAGCAAGAGCTGGTGAGGGGGTCCTGTCCCGAGGAACCCCTCACCGACAGCCCACCTCACCTCATGCACTGCCAGTATCCGCCGTGGATGTAGACCAGAACCGGGAATGCTGCGCAGCACAGTGCAGGGTGAGCCTGTGTCCTCCCGCCGCTCCCGTCCCCGCCACCCGGTCACTCACTTTCACAAGGGTCCGTGGGAAAGTAGATGTCCAGCTTCTCCCCGTCCCCGTCGCCGTAGGGCACGTGCAGCAAGGTCTGCCCGCTGGCCCGGGCCCGTTCGGTTCCTGCAGGGGGGAGGCAGTGGAGCACGGCGCCGTGGCACCGAGCGCAGCCCCGGTCCCGGAGCCGCGATCCCACCTGCCGCCGTCACCGCGAGGTGGGCGTCGATGATGGTGTCCCGGTCCAGGCGGGGGGACCAGCGGCTGGGAGAGTAATGGTCCTCCAGAGCCTGCGGGGGGGCAGCGGGGCAGCGCCGGGGCCACGCCGACACCCCCAGCCGGCGGCCCGGGGAGAGCCGCTCTTTGCCCTGCCTCAGGGCCGTACCTGCGCGGACAGATCCCGCCACCCGCCCATCGTGGGGCCGCTCCCGGGGCGCTCCCGGTGCTGCTCAGGGTCCTGATCCCGGTGCCGGTGCCGCTCCCGGTGCCTGCCCGCCGAGGGGCGGGGCCTAAGCAGGGGGCGGGCTGGCGCGCTCCCATTGGCCGTCCCGGAGGCGAGGTCCGAGCTTGAGGGCGGGGCCAGACCGTGGAGGTGAGGCCAGAGCCCGGAGGCGGGGCCACGTCCCATTGGTCGCTGGGGACTGGGAGGGCGGAGCCAGCGGGCAAAGGAAAATAAAAAGTTTGGCGCCCTTGGTCCCCATTGGGCAGCGCCTCCGCGCGGCGGCGCAGACCCTTTCGCGATTGGCTAGCGCTGCGGCGCGTGGTGGAGAGTCCTCCTCCGATTGGCTGACGGGGCCGCTCCGAATCGGCGCGCGCGGGCTCAGGCCGGCAGTCCGCCATGAACTGCCTGACGGTGCCCGGTGTCCATCCCGGCTCCCCCAGCCGGCCCCGCGGGCAGATACAGGTATGGGGTCACCCCGGGGCACGGGCGGAGGCGTACAGGTGCCACCCTGGGGCACGGTGTGAGAGCAGATGCAGGTACGGCAACGGTGGGGTGCATCCCGCTGGGAGCAGATACGGGTACGGTACTGCTCCGGGTACGGTACTGCCCCGGGCACGGGCTGGGGGCAGATACGGGTACGGTACGGCCCCGGGCACGGGCTGGGAGCAGATACGGGTACGGTACTGCTCCGGGCACGGGCTGGGGGGAGATACGGGTACGGTACTGCCCCGGGCACGGGCTGGGGCAGGTACTGGTGCCGCGCCGGGCTCAGGGGGCTGCGGGGGCCCCTGGCTGCTGGAGCCGGGGCTGCCCGCTGTTCTGGCCGCTGTTGTGACCGCACCGTTCTCCCTTAGGTGATCTTCGGGCCCATGTTCTCCGGGAAGAGGTAGGCGGGAGCGGGAGGCGCCGGGCGGGGGGCGCGGGAAGGCGGTGGGCTGAGGCTGAGGCCCGCTGGCACTGTGTCTTGCAGCACGGAACTCATGCGGCGAGTGCGGCGGTTCCAGCTTGCCCAGTACCGGTGCCTGCTGGTGAAGTATGCCAAGGACACGCGCTACAGCTCTTCAGGGGTCTCCACACACGACAAGTGAGCTGCCGGGGCAGAAGGACACCCCGCTCCACGGGGCTGCCCGGCCTGCCCGGCTCACTCCCTCCCTGCCCGCAGGAGCACCATGGAGGCCCTGCCCGCCGGGCTCCTCCAGGACGTGTACCAGGAAGCGCTGGGTGCCGCCGTCATCGGCATCGATGAGGGCCAGTTCGTAAGTGCATGGCTGGGGTGGGCTCGCTGGGCTCTGCGGGACACACGCTCCTCTGTGCACACCGAGGGCTGTGTCCCTTGTAGGAGAGGGCGGGAAGTAATGCCCTGGGGCGGTTTGGTCCGTGTGGCTGTGCTTACAAAGCCTCCTCCCTATAGTCCCTGCAGACAGGAGGGCGGGACTGCAGCCCGTTCCACGGCTCTGATTTTCTTTGTTCCTGGTGCTGCTGTCTGGGCATGCACTGTGGGATCTGGAGCCAAGTGCTGCCCTCCATCCTTCTTTATGATGTGCCTGTACTCCTCCAGTTCCCAGACATTGTGGAGTTCTGTGAGACAATGGCCAACACTGGGAAAACAGTCATTGTTGCTGCTCTGGATGGGACTTTCCAGAGAAAGGTAAAACACTCATTTTGGTACCGCAGCTGCTTTGGGACCCTCGTGGAACCCACCCGGCAGCATGTTCCCTGCTGTCTCGCACAGGCCTTTGGGAGCATCCTGAACCTGGTGCCGCTGGCGGAGAGCGTGGTGAAGCTGAACGCTGTGTGCATGGAGTGCTTCCGGGAGGCCTCCTACACCAAGAGGCTGGGGGCAGAGCGGGAGGTGAGTGCCTTGGAACAGAAACTGTTTCACTTTTCCAGTCCTGCTGGTACAGAGAGGCTCCCTCCAGGGAGCTGGGCTCTGCAGCCACTCCCCAAATTTCCCTGCCAGGTTGAAGTGATCGGAGGAGCTGACAAGTACCACTCTGTGTGCCGAGCCTGCTACTTCCGCATGCGACCCCAGCAGGCCGGGCCGGAGAACAAGGAGAACGTGCCCCTGGGCCTGAGGCAGCTGGAGACAGCTGCCCCTCGCAAGATCTTCACTTGACTGCTGGGACAACGGAGGGGAAGGGAGCTCAGTGCTGTGGCCCACAGGCACCGGGCCTGCCTCTCTGTACTTTAACAAACTGTTCAGTGCCTCAGCCCTCCCTACCCAACCTCCCCACGCCAACTGCCACAACTGAGGGTCCACCACGCCTGATGCTGGTGGAAGCTGAAGCAAAAGCCTGGCTAGAGTGAGTTCCCATCTCAGAACAAGGAGAGAGACCAGCACAGCTACTGGTGCAGCCACACAGGCCCTGGTGGAGCCGGAGTGGAGCCGGGCCGCAGCGCTGCCGCCGCTCGCTGTGGCTCTGGCCAGCTCTCCAGTGCTCTAAGCGTGCTCAGGCTGCCACCGCTGCTTCTGCTGCCTGTCCATGCAGCCCTTCTCTCTTGTGCACTTGCAAAATTCCAGGTTTCTCAAGATAATGTACAGCCATTAGTGTTTTTAATGCAATTTTTAACTTCCTTCCTTAACAGTCTGAGGTAACTTGTCCTTTGTCACAGAGCTGTGGCACAGCTTTTAAACTGACACACACATCAGCCCAGCCCTGGGCAGGCCCCCAGCCTCTCTGCCAGCATGCTCCCTGGTGTAAATTATTGAAACAGAAGGAGGCCTGGCAGCTGACTCTTCTGAGGTGTTGAACCTCAAAGGGCTGGCTGTGTTCTAGCAGGCTGTGGCAGACTCGTTTGGAGGAACTGGTCCTAGGAAGAGCCTCCTCCAAATTCAGGGCAGTTTTTCTCAGGTTCAAGGCTGCTGCTGCCATTTTGGTGCTGTTACCTGTGAGGGGTTTGGAGGCTCAAGAGTTTCATCTACCAAGATTTGGACAATTATTCCAGGGAAGACCCAGCTGCTTGGTAATGGGGCTCTCCTGAGGAGCTGCTTCTCCAGTCTAGTCATGTCTCTTTCTTTCTCCTCAGCCTTCCAAAATTCTCGAGGCTGACTCTTAGTCTGCTCTAAGCTGACTGAAGGATCCTCTTTGTTAGACTCAGATTCTGGAAAGTTGTTGTTTCCTTATTGACTGCAAAAGTGTGTTTTTCTCCTGCAAGTGGTTTTTTCTCAACATCCACAGGCTCTGAGCAGTAGCTTTGTTCTGGCCAGGCCAGACCTCTGCATGTGAGTCCAGGGTTGCTATTTGCCTGTGCCCTGGAAGGCTCCAAGAGCTGCCTGAACCCCCACTGCTGCCCCCATGTTTCAGGTGAGAATTATTGTATTCACAAGCACTTGACTACCAGGCCTGGGCTTTCCCCCCAAGGCTGGGGAAGGCTCTGCTGCTGCTTTAGGTTAATAAATAATTTAATGAACCTTTGTGTGTATTTTTTACCAGAGCATTCTGCTAAGTTTTCCTGGCAGTGACCAGTGAGACAGCATGGGCTGGTCACAGGGTGGGAGGGCTGCTCACAGGCCTGGTGTTGGAGCTCTGCTCTGACCAGGCAGCAAGAGGAGGGTGGCCTAAAAATAGCCACCAGCATGAGTGTGCTGTTTGCAGCACAGCAGTTGGCAGGGCTGCACTGCCCCACCTGACACCCCAAGCCCTGGAGGGGCAGAAGGCAGGAGCCTTTTCTGCTCCCCTGAGACAAAAGGCACATGGTGACTCACATGGTGGCTTGGTGAAAAAGTTTTATTCCAACCCTACAGTGACAACTACTCAAAGGCTGGCCCCAGCAGTGATGGCACACACAGCTGCTGGGAACAGCTTTACCACAGCACAGCAGCAAACACAACCTGAGACAACGGACCACAGGCTCCTGGTGTGGCAGGAGTGCAGGAGGGAGCCGTGGGCAGGGAGCAGGAGCTCAGCCTCACAGCAGCACTCAGGCAGGCACACAAGGCAAGGAAAGTGCTCCAGGGTGTCCTCAGCCACAGCTCTGCTGAGGGATCTCAGTGCTCACTGCTCCCACAGACCCCAAATGGCATCATCCAAGCACCAGCAGCTCTAGTGCAGGCTGGAGGAAGGCACGGCATGGCATTAGAGAAGAGAAGAGGGGGCTTTGGCAATAGCTGGCCCAGAAGCAGCCGCTGGGGAAGGCAAGGGAAGGCAGTGCAGGCAGGAGCTGGGCCTGGCTGTGCTGCAGCAGCGAGGCAGCACATGGGGAATGCAGCCAGCAGGGCTGAAAGGCACCGGAGACAGGATGGGCCAGGGCAACAGTCACAGGTGCAGAGCCTGGCCAGAGTCAGGGGTGTGAGCTGCAGCCCACCACCAAGGCACCACAGCAAAAGCAGAGGCTTGTACGTGCCAAGGCTGCCCACACACCCAACCTGCAGCTGCACTGCTCACCCAGCAGCTGCAAATCATCGTGTGCCAAACCACCTACCAAATCACACAACGGGCTCTGGACCCTCCAGTCAGGATCCAGCTCTGGGACCAGGCAGAAGCCCCTCCTGCACCTCATGAAAAAGCCCAGTAACCTTAAACAAAGCAGCCATCACCCTCCCGCCCCACTGTGCCCTCCAAGTCACAGATCCCTCCCTCCCACCCCGCGGAAGGAATTGCACTGTACAGCCGTCCCGCGGGTGCCAGCCAGGGCTCAGTACACCGGTGGGGGCTGATAGCCCTCCGGGGCCTCCGCTGTGTGCGTGAAGGGCGGCTGCTGGTAGCTCTCATGGCTGATGTTGGGATAGCTGGAGTAGGGAGTCGGAACCCCCGGGCTGGGGTCGGCGTAGCTTTGAGCAAAGTCCTCCACCCCCATTTTGTACCTCTTGTAAGCGAAGGTGAGCAGGAGTGCCTGCAGAGAGAAGGGGAGCAGCATCAAGGCCCATCCAGGCTGTGAGGGCAGGGAGCCCCTATGCACTCCCCCAAGTGGGGCAGAGTGCTTCACTCACCCAGGAGAAGATGGAGAAGAAGCTGAAGGTGATGGCAGCACGGGCAGAGTCCGCACCGATGTACACATCCTCAGCCCGTGTCCAGGACCACTGGTTGGTCAGGAAACAGAAGCTGATGAACCACAGGAAGGTCCAGAGACCTGTGGGGGGAAGTGGCATGAGGAGCCAGAGCCGGTCCAGCTGCTCCTGGGCAGTCCCGGGCCCAGACCCTGCTCCACCGTGCAGGCTGGTGCAGGCACCGGGCCAGAGCTGCTGCTCCTCGGGGCACACAGCAGCAGCAGCAGCGGCAGCAGGAACAGCAGCAGCAGGGGCAGCGGCAGCAGGGGCGGTAGCACCAGGGGCAGCAGCAGCAGGAACAGCAGCAGCAGGAACAGCAGCAGCAGGGGCAGCAGCAGCAGGGGCGGTAGCAGCGCTTGGCCCGCGGGCAGCACGCCAGACGGACAGACTCGGGAGCGGCTCCCTTCGCCAGGCACCGGCAGCCACGTCACGGGACAAGGCGGCCATTGTGGCAGGCACCGCGGGCACAGCCCTGCCCGCGCCCCGGTACCTGAGAAGCCGAGGTCGGCCAGGACCAGGTACTTGCGGTCCGTAGTGTTGCTGATCTGGGGGAAATAGACGTCCACCATGAAGAAGAAGATGCAGGCGAGGAAGGCGAGGACGCCGATGCCGATGCCGTAGCGACAGGCGTCCTCGTTGTGGTTGAAGATGCAGAAGAGCCGGGGGTCCTCGGGCCGGCTCATGTAGCCATCCCCGACCAGGCAGGCGAACACGATCAGGGCGAAGACCTGCGGGGCGGAGCTGATGTCCGGTGGGCGGCACCGAGGCCGGGGGGAGCCCTTCGGGGGCTGCCGTCCCGGCGGGCGAGGGGCACCGGCCTGCGGCGGGGAGACGCCGTCCCGGCGGGGCTCTCCCGTCATGTCCCGTCCCGTCCCGACTCACCGCGCTGACGATCCGCGCCACCACCTGCGGCTGCTGCACGAAGCGGACCAGGTCGAAGGCACCGCCGGCCTTGGCCGCCCCGTAGGCGCCTCCGCCACCCTCCATGGCGTTCCGCCGCCGCTCCTGCGCGGCACCGCCCCGGGAGGGCCGGTCCTGCGGTCTGGGGACGCCGGGGCGGGGCGGGCGGGCTGGCTCCGGCGGGACAGGGGCTCCCCCGCCCGGGCACAGAGTGCCGCGCCGGTCCCGCAGCGTATCCCGGTGCCCAGCTCCGTCCCTCCTTCCGCTCCGGTGTAACGGGGGACGGCAACGCCGGCCCACACCTAGGCCGCCAGTGAGCATAGCCGAGGGGAAACAGGGGCTTCTGGGGGGCTCCCGCCGCCCCCACCCGGTACCGGGAGGCGGCAAGAGGGACGGGACGGACACGCTCGGCAGCCCCCGCACCCACGCGAGCCACAGCCCGGGCGACAGGCGGCGGGAGCGCCGGGGAGCCTTCCGTCGGTTCTCGGTAGTGGGGCGAGTGGGGCTTGGCTGGGAGCCCCGGGGCGGCCACCTGCCCCGAGCAGCCTCAGCCCGCCCCGGGTGGAGGAGGCAGAGCAGGGGAGGAAGGAGACGGCACTGGGCGGGGAACACGGTGCGGGGCACGGGGCTCTTTGCACGACGTGTCCTCCTAGGGCCGCTCCGGGCCCGTCCCGAGCCAAGCTCCGGGACTGGGGCTCGGAAGCTTCGTGCCCGGCCCGGAGGGTCCCGAGACGGCGGGCGGAACCTCTCGGCCGCGGTACCGCCCCATCCGCCCTCTCTTCCTTCCTGAGGCCGGGCTGGGCTGGACCCGGGGTTAGTCGTTGTTTACCCCCGCAGACTCCGCGCTCCCGGCTGCCCCCGGCCCCGCACGCTCCGGCTCCGTGCCCGTCCCGCAGCGCCGGGGAGCCGCGGAAAGCGGGGGAGACGCGGAAAGCGGGGGCTGGTGGGGGCCGGGACCAGCGGCGCCCGTCTGCTCACCACGGCAGGGCCCGGGTAGGAGGGACCCGCTCGACCTCGCAGGATGTCCCAGCCGCCCTCCATCACCCTCCTCGTCCCCGAGGGCACCGAGAGCGATGGGTGAGTGTGACCTCTCCCGCTGCCCTGTCGTGCCCTGGGACCTCCATCCCAGGTACGATGGGCTACGACCTCGTGCCCTGCAAGCATCAGGTGTCTGTGCCACCATGTCCCTGTGTTCCTTCAGCCAGGAACCCAGTCCGGACAACGAGAGAGCCCTGCACACCTCATTCCACCAGCTCATCCTGGAGCAGAGCAGCTTGATCGAGGCAGGTCTGGAGCTGCAGGAGAGGGCCAGAGGTAAAGCACTGCAGCCTCAGCCAGGGCAGGCTGGAGACAGTGTGTGTGCCCAGGGCTGTCCCTCTGCTTGGGCCAGCTGTGTCAAAATGCTGTGGCCAAAGCATTCATGGGAGCCTGCAGATACCTTGACCAGTGCAGAGCAGGGCAGTCCAGGGGAGATCAGATCTTGGGGACACAGAAAGTGTCCGTGGAGGAAGGGATACTCTGGGAAGAGCACACGTTGAGCCTCTGTGCTGGAGCAGAGCAGCAGGGATGTAGGGATGAGCCATGGCCTCTCTGCATCCTGCCTTCCTCCTCCCAGAGTCCCCAGCCTGCTTGGCTACTCCAGAAGCCTGTGCCATGGCCTGGCCAGAGCCCGGGCAAGGTGAGGAGCACCCCAGCTACTCCTCTCCCTCCCTGCAGATCTTGGCCAGCATGCCCAGCCGCACCATCGGTAGGTGCCACCCACCTTCCCACCCTTCCCCAGCTCTCACAGCCCCCTGGAGCTCTGCCTGCTCTGCTCTCCTGTAGCCGCCCACCCCCTGCTCTGCTCTGCCCCACAGGACGCAACCTCGGGGCCATCATCTCCCAGTACTGCAACCGCACGGCGCGGCTGCGGCGCCGCAGCGGCCGCCCGCCCCTGCAGCAGCTCTGCCGCGCGGCACGGCCCAGCCTGCGCCACTACGACCTGGACACCGACCCCAGCAGGGCCACGCTGGAAGGTGAGCCTCCCCCACACTGTTAAAGGCAGTGCTGGTCACTGTCCCTACGCTGGGTTAGGGACAGGCAGGCTGTGGCTGGCCGTGTCCCACTGAGCCCCTTGTGCCCCAGAGAAGCGGCGCCTGCTGGTGAAGGAGCTGCTGAGCCTCTCACCCAGCCAGTGCAGCCACATGCTGCTCACCATGCCCCTCAGCCTGGTGGAGAAACGCATCCTCCGGTAGGACCCCTTCCATCACGCCAGCTGGGCAGGGCTCCCACAGCCGGAGCTGTGCCAGGAGCTGTGGTAGCCTCTGACCCCCCTCTCTTCTGGGCAGGCGGCAGCTGAGCGGGCAGAGGGGCCCATTGAGGCAGCGCGCCCATCACTGGGCCCCCTTCTCACCCTGTGGCTGGTCTAAAGTCTTCGTCAGCCTCGTAAGTCTGAGGCACAGGTCTGCACAGAGGCTGGGAGGGCTCCGGTGCAGGCTCCAGCCCCACCGCTGTCCCCATTTTTCTGTCCCCAGGGCTGCCGAGGTCTCTGGTACAGGCTGCTCTCCCTGCTCCGCGCTGCGCAGCCCGGGCACTATGCCCTGAAGCAGATTGGTGGCCGCTTTGGCTCCAGTGTCCTGTCCTACTTCCTCTTCCTCAAGACACTCCTTATGTTGAACTTCTTTTCATTCTTCATCCTCCTGGCCTTCGTGGTGGTCCTGCAGGCCGTGTACCCCACTGCGTCAGTCAGCCCCCAGCCCTTCAGTGGCCTCGAGCTCCTCACAGGAGCGGTAAGCATGGCCCAGGCACCCCCAGGGGTTGTGCCAAGCCTTGCGGGCAGCCCCGCTTTCCCACTGCAATAATACCCCAGTTCTTGTCCTTGCACAGCCTGGGCCCCAGGACCACCAGTGCCGTGGGTGCACAAGGTGGTACTGCCCCAGCCCAAGGTTGTGTGTCCCTGAGGCTGGCACAGAGGTGCCAGGCTAAGGGGGAAGCTGCAAGCACTGCCGAGGTCACCGTGGGGCCATCGTGTGCTTTCCTGCAGGGCTACTTCACGCACTCACTGCTGTACTACGGCTACTACAGCAACGTCACCCTGAACGACCCCTGCACCTCCAGTCCTGAGGGCAGCGTGTGCCCCCTCCCAGCCCCCCTGCTCCCGTACAACCTGCCACTGGCCTACCTCTTCAGTGTTGGGGTCTCCTTCCTTGTCACCTGCATCCTGCTGGTGTACAGGTGGGTCAGTGGCACCTGTGGCACTGCCAGCCTTCCCCTGCAGCCAGCCCCAGTCCCTGATGCCCTTCATCTTGCTGCAGCGTGTCCCGCTCTTTTCGGGAGAGCGTGGGAAGCTCCACAGGGGCCTTGGCCATCAAGGTCTTCTGCGCCTGGGACTTCAAGGTGATCCAGAGGCGCTCGGTGAAGCTGCAGTGTGAGAACATCTGCACTCAGTTGAAGGTGGAGGAGCTGAGCAATGCAAAACACCCCAGACCCAGCCTTGCTAGTGCTTTGTCCCTCACCCCTCTGGGTCCTGGTGCTGCAGTGGGACAAAGCCTTGCCCCAGACCCAAAGGGGATTTGGCAGCTCTGTGCTGCTCTCTTGCAGGAGCTGCTGGGGGAGCAGCGCTCCCGCTCCCGTGCCCAGGGCCGCTGCCAGTGCCTGGGGCACTGCCTTGTGGTGCTGCTGGCTTGGCTGCTGGCCCTGGGCTCGGTGTTGGGCTGCGTGCTGGCTGTGCACTACTTCTCAGAGCACATGCACGTGGTGAGTGCCACCTCCCACCCTGGGATCCCCTGCCCTGGGGTTGGAGGGACAGGGCTGGGATACTGGGGAGAGAGGCAGGGACAGCCCCATTCCAGCTGTGCTCCTGGCCTGGGCATTTGCTGCTCTCCCCAAGGACAGCACACCTGGCTGCCAACAGCTGTGCCCTCAGCCCAGTACCTGCTCACCAGGTTCAGCAGGAGCAACAAGCACAGGGCAGTGGCAGTTGGAAGCAAGAAGCCATTCTGCTGGTCCTGCCCCTTGTGGTGTCCCTCCTCAATGCCTTGATGCCCCACTTGTTCAACTTGCTGGCGATGTGGGAGAGGCAGGACTCCCCAGTGACGGAGGTCTACGTGGCAATCATCAGGTGGGCTGGCTGGGGTTGTGGTGGAGGGAGCATTCTGCACCTGTGGCAGGCAAGGAGGCTTTGGGGCTAGGCACCCCATGTGTGGGGCTCAGCCCCTCCATCCCCTGGGCTCAGGGACTTCTGGCTCTGCTCCTGCTCCCCAGGAACCTCATCCTGAAGATGGTGATTCTCAGCCTGCTGTGCTACCACTGGCTCAGCCGCAGCATTATCTGCTCGACAGAGGAGGTCAGCACCACTGCCTCAGGGCTGTGGAGGGCTGGGCTGGGCATGGGGTTGTGCAAGGGACTGGTGGCATCTTCCCCATTAGATATCAGGAAGAAATTCTTCCCTGTGAGGGTGGTGAGGCTTTGGCATAGGTTCCCAGAGAAGCTGTGGGGGCCCCATCCCAGGAGCATTCAGAGCAACCTGGTCTAGTGGAAGGGTGTCTCTGCCCATGGCAGGTGGGGAAAGAGATGAGCTTTAGGGATCCTCCCAACCCAAACCAGTCTGTGATTCTATGCCATGCTTGATTGTCTCCCCAGTGCTGGGAGACGTGTGTGGGGCAGGACCTGTATCGCTTTGTGGTGATGGATTTCATATTCACCTTGCTGGATACACTCTTCGGGGAGCTGATCTGGAGGTAACGTGCCCCAGGACGTGTCCCCCCACCAGTGTTCTGTCCCTGCATAGTCCCAGCTCTCTGGTGCACCCAGGCTCTGCTGCCATCAGAGGGGGAAGGTGGGGTGTGAAGTCCCCCCATGCAGTGTGGGAGCAGAGTTTATTTCCACCCAGGCTAATTCTGGAGAAGAGGCTGAAGACAAAGCAGAGGCCAGAGTTTGATATCGCCCGAAATGTGCTGGAGCTGATCTATGGGCAGACCCTGACCTGGTGAGATGTTTCTGCCTGGTGTGGCTCCTTCCTCTGCTGGCAAATGCCTTGTAGTCCCCAGGAGCCCTGTGGGTGCTGTAGCTGTGCCCACCAGTGTGTCCCCTGGGGCTCAGACCCAGGCAAGCTTGTCTTCCCCCTGCTCCCAGGCTGGGCATTCTTTTCGCTCCACTCCTGCCAGCTGTGCAGATGCTGAAGCTGCTGCTGTTGTTCTACATCAAAAAGGTGTGATTCCCTGTGATTCCCCCACCCCCTGCAACTCCCCACAGGGTGAAGCTGCGGTGACACTGTGCCCTGCCACCCTCAGTCTCTGCTGCAGTGATGGTGCCACCCGGAGCAGCCCGCTCCTTGTGGGACTGAGTGAGGCTTTCTGGGGACAGCACGTCCCCAAGCTCACTCACTCCCAGTGGGCAGGAGGGAGGGGACAGCAGGGACTGCTCTCAGGAGCTGGCAGCCCACAGGACACTGCTCCCTATCCACAGACCAGCCTGATGCGGAACTGCCAGTCCCCCAGCAAGCCCTGGCAAGCATCACACATGACCACTGTGTTCATCACTCTGCTGTGCTTCCCCTCCTTCCTGGGTGCAGCTGCCTTCCTCTCCTACACCATATGGTCGTGAGTACCCACCAGGCTGTGGCTCAGGGCACAGGACCCGTGGCTGCCTGGAGAAGGAGGGGTGGGGGAGACCATGTCCCCTGTCTCTGGCATCCCCCAGCTGCAGGCCATGAGGTGCTGCCCCAGGCAAGGGAGGTGCCTTCCTGCTGGCCTGTGCTCACTTTCTCCAGCTGTTCCTGGTGCAGGATGAGGGATGGGGACTCCCTTGTCCAGCCCTGGGGATGCTGGGGACAGTGAGGCTGGGTCTCTGGAGGGCTGGACATCTGAGACAGGCAGTGCCCTGGTCTGGGGCCAGCAGTTGCTGGGCTGCCCATTGCTCTGAATACCCTGCTGGTCTGTTTGCTTAGGGTGCAGCCATCAGAAACCTGCGGTCCCTTCCGAGGGCTGGAAACCATCTACAAGTCAGGGAAGAGGTGGGTGCTGGTGCTGGAGAAGTCCAACCCAAACATCACCTGGTTTGCCTGGGTCTACCAGCACCTGTTGGAGAACACATGCCTCCTGTTCTTCATGTCTGTGGCCCTGATGTGAGTATGGACCCAAACCCAATGCTGAACCCCAGGCCCTCACTTTGAGGGTCCTGAGTGGGGCTGGGAGCCAAGGTGTCACTCCAGAGCCCTGTGCCCCATCCCAGTGCCAGGAGCACAGTGTCCCTCAGCTTCCTGCCTGGCTGCCACCATCCCACCCTGCTGTCGTTGCAGAGCTGTGATCTACTTCAACATCCAGGTGGTAAGAGGCCGCCAGAGGGTCATCTGCCTGCTCCAGGAGCAGATTGCCAACGTGAGCACTGCCCCTGCCCATCCCTGCTGTTTCACAGCCTGCTCCAGCCCCTGGACTGCCAGTGTGGGCTCAGGCCCCCCAGCCCCTCTCAGCCACCCCAGTGCTGCTCACTGCTGTCTCTGATGTTGCAGGAAGGGGAAGATAAGGTGTTTCTCATTCAGAAGCTTCACTCCGTTTATGAGCAGAGACACAGGCATTCCTGAGCCCCAGGTGAGGCCAGCATGAAGAGCAGTGGGGAGGGGCTGCCAGGACACGCAGAGCTCAGCCATGGGCACGGATGCTCCTCTGCCTGTCCCAAGGGACGCACCATCCTTGGTGTTGCTGAGGCCCAGGGACAGCAAAGGGGATGGAGGCAGGTCTGGGACAAGGACCTGGGATCTTAGGGACTCTGTCCTCTTAGTGTCAAGCTCCACAGGAAGGAATGGGATGGAATGGACTCTGCTTGCAGCTGGGACTGAATCTGTCCATCACAACACAGCGCTGGAAGCTGGGGGACCGTGGAGTGCTGGGGAAGATCCTCCTCTTGCCATGGCCAAGGACGTCATTGGGAATGCTGCATCGCAGGGGTGCAGGTGCTTCTGCTCCTGGAGCTGCTGGGATGCAGCGGGTACAGAACCCGGCCTGCTGCCACACCCCAGGGCACAGCTCCGTGCAGGACTGCCTCACCTCACAGCCCTGCTCCGTGGGGGCTCACTACCTGCAGAGGACTGCCCTTCAGCTCTCCCTCCTGCCAGTGTGCCCTGGGCTGTTCTCAGAATCCTTTGGGGACCATGAAGCTTTGTCCACAGCTACCTTCACACTGCCTAGGGGCAGCAGGCACAGCCCCAGCTCCATCCCAGTGCCTGGCTCACCAGGAGAGCAGCTGGATGATGGCAGTCCCACAAACAAGGTCACTGGGCCACCCCCAGCACCCGCTGCACTGGCTGCTGGGATGGACTTGGAAGAATCACCGAGCTGCTGTGTGCTGGGCTGGGCAGGGACTCTGGGCTCAATTAAAGTGCTGCTGTGCAGGAGTGCTCTGGCTGGTGTCTGGACCTGTTGGGCTGGAAGCAGGCAGGGAGGGTTGGTGTGTCAGGGCTGTTGGTGGTGACTCAGCAGCAGTGTCAGGGTGTGCTCAGGCTCCTTGGCACTGCCTGCTTTGCCATGGGGCTGCCTGGGGCAGAGCCCAGTTCAGCCCACACTGCTGGAGGGAAGGCCACTGCTACCCCCCTTGCCACTGACCATAAGAGTGCAATAGCTGCAGCCCCCAGCACCAGGAGCCACTCCCTGACATGTCATGCTGTTGTCAGGCCCTGGGATGGAGCTGCCCCAGTGCCACAGCGCTGACAGGCCCAGGACAGGGTGTGCTGTGGCATGTGCCAGGCACGGGCAGCCACCAGTCCAGTCCCCTGTGACTTGGCACCAGGGCTGCCAGCTGAGGCAGCTGCCTGCCCAGCTGGGCTGGGCCAGCAGTGAGGGCACAGGGTGTTACCAGCATGGACAGACAGTGCTGATGGTGTGGCCACAGGGCAGGTTCTCTGTACAGCCCCAGCTCTTCCTGGGGTGCATTAGGAAAAGCATTGCCCACAGGTCAAGGGAGGTGATCCTGCCCCTCTGCTCAGCCCTGATGAGGATGCAGCTGGAGTGCTGTGTCCAGTTCTGGGCTCCTCAGGACAAGAGGGTCATGGAACTCCTGGAGCTTAGCCGTGCTTAGCTCAGCTCAGGTGCTGCTGCAGCCTCCAACCCCACTGCAGGAACCCCTCCTGTGCCTGGAGCTGCCAGCATGATCTGGCCTCTGTGGCTTCTGCCTATCCCCCCGCCTAAAAGCCCAGGATTTCCCTCCAAGCACAAGGCAGCCACCAGCCTGGACAGTGTGGTGGGAGCTTTACTGTCAAGTCCCACAGGGATCCAGTCCATCAACAGCCCAAGGCACTCCTGGGTTCTGCTCCCAGTGCCTGGCAGGGCAGCTGCCCCTTCACCACCTCCTCGGGTGGCAGGATGGTCCTGGGCTGCGGGGCTGGGATCAGCAGGGGTCTTTGAGGGTGCTCCGAAGCCACTGCAGGACATCGGCCAGGCCGGTGCCGTCGCGGGCGCTGGTCTCCAGCAGCGTGATGGGCTGCGTAGCACAGGACACGATGTCCTGCATGCGGAACAGCGACTTCATCTCCACCAGGGACATGTAGCAGGGCAGGTCACTGCAACGGGGACGGGGGAGCTCAGGCATCAGCCAAGCACAACAGCGCAGGGGTCTCCTGCAGCCTGGGACGTGCAGCAGAGCACAGCCGCTGCTCCCGGCCACCCCACCCTTCGGGTGACCTCCTCCTCACATCTTGTTGAAGAGCACCAGGACGGGCACAGAGGCGAGCGGCGCTGCAGAGAGGACTGAGAGCAGCTGGATGCAGGACGAGGAGACCTGGCTGGGGTTGGAGGCATCCACCACGAACTGCAGGGAAGAAGGGAAAGCAGCGTGCGGGTGTGCCAGCATCAGCCCCGGGCCGGGCTGGGCCCAAGCAGGGCACGGAGGAGGGAAATCCCACCACGGGGCGAAACCGGGCGGACCGACCGACCCCCGCCCCGAAAGCCCCTCTCGCCGCGTCCGTCCCTCGGGACCGCGGCCCGGGACGGGCTCCCGGTGCTGCTCACCAGGAGAGCGCTGCACTCGCTATAGTAGCTGGGCCAGATGGGGCCCATGCAGCCGCCCAGCTCCCGCACGGTCACCCTCCGCGGCAGCCGCAGGTCCGTCAGGTTGGTGCCCACCTGCGGGACAGGCACCGGCAGCGCGGGCTGCGGCCGTGCCCCGCGCCCGCCCCGCAGCCGCTCGGCCCCGCCGGGCCGCACCTACCGTGGGCAGCGTGGCCGGGGGCTCGCCTAGCTCCGCGGGCTCCTCGGCGCTCAGCTGTGCCTCGCGTTAAGGACACGGCGGCTCCGGGAACGGGCCAGGGTTGCAGTCCGCCCGGCCCCGGTCCCCGCCCCCGCCCCGGCCCCCGGCCCTCCCCGCCTCCCCGGTGCCCCCGTGCCCACGGATATGGCGCAGCCGCCGCACCAGCAGACTCTTGCCGCCGCCTGCCGCCCCCAGCAGCAGGAAAGTGGGCGGGGAGCGGCCCGCGGCCATGGCGGAGCCGCCCCGCGGAAGCGGCGGCGCCCCGCGGAAGCCGGAAGCGGAAGGGCCGCGGCGGGGCGGGGAACGGAGCGGACCGGAGCGGTCGGACCGGGCCGGGCCGGGCCGGCGGCGGGCGGACACCATGGGGCGCGGCGGTGGCACCTTCGAGCGGCTCCTCGGTACCGGCGCGGCTCCCTGGGCGGGCGGGTCGGGGTCCGCAGCGCTCGGCCCCGGGAGCCCCGGGCCCAGAGCACGGCGCGGCTGGGCCGATTCGGGTGGCGGTGCCGCAGCCCGGTGCCGCCCCGGAGGAGAGGCAGCGGCGGGGCCGGGGTCACCGGGCGCCCGGGGTGTCTGAAGCGGGAGGGTTGGTGCTTCCCGGGTGCAATCGGGGGCTTTTCCCCGAGCCCGGGGCAGCGCCACGCCCGGGGCGCTCCCCGGGCCCGCCGGTGGCGGAGCGGAGCCGCGGGCAGCAACATGGCTCACGGCGGCCCCGTGGGTTTGCTCATTGCAGATAAGGCCACGAGCCAGCTCCTGCTGGAGACGGACTGGGAATCCATCCTGCAGATCTGCGACATGATCCGTCAGGGAGACACGCAGTGAGTGCTGCCGGGCTTTTGGACGTGCTGCGGGCACAGCTCTGCTGTCTGTGCAAGGAAGGAGAGACCCTTGGAGGGTCTCGGACCTGTAACACACATCTCGTTATACCTTTCCATCAGAGAAGCTGTACAGCACACCCTGATGTGCTGGTGTGCATCCCAGAGTCTGCAGATTACCCCTGCCCTGAAATCCGTAGGGAAAGTCAAGCTTGAGTGTGGTTATTCCTTCCCAGTTTCACTCAGTGAATCATGTACCCCTGAGCTAGCTGTGCCCTTCGTGCCAGCGTGGGGATTGGTGGGCTGTCAGCAGCAGGTGGGATCTCCCCTCAGATTCTTGGTCCCCTGAGAACATGTCCCCTCTTCCTCTGCCCAGAGCGAAGTACGCTGTCAACGCCATCAAGAAGAAGGTGAATGACAAGAATCCCCATGTGGCCCTGTACGCGCTGGAGGTAACAGCACCTGGCTGGGAGCACAGCGGGGGCTTCCCACTACCTGCCTTCAGGCTGCACAGCTCCCTGCAGCCCAGCGGGGAGCCAGCCTCTCCCTGACTCTGGCACTGAGGTTTTGGGGTGATCAGGCCAGGGGTTCATGCTTTAGTTCCATCTTGGCTTTGGAACAGGCAAAGCTGAGACTTGGGCTGCTCTCCTCGGGGTTGGTTTCCACAGAGCAGAAGGCCCCCAGCCCCCCAGGGAGGTGAAGGACAGCTGGCTCCCAGTGCAGGGAGTGGATTGGCATGACCCCAACACACCCCTCTGCTTAAGTACTGCCCCGTGTTCAGCCTGCAGTGTGTCCTGGGACCCCCACAAGTTGCAGGGGAGGCAGGAAGCTGTGGGCTGATGTGGTCTTGGCCCTTGCAGGTCATGGAGTCAGTGGTTAAAAACTGTGGCCAAACAGTCCATGACGAGGTGGCCAATAAACAGACCATGGAGGAGCTGAAGGAAATACTCAAGGTAAATAGATTTATTTTACTGTCATTTTTTTCCTATGGAAAAGCAGGAGCAGCAGGAAGAAATGTATGTGTCCTCTCTTTTGTCCTCTTTGGGTAAGGAGCAGAAGGGAAACTGGAAATGCACTTCAGAAAAGAGCAAATTATTGTGTGGTGTGAAAGGGAGAGTGTAGGCAGTGAAGGAGGGCTTCTGGGAAGAGATGTGGTGGGGGCAGAGGTTTGTCTGCACTGTGAAATGGCAGGAATTGCTGTGGGGGCCTGGGCCATTCCATGGTAAATGCTCCTGGATGCAACACTTGGAACAGTACAGAAAAACAGATGATGGCCTGGCACCTGTACCAAGGACCTGGGCAGTGGCAAGGTGAATTCCCTCTCATGGAACAGTGTGAGACACATAGGCAGGTAAAGCAACAAAGGAAAAACCAGCTGGAGCTGCCTCTGTGTCACGGCCGTGTCATTGGCGTGAGTTGTTCAGGAGCTCTGCAGGATGTGGCCATGGCTGCTGGCACTGACGAGTTGTTGCTACAAGCTTTCACCAGTCTGATGCCTGCTGGAGCTTCATGTGTCCTTGGACTGGGGAATTCCATTAGTGAAGTGGACATGAGAACTCCTGTCTCCAGCTCCCAGCTCAGAACAGCAATGCCCAGACAGGAGCTCATTAGAGTCATACTTCTGTCTTCCACCAGAAATAAACAAACAGGTGACCCAGATCCTTGGAGGACGAGCTGTGTGAGTCCTGTCACCTTCCTGTTAGGGCTGACTCAGTCTCCCTGCAGGATCTCCTCCTGGGGCAGGAACACTGCCATAGCATGACAGCCAGGTGTGGCAGCACAGCTGCTCCAAGGGCTGAGGAGGTCGAATCAGATCCGGGGATTTTGTGTTTCTCTCAGTCCCTGCCTGCCTCAGGAGTTTCACAACTGCCCCATTCTCCTCCCACACTTGGAACTTTTCTGCTTGTGAACACCCAATGCTGGTAAAACAGTCCAAGTTCTGATGAGGTCCAGGGATGTGACATGTATGGAATGCAGGATTTTGTCAAATGTTATAGAAGTTGGAGCTCCAGGAATTGTCAGTAAGTGATGCTGTGTGGGCTGAGGTCTTGGCTAAAATCAGAGCTTGCCAGTGCTGCTGTGCTTCCTGGGGTTTCTGGAACAGCCAGTCATGTGGATGTGATCACTTGGGCAGCTGATGACACGGCAGCTCTGAGACTGGCTGAGGTCAGAACAGGCTTGCCAACTTTTCTCCAGTTCCGTGAAGTGTGATGCAGTTGCCCTGCCTCCAAAGGGCAGCTGTCCCAGCTGTCCTCACTTTGTCACATCCTGAGATGGCTTTGAGTACTGCTGGAGTGGAGGTGCTGGCACCCTGCAGGCACCCCCCAGCGCTGTCAGGGGTCAGACAAGGTGGGCTGTGCTGTCCTGGGCAGCTGGGGCTCCCACCGAGGTCTGAGTGTGGTATGGGTGACTCTGGTAAGGGGCTGGACAGAGCTGCTGGACACTTGCTCTGGGCATCAAGGCACAGCTCTGTTCAGTCGCTCTGTGCTGCTCAAAGGACATTGTGCTGTTTGTGCCAGAGGAGGCAGTGGGGCAGCTGAAGGGGTCTGTTTGTGCTGTGCATTGTTCTTGCTGCAGGTTTCTGACAGCTCTTACCTCTCCTGAGTACTCTAAAGTCTCTCTTTCCTGAGTGGTATTGCTGGCTTCTCCTTAGGGGGTTCACACATTTCAGGGACATTCTCTCAGGTGTTTTTTTCTCCTCCCTTCCTGTGCAGAGGCAAGTGGAGACAAGTGTCCGCAGTAAGATCCTGTACCTCATCCAGGCCTGGGCTCACGCCTTCCGCAACGAGCCCAAGTACAAGGTGGTGCAGGACACCTATCAGATAATGAAGGTTGAAGGTGAGGACTGTGGCCACAGGTGAGGGGACACCTGGTGAAGCAGCTCTGCTCTGCAGGAGCTTTGGCATTTCTGTGCCTGGTGTGAGCAAAATCTGGGCTTGCAGCACAGAGCTCTTTCTTGGTTCCCAATACCCAATGAACCCTTCAGGGTGACTGAACCCTGCTGCAGACATGGGACAGTCCAGTGGTACCAGAAGCAGGGCAGCCTTGCTCCAGGCCTCCAGCCCAGCCTTCAGGGCTGGCAGGGAGACCCGAAAAGCAGGAGCTGCAACTGTTCTTGGGGAGACTGGCAGCAAGTCATCGTGTCCTCTGGGAGGGATTTGCTGTGGGGCAGTTCCTTCCTCAAGGCTTTTGTTCCTACTCCCAGGATGGGTCCACAGTCCCACTTGCTGACACAGTGTTGGTGTGACATTTTCCCTTCTGTCCCAGGACAGCAGTGTCCGTTTAAGGGCAGGGACACACTCTGCTTCCTTCTGTGCACCAGAAACTCTGCAGGCAGTGGCACAAGCTTGGAGGGTCAGTCCAGCATCCTGAACTGGTGTTGCCAAGCTCTAGCCCTTGAAGAGCTGAAACTCACAGCTCTGTCTGCCCATCCAGTGGGCTTTTTATCCCACTCAGATCAAAGTACTGAGAAATAATAAGCCTTATGCAGAGGCCTGTGATGTCCCTTGTGGATGTGTAAGGGAAACAACTGGGGATTGTCCTCAGACTATGGCTGAGGGGAGCCTGCTTCAGGTGTGTCAGAGGGAGGTGCTGGTCAAGACAAGAGGTGGTGCTGAGCTGGCACCTGTAGCATGAGCTTGCAGGCACACGGCCTCCCTGTGCCAGAGGATTCCTCTCACAACATTTCTCCTGCAGGGCACGTCTTCCCAGAGTTCAAGGAGAGCGACGCCATGTTCGCTGCAGAGAGGGTGAGCTCTGTGGTGGGGGGAGCAGCTGGCACTGGGAGACAGACCTGCTTTCCCATCCCCTTCTGCAAACCTGCAGGTCTTACATTCCTCTGTTTTGTGTGGATTGGAGACCTTGCTGGGAGAACTGGCCAGGCCAGAGAGTCAGGCCCATCATTCCTCCTGCTCACTGGCCTTGCAGCAGCTTGACAGGCTGGACGTGGCAGCAGGGCATTGCTGAAGTGATTGCTGTGCAGACAGTTTTCTAGTAAATCTTGTACTGACTGGGAAAACATCACACTCTCAAAGGAACATGAGAGGAGATAACTGGGGATTAATATTTCCTGTTGAGCTGCAGATGCCCCCAGTCTCCCCCACGAGACATGAGAGCCCTGTTAACCATCAGAGCTCGTGAAAGGTCCAGTGCAAACACACTCCTTCCTCCTTACTCCATTTCCCTTGACCCCTGCAGGCTCCAGACTGGGTGGATGCAGAGGAGTGTCACAGGTGCCGAGTGCAGTTTGGTGTTGTGACGCGCAAGGTGGGTGCTGCTCCTGGGCTCCCTGCTCTGCACAGCCCTTGGGACTTGCAGGACTTGCTCTGTGAAGTGTGCTGGGACAGACCATGTTTCCTGGCTGCTGGCAGGGAAATGAGTGTCTGACTGATGTTGGCTGAAGGAAAAGGAATGTCTTGCCACCACACTCACGTCTCCTGTCCTTCACAGCACCACTGCCGGGCTTGTGGGCAGATCTTCTGTGGAAAATGCTCCTCCAAGTATTCCACCATCCCCAAGTTTGGGATTGAGAAGGAAGTGAGAGTCTGTGAGCCCTGCTATGAGCATCTCAACAAGTCAGTACCCTTCGTGGTGGGTTTCTTTGCCTGTGACAGCTGGGACTTGGAGGGGGGAAGCATGGTGTGGAGCTAGCTCCCTGCAGAGCACAACGGGGCTTTCCCAGGCTGTGCAGGCCTGGGCTGGGCCCTCTTCCTTCCTGGGAGTGGGGCTTGCTGCTGGAACATGGTGCAGAGCTGGGCTCTGTTGCAGAGGAGGGAGCATTCAGTCCATACTGTCACTTGTCACTACAGGAAAACTGAGGGTAAAGCTGCTGCCACCTCTGAACTGCCCCCTGAGTACCTGACCAGCCCACTTTCTCAGCAGTCCCAGGTGAGCAGCTGCCCCACAGATGTTCTGGTGTTCCTGACCTGTTTGTTGATGCCATTACTGACCACTTCCTTATGTTTCCACTTCCAGCTGCCTCCAAAGCGTGATGAGACAGCTCTGCAAGAGGAAGAGGAGCTCCAACTGGCTATTGCCTTGTCTCAGTCAGAGGCTGAGGAGAAGGAGAGAATGGTTTGTTCACTGCTGGGGTCTGGGAGGGGTTGTTGCTCTTCAGCTCAGCTGTGCCATAACAGATGTCTGGACATGTCCTTGTGTGAGCGAGGCTGAAAGCCTGTGGAGTAAGAGGGTGAAAGCAGAGCCAGGCACAGGCTGTGTTTGGGTTGGTTTGGAGAAGCCTGGACTCTCTCTGAGTTGGCGATTTTCTCTTTTGCAGAGGCAGAAAACAACCTACTCCATGTACCCTAAGGCTGAGCCCACTCCTGTCACATCCTCAGCTCCCCCAGTCAGCACACTCTACTCCCCACCTGTGGTACGTCCATGGCACGTGAAGTGGCTGGCCACAGGCCACTTCCTGAGCCTGAGTCTGCCCTGACTGTGTCTAATTTAATCCCCATACTAAGAGAAAATTTTTGCCCCATTCAACCCCTTGTTCGTTCACTGTGTTCTGAGCAAGAAGGTGTGTTCTCAGCCGGGACTTGGGTGCCTCCACTGCCTCCCAGCTTGTGTCCCCTTTGAGGCTCAGCACTGGTGGTCATACGTGGCCAGGTCCAAGCTGAATACCTGCGTGGGACTTGGGGATCTGTGGTTTTGCTGAACTGCATTTCTCCATTTGTCTCTTGCCAGAATTCCTCTGCTCCCTTGGCCGAGGACATTGACCCAGAGGTAAGAATCCTGCTAGTCTGCAGCACAGGCTTGCTCCTGTGAGGCAGCAATGCTCAGCTTCCTTCTCTTCCTGGCAGCTGGCTCGGTACCTGAACCGCAACTACTGGGAGAAGAAACAGGAGGAGGTTCGCAAGAGCCCCACACCGTCAGCACCCCTGTCCCTGACAGAGCCAGCTGTGCAGCCTGGGGAAGCCCACCCTGCCCCTCTTGGGGTGGTTGAGGTAAGAGGGGGCCTGGGCTTGGGTCTGGCACCCACCGAGGGGCAAGAAGCACCCGACTTTTGGGCTCTGCAGGCCAGCTGCTGGCTCTTGCACTGGGAGGTCACAGCTGACTGGCTGCCCCGTCCTTCCTTCCAGCAGCAGTACCAAAATGGTGAGTCCGAGGAGAACCACGAGCAGTTCCTGAAGGCACTGCAGAATGCGGTCACCACCTTCGTCAACCGCATGAAGAGCAACCACATGCGAGGCCGCAGCATCACCAACGACTCTGCCGTGTTGTCCCTCTTCCAGTCCATCAACAACATGCACCCACAGCTGCTGGAGCTGCTGAACCAGCTGGACGAGCGCAGGCGTGCGTGGGAGCCGGGGGAGCTGCTGGCCCTGGGCGTGGGTGGGCGGCAGCCGGGGCTTCCACACTGTCAGGGCTCAGCGTTCCCGTGGCACAGTCTCACTGGAGAGAAGCTGGTGTGCAATCCCAGTGCTCTGTCCCCGCGTTCCTGAGGCTGTCCCTTCCCTCCCCAGTGTACTATGAGGGCCTGCAGGACAAACTGGCCCAGATCCGGGATGCGCGTGGGGCTCTGAACGCGCTGCGGGAGGAGCACCAGGAGAAGCTGCGCCGTGCCGCGGAGGAGGCAGAGCGGCAGCGCCAGATCCAGCTGGCACAGAAGCTGGAGATCATGAGGCAGAAGAAGCAGGTGAGGCAGGGAAGCATGTCCGGGGTAGTGCAGGCCCAGCCCAGGGCTGGCTGCCCTGGTAGAAGGGGCTGTGTGGTGTGGTGTGGTGGCTCCCAGCCACCACGGCCTTGTTGCCACAGGAGTACCTGGAGATGCAGCGTCAGCTGGCCATCCAGCGACTGCAGGAGCAGGAGAAGGAGAGGCAGCTGCGCCTGGAGCAGCAGAAGCAGACCATCCAGATGAGAGCCCAGATGCCAGCTTTCTCACTGCCTTATGCTCAGGTACAGCTGCTGGGATAGGCTCCCCCTGCCCTGTTCCAGGGACTGCAGCTTTAAGCTGGCTTTCCTTCTCCCACCAGCTCCAGGCCATGCCTGCAGCCGGTGGGGTGATCTACCAGCCCTCTGGGTCCACCAGCTTCCCTGGCACCTTCAGCCCAGCTGGCTCCGTGGAGGGCTCTCCCATGCACAGCGTGTACATGAACCAGGCTGCACAAGGGGGAGCTGGGCCCTACGCTGCCATGCCTGGCACTGGTACGTCAGCAGCTCAGCCTCTGGGGATAGGGGAGAGCCCAAGGCAGTCGCTCCAACCTCTGCTCTCTGCACCCAGATCCCAGCATGGTGAATGCCTACATGTACCAGCCGGGCACCAGCAGTGGGCAGGGGCCTCAGCAGGGGCCGGCAGTGCCCACCACCACCCCTGCGTATTCATCCTACCAGCCCACACCCACACAGGGCTACCAGGCAAGTGAGGCAGCGCAGCCTGCAGCCAACGGGGACAAGGGCTGGGGGGTTCTGTGGGGCTGGGCAATGTACCCAATCTCAGCAATGACATCTCTGAGCAGGAGGGAGGACGGGCTGGTTGGTTCCAGATCTGCTGTTGAAGTGGGCTGGAGTTACATCCAGTTCTGGGCTCAAGGGCCTTGTCTGGAGAAGTGAGCCATTGCTGTCTGTGCCACCTCTCACCAGCCTCTCCCCACAGACTGCAGCCTCACAGTCGCAGAGCATCCCAGCCATCTCCCAGGCACCCCAGTCGGGCACCATGGGCTACATGGGCAGCCAGTCTGTCTCCATGGGCTACCAGCCCTACAGCATGCAGGTGAGCACTCCAGCTTGGGTGGGGGGGACAAGGCATGGCTGGGCTCAGCCCATGGAGCCATCCTGGGGGCAGTCACCCACCAGTGCCCTATGGGTGCTGCATGTACCTCAGCCCCTCTGACGCCCACCCCCTCGTTCCCACAGGGTCTTATGTCTGCCCTGCCAGGCCAGGACACAGCTCTGAGCAGCCTGCCAGCCCAGCAGTCCTACCTGCCTGGGCAGCAGCCCCTCTACCAACAGGTGAGTGCCACCAGCCCGGGGTTCAGGACCCAGTAGGGCTCGTATGCTAACGAAGCCACACACTAACAAAGCTCTTTCCTCTGCTGCAGGTGGCCCCAGCTGGGGGGCCCCCCCAGCAGCAGCCCCCAGCAGCGCCTGCCCCCGGGCAGCAGCCCCCGGGCAGCGGGGAGGCCCAGCTCATCTCCTTTGACTGATCGTGGGCACAGGGCTCCAGTGTAACACTACTCTTCATCTTCACTCTGTACTTCGACTACTCGTCCTGCCCCCCGGCCCCGTGCCCCAGGGGCGGTGGGGCCAGAGGCTCCTACTGCCAGCTTTGGGGACCAAGGGGCAGGGGTGCAACCCCCACGCCCTGCAGCCCGGGGCAGCAGCCCCGGCTCACCCACCCTCCCCTGGCAGCTGGCGGCCCTGGGGCCGGGCGGGAGCTCGGCCTGCCCCTGTCGTTGTCCCGGGGCTCGTGGCACGGGCCCCGAGGGCGGAGCACTCCTGCCCGGTCCCGGTGCCAGCTGTGCCCCGTCCCTGCTGTGCCCCGCTCCCTGCAGCGCCCTCATGGCCCCGGCCCTTTGCTGGCCGGGCCTGTCCCCGTCCCGGCGGAGGCCGAGCGCTATCGGTGACAATAAAGTGTTGGAACGAATGGCGGGCTCCTGTGCTGGGCTGGGCTGGATCCCTCGCGAACGGGGCAAGTGTTTGCCGAGGGTGGCAGCAGCTGCGGGGGCAGATCCCGGCACACTCCACCCCCAGTACGGCCAGCTTCAGCTCAGACTGAGCTTTGGCCACAAAAATTCCCTTCTTACACTGTCTAGAATGTTTCTGTGCTGTAGATGCATAGTCCTAAATTATTAAGCTTTATGCAGCATTAGAATGTATTACTGCAATTAGTGAAAGTCAGGTAAAATGACAAGGCTTTCAGACTTTATTTTTGTTTAATTTGCCTTCATTATACTTCAATTTTACCGTTAGCCATGCTATACAGTGTAGGAATCTAACCAATTCTCCTTCCAAACATTCCAGAGAGGAAGCAATTTCTGTTCCTTCAGACATGAAATTTTTTCTACTCCTATTTAGAAACGATAAATAGATTTATCACGATTGATTTCGCTTTCCCGTCGGCCCGGTCTGGCCTACATCTCCCATGGCGCACCGCTGCGCTGCCCCTGTGTCGCCGTTGGCTGTCCGCCGGTGCCGGGGCCGGCGCGGGGCCCGCCGGGAGCGCGGGCGGAGCGGAGAGCTCGGTGTCCTCGGGCCGCCATGCTGCCCGCCGCGCT
>NW_024500350.1:8746360-8754300 GCF_017590055.1 Onychostruthus taczanowskii
GCCGGGCTGCGGGCGCTCGGCACCGGCCCCGCGCGGCGCTCCGAGGCGCTGGCCGGGGCGCCGCTGGACACGGCCGCCAAGGAGTACTCGCCCAAGGTGCGGCAGCTGGTGCGGGACATCGCGGGGCTGACGCTGCTGGAGGTGGCCGATCTCAACGCGCTGCTCAAGGTGGGTGCGGGGCCTGACCCGACCCGGCTCTTCCCGGCCTGACCCGGCCCGGCTCGGCCCGGCCGCGTGCGCCGCCTGACCGGCCGCCGGTGCCGCTGCTCTTCCCGCAGGAGACGCTGAAGATCCCGGACGTGGGGGTGATGCCCACGGCGGCCGCCGCCTCCCTGCTGCCCGCCCAGGCGGCTCCGCAGGTACCGGGCGCTCCGGGAGGGGCGGGAGCGGGGCCGCGGGGGTCGCGGGGGCGGGCTCGGCCGCGGGGCTTCACCGCGCTCCGGCTGCTTCCAGGAGGAGGAGGAGGTGGTCCCGCTCAAGAAAGAGAAAACTCATTTCACCGTGCGGCTGACGGAGCTGAAGGCCGCTGACAAGGTGAAGCTGATCAAGGAGGTGAAGAACTTCGTGCCTGGAGTGAACCTCGTGCAGGTGAGGAGCTGCTGCCCCAGGTTCTGGTGTTTAGCCCCAGGTCCAGCAGCCTCGGCTCTCTGTTCAAAGGGGAGCCTGGATTTATGCATTCAGAAGCACAGCCTGTGTGCATCTCAGCGCAGAGACGTGGGGAGCAGGATTTGGCTGCGCCTTCGTCTGGCATTTTCCGTTGTCAGAAGCAGGGGGATGAAGGAGGAGGCTCAGAAATGTCTGTGCCAGCCTCAACTTCTCCAAACCTGAGAGCTGTGTGAGTTTTCTTGCAGAGCTCAGGAGTAGCCAGCATCCCTTGCTGCAGCTGGGTTTGGCTTGCCTTTCCCAAAGGCAATGTATTTCTGAAGTTAAATGAGCCTCTGTAACTCACACATCTTGCAGTCCGGGCTTCCAGCTCTTTTCAGGGCCCTTCATTTTGTAGGTGGTGCTGCTTCTGTCCTTGGAGGAGATGGGCCTCAGTCCTGGGCAGTGTCTGAGCTCAGGCCCTTGACCTTGGATGTGGGCTCAGCATGTTGGGTGATGAAGCTGCTACTGCTGAAGCATGTAATGTGCTGCACATCTCCAGGGTGATGCTTTCATAACTTGGGGTCAATAGTAGCATTTCCCAGTATTCCAGCGTTGAGCATTGTAATGTCTGCTCCTGTTGTAGCCCAGGATAGCAGAAGTGTTTGCAGATAATCTTCTGCCCCCCAATTCTCATTGCTGCATTGTAAAGCCAGCAGAGAAGTCAGTGGCACAGGTACAACTTTGGCTGTCTCGTGGGGGTAATTTCCTCACTGTCAGTGTGGTTCCTCTGGAAGTTGTTCATCTATTATTGGTCCCAAGCAAACATGAAAATACCAAACCCTGTGATGGACGCAATCAGCAGATAATTAACTGGAGAGCTGATGCGAAGGGAGCTTGGCTTTGCATGTGGCACCTGCTGGATGAGCTGTTCGCAGTGCCAGTTACTACAGCTAAACTCAGGTGGGATGTACCCAGGCCTGGCATGTTGGGTGAAGCACAAACACACAACACAAACAGCTGTGGAGGTTCTGCCTGCAGAGACTCTGTTCAAGGCGGAGCCAAAGCCCTTTTATTGTAAACTTCACTGCCGTCCAGTAAGGATGTTTTTTACGAGGTTTGCTGGTGGATCTGCCCACAGCCTGTAGGGCTGCTGGTGGTGTGGAGGGATGCACATACAATTATTACCTTGGGGACAGGTGGGACCCAAACATCAGTGCTGTGGCAGCAGCTGTGTGATGAGACAGGTGCACACAGGGCACCAAGGCTGGCTGCACCTTAGGAAGCTCATGGGGAGCTGCCCAGCAGATGCTTACCCTGTCACCACCAGTCCTGGGCTGTAGCTGGACTGGGAGCCTGCTGCCTCTGCCCCACTGCTGCTGCTGCTGCATGGGTCCCACCTGGCTTGGGCTCTGCTTTTCTTCCCACCAAACACCAGAAACAGCTACTTCTCTTGACCAGGGCTGCTTTAGAACGGAGTCACACCTTCCTGAGCAGAGTTCAGAAATTAATAACCTGTGTTGTGTTGCCTGTGCTCATCGCAGTGAGCCTGAACAGGCTCCTCTCCAAATCCTGTCCTGGTGAGCAAAGGCATTCCTGCCCCACTGCTCACACATCTGTGCCTTCCAACCCCAGCAAAAAAAGCATTTTTCTTCCACCACAGATACATAGGCATTGAACCCAGCAGGAATCAAAAGGACAAACATTTCTGCCAGTCCATTGGGTGCTAAACCCCCGCAGTGCTGTGGCAGAGAGCTGCTGCATGTGAGAGCAGCAGAGGCTTGTCCCCCTGGGCTCACTTCCTTCTCTATAGCAGCACTGCAGTAAATTCTTCAGATTAGCTCAACAGTTTTTCAGCTTGCCTTAAGCATTGCAATGCTGCTTAGTAGCAGTAATTTTGCTTTAAAAGTCCCTAAAATGTCAGAATACTGTGTTGTCAAGTAGTCTGTGCTGGAGCTCTGTTTTAGGCAGTGCAGCTGTGTCCACACCCTGCACTGGCCTCCCCTCCTGCTGGCACAAGAATGTGAACCAAAACATCGTCACTGAGCAGAGCCAGCCCAGCGCCAGGCACCTGGTGGGAGAATTTAAGGAAGAGGTTTCCCAGCAGATGTGTCATTGCTTGTGGTCAGGGTTAGCTGCCTTCCGGTGGGACGTGCTGTACTTCAAGTGCAAGTCTCGGGGTTTGTGCTGGTCAGTGAGTTTCCACGGTTGGCTTAAGCAGAGGTCAGGATCATGGCTCTAAATCCAATAATCCAGTTAGTGAAAGCCTGTTTACAAGCCCTGTACTTTGTCCCTCTCACAGGCAAAGAAGCTGGTGGAGTCCCTTCCACAGGAGATCAAGGCGAACGCCTCCAAGGAGGAAGCAGAGAAGATCAAAGCAGCACTAGAGGCAGCGGGAGGGACTGTTGTTCTGGAGTAGTGTCACCATGGAGAGACTGGTGCTACAGCTGCTGCCCAGGCGGGCTCCGGACCTTTCCGAGTGCACGTGGCACAGTGGGAGCGCTCTCCCAAAGAATGCTGTATGGTTTGGCAGAGCTGCTACCTCCTGCCATCACCATGAACTCTACTTATAAATACCCAAAAAAACCTGTAAAATTATTCATCTTTCTCAAGTGCCGATTGTCCCCGTGCTCCCCGTTTCATGGAATCAAGAGTGGTTTAGGGTAGAAGTGACCTTGAAGGATCATCTCATTCCAGCTCCTTGCTATGGGCAGGAGCTCCTTCCACTAGGCGAGGTTGCTCCAAGCCCCGTGCAGCCTGGCCTTGAGCGCTCCCAGGGATGGGGCAGTCACAGCTTCTCTTCACTGCAGCCTGTGCCAGGGCCTCACTGCCCTCACAGACAAAAATTTCTTCCTAATGTCTAATCTAAACCTACTCTGAGTTTGAAGCCATTTCCCCTTGTCCTGTCACTGCACACTCTTGTAAAAAGTCTCTCTCCATCTTTCTTGTAGGCTCCCTTCAGGTACTGGATGTTTGTACCAGCGCATCACCCACCTCCTTACTCTGCCTTTTGCTGATGTCTCACCTCTGTTAATTATTAACGAGAAGAACACATTTCCACAGGTTGTGGAGAGGCATGCGGGGTGGGAAAGTGTGTTCTGGAGCTGTGATTGTCCCTGCGCTCAGTGCGTGCACACTGGTAACGCTGCCGTGTGTACCTGTGCTCCCGCACCTCTTCCCTCTGCCTTCGGCTCATGGCTTCACCTCCCCATTAATTAGTCCCTTAATTATTAAGGGGAAGAGCCTTCCGCGGGCTGGAAATGGGGATGTGTGTAGGGTAGGAACAGGGATTCCGGAGCCTGTGGTTGCCGCGGTGGCCGCAGGCTCGGAGATGCGAGCCCCGGGCCGGCCCCACCCGCTTCCGGTACCGGGAGGGGGCGTGGCTTAACGGAAGGGGGCGTGGTCGTGTCCCGGTGAGGGCGTGGCTTGTGGCAGAAGCGGCGCCCATGGCGGAGCAGCGCGTTTCGCGCTGGTACTTCGGCGGCCTCGCGTCGTCCGGGGCCGCCTGCTGCACGCACCCCTTGGATCTGCTGAAGGTGAAGGGGGGACACGCCGAGGGGCGGCCCTGGGGCGTGGGGAGGCCGTCCGAGGGGATGGAGGGCGAGTGTGAGAAGCTGGGAATGACTGCGGTGCTGTGAGGGGATGGGGAGGCGGTTACGGGGGACCGGTGGCTGTGAGGGGACGGTTATGGGGCCGGTGGTGGTGAGGGCTTGGGGGGCGGTTAAGGGGAGCAGGCATCGGTTGTGAGGGTCCCGGACAGGGTGTGAGAGGATGGGGAGGAGGCTGGGGGAGTTGGGACTGGCTGTAGGGGTTCTGGAGAGTCTGCGATGGAGCGGGGAGCAGGTCTGAGGGTCCTGGAGTGGCTTTGGGCGACTGGAAGTGGTTGTAAAGGCATAGGGAGGCACTCCGAGGGTCCCGGAGTGGCTGTGGAGCCGGCCGAGGGGGTCTGGGCTGCAGCGGGGGGGACGGGACGGGGAGCGGGTCTGAGGGTCCCGGAGCGGCTGCGGGACCGGTTCTGAGCGACCTGGCTGTGGGGGTGCGGCTGTGAGGGTCCCAGAGCAGCTTTGAGGAGATGGGAAATGGCTTGGAGGGGGACTCGGAGTGGCTGTGAGAGTCCCGGAGTGGCTGCGAGGGGATGAGGAGCTGCTCTGAGGATCCCGGAGCAGCTGAAGGACTGGCTCTGAGGTACTGGGGAACGGCTGCCAGAGGAGGGGAGAGGGCTGTGAGGGTCCTGGAGCAACTTTGAGGGGATGGGGAGCTGCTCTGGGGTTCTGGGAAGCAGGCCTGAGGGTTCTGGAATGGTTGTGATGGGATAGGGAATGGCTGTGAGGGTCCCAGAGCAACGGAGGGAGCAGGAGAACAGCTGTAGAGGACTGAGGAAAAAGCTGCTGTGGGTCGGTTCTGAGGAGCTGATTTGTGGCTGTGCAGGGGCATGGCTGAGGGGTCACAAAGACCCTGCACAGGGGCATAGGTAGATGTGTGATGAGGGGTCCAGGGAGCTCGAGGTGCCAGCTCTAGGAACTGTGGAGGGTGCCTTGGGCAGCCCTGCCTGGATAAGGCAGTGACTCTGGGGCCGGCAGTGTTGGACACTGGCCCACTGGGCTCCGAGCCCTCCGGCCAAGATGTCACCTAGGCGCCGCAGATGACCTGGCATGCCTGCTCCTGCACAAAGGGCGCCGCGCGCAGCCCTGTGCTGCCAGCACCCACGGATGGGGCAAATGCCAGCGCTGCCCAGAGCCTTGTGCGCCAGCCAAGTGGCGACGAGCCTGGCAGCGGAGCAGGCTGCGGAGGGGGAGGGAAGAGGCAGCCCAGGACAGGGCTTGCCCTTCCCAGGGCCATGCCTGTGGGTGAGGCTGGGACATACAGCCCCTTCCCACCCTACGGAGAGAGAGGAAGATGTCCCAGGCACAGGCCCAGCAGAGGAACCAGCCCTGGCAAGGCATTGCCACCTCCCCAGTGCTCGGCCTGTTGCCTTGCCCAGCTGGCCCTGTCTGCCCAGTGGAGGTGGCTGCCAGCCCGTGGGAGCTTGTGTGGGGTGCCTGGCAAGGTGCTAAGAAAGGGAATTAGTCTGGCACCTGCCTCTAGCTCTGTCTCTGAGCCAGCATGATGGCTGAGACACTTGGGCTGCATCCCCATGCTGTCCTGTGTGGATGAGCAGCCCCTGCATTCCTGTAGGTGTGAGCAGCACAACCTAGCCAGCTGTTTTTGCCAGATCAATAATCACGCTGATTATTGAATACAGACCTGCCTTTGGCCATGTGTTCCCCCACAGCAGAGGCTGGTGCCAGGCCTGGGGAGGCACAAGGGGCCTCAGGCTCTGGCAGGGGAGGGGACGAAGGGCACTTCATTGTACCTCTGGACTTTGGCCCCAGTGAGAGGCCCTGGCCAGCCCACCTGCAGAGTGCTTGTGCCCTTAGGCCCACTCTGTGCAGCTGCTGTCCACCCATGGGCTGCTGGCCCTGCAGCAACCAGAAGTGACCGCAGCCTGGCCAGCCTGTCCCATGGCAACCTGCTCTTCCTGCAGACCTGGGACTGCAGGCAGTGGACCATGTCCCTGCATGACTCTGCCTGCCCTGCCCTCTTCAGCTGCCCCAGGCTGTGAACAGCCACAGGCTCTGGTCCCTGATGTCCAAAATCCACCTGTGGGGTTTGCAAGCAGGTCCCTGTACCCCTGCTGCTGCCCCATATGGGAGACACTGACTGTTCCAAACATCCTGCAGAGTGTCACACGACCCAGCTGTGCCACAGCTTCTGCAGTGGCCTGATCCCTTGTCAGCAGCCCTTTGCTCTCCTTATCTCCGGGGCCTTTGACCCACATGTGGCCACTGCAGCGCTCAGAGCATGCTCCAGCATCAGCCCACACAGCTCCCCTCTCCCAGCCAGCTTCTGTGCCTGCTGCTGTTGCCCCTGGTGATGGTGGGAAGCCTTGGGCTGCTGCAGGCAGGAAAGGGAGCACCTGGCCAGCTGTGGGGTTCTCTTCCTGCCTGTGTGATTCCTGCACTGAGGAGGAGGGAAAGTGGCTCTGAGGGCCTGCTGCATTGCATGGCTGTGTTTTCACCAGCCTAGCTGCATCCCCTTGAGCAACTCCACACAGGGCACTTGCTCACTCCCGTCCTGCTGGGTGCACACACGCACACCTTCCACCCTGAGGTGGCCCAGAAGAGCAGGCGCCACCCTTCACCTTGGGGCCGGCTGTCAAGGGCAGGGCCTGGGAGGTGCTGCAGGTGCCTGGGCACTCCTCTCTGCCTCGCTGCCTCCACCCCTCGTGCCAGGCTGGGCCAGTCTGCTGTGGGCTCTTGCTGTTGGCTGCTGTGCAAGTGCTGTTAAAGCCGACACATGCTCCGATCCACACCTGTTCGGTGCCTTGTCTCCCTGCCCAGCCCTGGGGTGGGCTGACACGCTGCGCTCTGCCCCAGGTGCACCTACAGACGCAGCAGGAGGTGAAGATGCGGATGACGGGGATGGCGATGCACGTGATCCGCACCGACGGCTTCCTGGCCCTCTACAACGGGCTCAGTGCCTCGCTGTGCCGGCAGGTGAGTGCTGGAGCTCCTGCAGCACCTGCTGCTGCTGAGCAGCTGCCCTGTGCCAGGACACAGCCGCTCATTTCCCCCTCATCCAGATGACATATTCCTTGACTCGCTTTGGCATCTATGAGACTGCAAAGAACCGCTTGGGCAACCAGGGGCCTCCCCCCTTCTACCAGAAAGTGCTCTTGGCTGCAGTAGGAGGTGAGCCAGGCAGTGGGGCCCTTGGCCCTGGCTCCCTCAGGATGGATAAGCCCCTGACCCAACTCTTCTTTGGCCACAGGTTCCACTGGCGGCTTTGTGGGAACCCCGGCAGATATGGTGAACGTCAGGTCAGTTCTGTCCACACAACCTGGGCTTTTGACACGTGCATGATGGCATTTGGAGTGGTGGCTAGTGCTGGAGTTCTCCTGACATCTCTCCTGGCCAGCGTGCCCCGTGCTCAGTGGGCCAGGAGCTCTGTGCCCAGGACGGCCAGAGCTATTCTGCCTTTTGGTGACAGCACCCAGCTGTGTGTGACCCTCAGGGGGAGTGGGACTGAAGGCAACTTTCTTGGCCCTTTGTAAACGGGCAAGACGATTCCACTGCGCTGTGCTGGGGTCCCCAGTGCTGCGGGGAACAGTGGGGTACCGGCTGCCCCCTCACCTGCGGTGCTCTGCCTTCCAGGATGCAGAACGACATGAAGCAGCCGCCGGCTCAGCGGCGCAAGTGAGTGAGGGGCCAGGGCTCGGGGCGCTGGGGAAGAGGGGCGGGAGGCCTGGAGCGGCCTGCGGGACCGGCGGGACCGGGGTCGGGTCCGCGCGGCCGCGGGGGGGCAGCACCGCACCGGCG
>NW_024500350.1:8754313-8844216 GCF_017590055.1 Onychostruthus taczanowskii
GGGGCGGGGGGGGACCGGGGGGGGGGGCCCGGGGCGGGGGGGGGGCAGCACCGCACCGGCGGCGGGCCCGAGCACCGCACCGGGGGTGCCGGGGTCCGGGCCGGGAGCCGCCCCGGGAGCCGTCGGTGCCCGGGGGAGCGGCGGGGCTGCCGCCGTGCTGGGGAGCCTCGGGCCCTGACCCCTTCCCCTCTCGCTCCTTCCAGTTATTCCCATGCCCTGGATGGCATGTACCGTGTCCTCCGGGAAGGTGAGGCTGTGCCAGCCGTGTGGGTGAGCCTGCTCCGGTGTCCTAGCAGGTGCCGGGTCAGGGCACCCTGGAAGTTCGCTCAGCCGGGGCAGGGAAAGGGGCTGGGGGATGCCCTTGGGGCTGGGGGTGTCCAGGGGAGCGCAAGGTCTGGCATCTCCTCATTGTCTGGCTGGGGCAGGGGCTGGGCAAGGTCTGGCAGGGCCTGGCAGCCTGCACATACTTGGTGGGAAAGGGTGACCTGCTGGGAGCTGCAACAGAACAGCGCATGAGGGTGGAGCAGGTGGAATAGAGCAGAGGCAGGGAGGAAGTCGTGGTGTTTTGAAGGACTCCCTACTCCTTCAGCTTGTTCGCTATGGTGTGCTTCAAGCAGGGCTGTGTGAGGAGTTGAGGACACAGACTAGGCATGGAAGGAGACTCCCGGGGCAATGGAGTCTGAGTGATGGCAGAGAGCTGTGCTGATCCAAATCTGTCTGTCCACAGAGGGCCTGAAGAAACTCTTCTCAGGAGCATCAGTGGCATCAGCCCGCGGGGCCCTCGTTACTGTTGGACAGGTAGGACAGCTCTGCTGGGCAGTAGGTGACTGGGATAGGGACTAGGATGGTCCCTGGTATGGCAAGGAAGGGGGAGCATGTCACTGATTCACCATGTCTCTGCAGCTTTCCTGTTATGATCAGGCCAAGCAGCTGGTTCTCGCGACTGGATTGCTGTCAGACAATGTCTTCACTCACTTCCTGTCCAGCTTCATCGCTGTGAGTAGGGCCGGGGTCCAGGGGCAGCGCTGGGGCTGGGTTTGCCTGCAGCCAGGGTCAGAGCACCAGGCTGGGGCTGCCAGAGCTGCTGCTCTGGGCTTGGTTCAGCGCATGGCTCCAGGAGGCTCCCGGCCTGAGGTCCCAGTGTGGCTCTGAGTCTCTCCAGTGACCATCGCAGGTGCTGGCACAGAGGTCTCCTGACTGGGCTGACTCTCTGCAGGGCCTGTGTGCCACATTCCTGTGCCAGCCCCTGGATGTGCTCAAGACCCGCCTCATGAACTCCCACGGGGAGTACCAGGTGAGTCGCCCACCTTGCTGCTGCCTGTCCTCCCATCTCTGTGTGCCAGCTTCTGCCTCCCAGCCCCTCCCACCTGATCTCACCCTCTCACTCCAGGGTGTTGTCCACTGTGCCATGGAAACTGCCAAGCTTGGACCACTTGCCTTCTACAAGGTACCTGGCTGGGGGTGCAGGGGGTGGGCAGGCTGGGCCGAGCTGGGGGCAGAGGTTGTGGTCCAGAACAGTCCCGGGGCACGGAACCTTCCAGGCTCTGCTGTGGCAGCCCAGCTGCTTCCTGCATCAGGCCTTTGTCTGCCCGGCCCAGGCTTGGCCCCGAGGTGTTGCAAGCCCTGGCCTCAGTGGGACTCAGCCTGGGCCCAGGCACCACAGCTGTGGCCCTGTTGCACCCGTGGAGCTCCCAAACAGCAGTGCAGGTGCCAGAGGGGTTGGCACATGGTGCTGAGCCCTGTGTGCACCGTGGTGCCATGGTGTGACAGCTCCTGCTCCACAGCCCGGCCCGTGCTGACCCATGCCTGCCCACTCGTGCTGCTGCCAGGGTGGGGCTGCTGGCACGATCAGTGGCAGGCACACACTGATTCTTCCCCTTCTTGCTGTCCCCTTCCAGGGCTTCGTTCCTGCTGCTGTCCGGCTCGTTCCTCAGACTGTTCTCACCTTTCTCTTCCTGGAGCAGCTGCGCAAATATTTTGGGATTAAAGTGACCACCTGAGTGTGGGGGACTGGACCCTGCCTTGCCCCAGGGGGGTGAGCATGTGGGTCACGCCCAAGATCCCAGAACCCCTCTCTGCTCTCTGCGGCCAGTGCCATTCCCCCTCCTCTCAACTCCTGTGCCTTGCCAGCACCTGTGGCCAACCCCGCATTGCAAACTCGCCCCTCCTCTCACCCCGATTCTCAGCATCTCCACCTCTGCATTACTGCTTCTGGGGGGTTTTGTGGGGGGGTTTCTGTCTTCCCACTTCTCTACTAGCTCTGAGTTGTATCCTTGCCCCCCTCAGCCTTGTCCCTGATGTGCCCCAGAAGCAGGACTGTGCTGTCTCAGGGAGTAGGGAGATCAGATGCCTGGCTCTGTCACAGAGCCCGTGAGGCTGAGGGGGGCTGCTGGCTCTGCAGCTGTGGGGCTGGGCTTGGGGCAGTGCGTGTGAGGCCCTGTCCTCCCTCTGCCTTTAGCCTCTGTGCTCCTCCCTCACCCCAGTGCAGCTTGGACCTCCTGCCCTGCTCCTGGTCTCCCACCCTCTGCTTCTGCTTGGCCAAAACTCCTCAGCACCGCTGGCTGCTGGGCTCTTCAGGGATCGTGCCTCATACCAGTGACAGTGGGGAACAGGGCCTGCTAACGCCTGCTCGGGGACCCAGTACTCGCTTACCACAGTGCACCTGCCCCACACTGCATCTGATCTCCGTGGGGGCATCCCCCACCACCACTCTGCAGCCTCTCACCTTGGGGCTGAGCAGACCCCACTCCTCACAGCCCCTCCCCCCCACTGCCCAGTGTGTGGACGCTGTGAGCACCAGCCCCTCTGCTATGGCACCTCTGTGTGTGCTGGCCCCAAGGAATCAAAGAACTGGAATATCTGAGACCTTGATGTATAATAAAGAGTGAAGGTGGCACAGGGCCTGCTGTCCTCTTAGGAGGGGAGAGATGCTGCACCCCCTTTTCATGGCTGGGAGCTGAGCCCCCCGAGCTGAGAGAGGGTAGCAAGGCTTGGCCCCTGGCGCTATGCCAAGGGGGTCTTCAACCCAGTCTGTGCCCAGCACCCCTGGCCCTGTGTGCAGAGGGAGCTGCAGAGGGGCAGGCTCCACAGCCGAGCTGTGCCCGGTCTCAGCTGGACAGCAGCTCCAGGGTAGGGCTGTGCCAAGGGTGCCCGTCATCCCTGCAGGAGCTGCCTCCTGGATGTGACACTAATTGGGCTCCGGCAGACTGGCACAGCAGAGCAGTGAAAGCTCGTCACCTTAACAAGGCCTAATGATGCTAACTGGCATCAGCACTCTGGGCTTATGCCCAGCCAGCAGAGGCCATGGGCAGGTGAACGCTCAGGGAGCTCTCCTCACAAGTAGCTGGGGCTACTTGTAGCCCTGCCAGGCTGTGCTTTCTCACCCCCCACGTCCTGCAGCACTGCTCCTGGGGCTGACGGGTGCTGCTCTGTGCCATGCAAAGGGCCAGCAAGGAGCAGGACAGCGATGGAGCCCCGTGGCCCCCCAGCAGCACGGAACTCTGCTCAGCCCCACGGTGGCCAGCGGCGGGGGCGTTCCAGTTGGGCTGTGGTCCCACCAGCTGTGCCAGCCCTGCGCTCCCGTGTGCAAATTCCCTCTCTCCATATCCCTTGTGGCAGCTGAACTGCAGCAGTCACACTGGCAGGCAGGACAGCATGTGCCAGACACAGCCGGGAGCACAGCGCCCACAGCTGCAGTGCGAGGGCACTACTCATCTCCTGCGCATCAGGGAGCGGGGGGCTGGCAGCAGTCTGTGGCTGTGCCGCCTGCCCCCTGCTCCCACCCTGCCCTCTACCAGGGCCCCGCAGCTGCCTGCAGGGGCTTCTCCGGGGCACCCCTCTGCCCGCACCAGGTAAGGCTGGGGGCTGCCCGTCCTCCCCCAAAGCCCCCCTCCTGGCCTGGAGGGGTGCCGGGCCATCTCCAGGGGGGCAGCTGTGGCTCCAATCCTCGTGGCAATGGCAGGACACCCGCAGGCCCCAGCGTGTGCCTCGCTCCTGTGCCCGCACTCAGCGGCGGCCGCGCAGCGCGGGACCCGGGGCTGGGCTGAGCTCGTCACCGGGGCACTGCTGGCTGTACCGCTGCTGCCGCGGCCCACGGTAAATGTGCTCGTGCCGGGAGGCCAGGGCAGGGCAACCCCCGGTCGGGGCTCCCCCGGATCCCTCTGCCGCCCCGGCCAGCCGGTCCCGGTGCGTCGCTGTTTCTGGGCTGTGTTTACCTGCAGCGGGACAGCGACGGCAGACACCGACCCGTCAGCGCCGGCGGCGGCCGGAGCGCGGGTGTTGAGGCGGCCGGCGGCGGCGCGGCCGAGATCCGCCCGGGTCCCCGAGGGTCCGAGCGGCTCCCGCGGCGGGGCCGCCAGCGCGGAGCACGGCAGGAGCGGGCGGCACGCTGGGACCGGGGAAACCTCTCGGAGAACGGACCCCCGGGGCTTGCCCAGTCTAGCTGCCCCCGCCGCTCCGCCCGTCCCCGCCGAGCCGAGCCGGTGCCCGGGAGTGGGGCGGGGCAGGGACAAGCGACAGCGCCCGCAGCTCCCGGGAGTGACCGCCGGTGATGCCGGGGGCAGCGCCAAGCACTCGGGCGGGGCTGGGGCACCAGGCTGTGCCCCCCTCGTGCCGGCGGGAGGAGCGGGGCGGCGGGACGCGGCTCCGTGCCCGCGGTCCCTCCCCCCGAGCCGGTCCCTCCCCCTGAGTCGCCACAGCCGCTGCCGTCGCGGCTCCGCTAAAGTTTTCGCCGAGCGCGCCGGACCCAATCCCCGCCGGTCCGGAGATGCGTTCGGGAGCCACCGCGAGCCCAGCCCCGACAGGTACGGGGAAGGGAGGGAGGAGGGCAGGGAGCGCCCAGAGTCGCGGTCTCGGAGCTCGGGATGTCGCATGTCCCGTCGCCGGGACGTGGATTCCAGTGACGACTGCGCAACCCCGGGGCCACAAACTGAGCCCCGGGACCCCGGAGCAGCAGCTCCCAGAGCCGCCCCGACGCTGGGCGCCGGCCCCGGGGAAAATGAGCCCCTGGCTCTTCTGGGCCTGGGGTTCCCGCAGGGCTGTGCCCGCTTCTCGTCCGACCGCTGCCGCTGGCATCCCTGGGCAGGGGCGCTGCCGTCGGTCTCTCAGCACCCCTGGGCTCTGCCGCAGCTGCGGTGAGCCCCGGGCCAGCGATCCCAGCCGAACCCCGTCGCTTTGGGAGCAATTGCTGGGGCAGCCCTCAGTCGGGGTGGGACGCGCGTGGTGTCCCTGCCGTGGGCACAGCAGTGCCCATGGCTCTCCTGCCGAGGGGCCGAAGCAGGGGACACTTTGCCAGGTCCCAGCTCGCCCCAAGATCTCTGGGTATTACGGGGGCCTGGTGCGAGTGCCCTTTGTGACTCTGTCCTGAGCTCTGCTGTGTCAACACGGTGTTGGTAAATGGCTTTGTTTAACCAGGACATGTCGGGTATGTGACCTTGCCGTCCTCCTGGTTGCAAGTGCATCTCCAAAGCTGCTGCGGGTCCCCTCTGCCCGGCACTGCACTTGCCTGGGGTGGTGAGGGGAGCAGGGCCCGTGGGGTCAGCCTGCTCCCCTCGCACAGAGTGGCCTGAGGACGGAGCATCAGCTCTGCTGAGCCCTTGTCGTGCGCCCCACGGCACAGCGCCTGCCGCGGGAGTCCTGACCCACACCAAACTCAGTGACTGCCCCTGTGATTTTGTCTGTGCATCAGCAGGAAAATTTAGAGCCTGCAGGACCCCTCGTCAGCGTGTTAGTGCTGCCCCAGCTGCCAGCTCCTGTGGCTTCCCACCAATCCTGCTCCTTTCCGCACACTGCGGTGCATTTTTTTTTTTTTTTTTGTGTTCTGTTGCCTAGAGAGGGGAAAAGAGAAAAGGCTGAACAGAGAATAGGCAAAATGTGGATTAAAAATAGTTAATGAAAAAATGTGACCACAAGCCCTGAGCAGCAGCACAGGGCTAAAACCAGCCACTGAGCACAGCATCTCCATGCACCTCGCTGTGCCAGGCAAGGACAGGGGCAGGGGAAGCCGGAGAGCGGGGAGATGGGATGGCTGCTCACTCCATCCCCCTGTGCTCCACCACTGCATCCTGCTTTGTCCTGCATCCCCATGCCCTTGTTTATCTACCCCAGCACTGGGGTCGAGTGCACATGCCTGTGGTGCCAGTGGATGGCTGGGCACGTGTGGCCCCTCAGCACCCCCGCCTTGCTGGGGCTGCTCCCTGGCTGTACCCGGGGCTGCAGATCTGCTGTTGGGCTGGCGGGTGTGGAGCTCCCAGTGCAGGGCAGTGTGTGCACTAGCCTGTCTGCACTGACCTTTTCCTAAGCTTTTCCCAGCCCTGTGCCTCCCCTGTGACATGCTAACCACACGTGTTGCACCGTGTCTCTTGTGCCTTCCTTCTGTGTTTCACAGGTTTTTGTGCAACGTGATGAACAAAAACACCCCTTTCCTTGAGCAGGGATGAGGTGCTGTGTGGCTCAGCATCCCCATGCCAGAGCCAGCTGGGCAGCAAGGTAATTTGGCTGCTGCCAGGCTGTGTCATGGTCCCTCCTTGGTACAGGGCAGTTGAGCAGGTGCTCCTGGCCCATGCCTTGTGGTGACTGGGCAGTAGTGGAGGTGATGCATAGAGCATTTGCCCTCTTTGCATCCTATGCTCCTGTTGACAAAAACACTGTCAGGGCTGGTTTGGGTTTTCTTGGTCCAAGGTGACACAGAATCCGACGTCACCAGTGCCTGGTGATGTTGGCTCTCTCCATGTGCCATTGCTCAGGGCTTCCACAATCATGCAGCTCTGTGCAAACAAGTCACAGCCTTGCAGCACAAGGGCTGTTCTGGGCTGCTCAGCTGCTCCTTTGCTGCCAAAGTTCCTTGTACTTAGTTGTCAAGGAAAGAATGGAGAAGGGGAGTAGGAAACATCCCCGAGCTTCCAGCACGGACACGGGGCAGGGACGATGCAGGACAGACCTCCTGAGCCTCCCTGCCACGACCGCCTCCCCCAGCCCTGCCCCGCTTGCCGCGGTCCCGAGTGGAAAGTGGAGCAGCATCTGCAGGGCCAGGCTGGCACTGGCATTGCATCAGCCCTGGCCCAGCACCGTCCCCTCCCCTGCCAAGTGCCAAAGCCCCTGCCGTGCTGGCATGTAGCTCCAAGCTCCAAGCCAAGCCAGCCATGGAAGGCACCGCATTAGCACATGGGGGGCTAATCCCTGTGTCCAGAGGCTGCACAGTCCCCACAGCTGCCTCCAAGCCAGCGGGGCTGGGCTGGGTGCAGGGCTGGGCTCACAGAAGGCCAAGTCCCCACCCCACCGGGGAGGAAAGAGTCCTGTGGGACCAGGCTCTGGGGGCTGCGCCAGCCTCTCTGCACTTGTGCAGGGCTGTGGCTGTGCCAAGGTGCTCCCAGGTCACGTTGCAGATGCCCATGAGTGTCCTGTGGAGACTTCACCAAGCCACTGATCCACATGACTGTCGGCCGTAGAGATCCCAGATGTGGAGCTCATTCTCTCACACGTGAAATGGCAGCAACGCCAGAGGGGCTGGGGGGACAAAATCCTCCGGGGAAACTGGCCATGATGGGATGAGGAGAGGGTCTCTTCCTGGGCAGGCTGGGCTCAGCCACCAGTGGGGGTCCATGCTGGTAAAGGGCTGCTGCAGGGTAGCATGGAGGCTGCACACCTATCAGTGGGGAGCAAAATCCCAGCACAAGCCTTCTCCCATCCATGCCCTCTGTCTTGGTGCAATTCCATGGCAGCAGTGCACCCAGGTGCTCAATTTGCTCTGCACCCTGCCCGGGCTGGCCCCTGCCTTCTGACCACCCTGGGGCCAATGGCAGCTGCCATGAGCTGCAGGTCAGCCAGGACCACAGGGGCACCAGTCAAGGGGAATGGGAGTCCTTGCTTTGCTCCTGGGGCTGCAGGGGTTGGCACTGCTGGCTTGGGAAAGGCAAATGCAGATGCCAGCAACAGCCACACTCTGAGGGCAGATGATGGTGCCTGTGTCTGAGCCCTCTGGCCCCCAGCACTGGGGCTACCAGCAGTGGTGCTGCTCGTAGCCATCCCAGTGTTGTCTCCTTGTTCCTGCTCTCCTGGCACAAGGTCTCTTTCTCACAGCTGTGGCTCTGAGTGGAGTCGTACTGGGTGTTTGCAGCCTGGCTCCATGAAGGTCAGCAGCCACAGGACCGTGACACAGGAACATACCCCGCTGTCCCACACCAGCGTGGGGCAAAAGTCCCCTGGACACCTGCTGTCATGCACTGCAGCCCCTCAGAGGCACCAATTCACAGGCCAGGCACCCTCCACCTACTGCTTATGACTTGGTGTGGTGGGGGATCCCCCAAAGCCTGGCCCCAGCTGGGGATGAGGTGCCAGGGCAGGGAATGTGGCACTGGGAGCCAGCTGGGCACAGCAGAGTGAGAGGAGGTGGTGAGGATGTGGGGCCAGGTCCCTTGTGCGGAGCTGCCTGTGGCACCCAGGCACAGCTGGCAGGGGCTGCAGCAGGTCCAGCTGGCAGAGCTGCTGCCGGGCAGTGCCAGCTCCAGGGAGGTGCCAGTGCTGCCAGTGGTCCCAGCCACCCCAGACCTTGCTGTTCCACCACACAGAGCCACTGCTCCCTCTCTGCCGTTGCCCACTGACAGCAGACCAGGGAGAGCTGGTCCACGGCTACTTTTGCACTGCCAGGTCTCTGCTGGAAGCAGCCCTGTCTGCAGGGACCCCTCGTCCTGTGGGTAGCGGGGACCTGGCGTGGTGCCACGGCCGTGCAGTGCCACAGGCAGCTGGGGCAAAGGGCCTGGGCAGGGTGAGGGGGAAGACCCATGCCGGGGCTCGGAGCATGACTGGCCCCCGTGCCAGGACCCCTCACCCAGTGCAGTCTGCCCGGCTTGGCCACGATGGGGCCAGGCCGGGGAGCGGCTGCCAGATGGGGGGAGTCCAGGGCAGAGGCCTCCCTGCTGCTAAATCCCACTGCAGCAACTAAAAATAGCGACACCTCTGCCCCAAAGTTGCTCCCCGGCTGCGCAGAGGGGTTGACAGCAAGTCACTGTGACCCATGGACCTGGAGGAGCGTTCCCAACAAGGGCAGGGACTGATGCTTGGCCCGGGACTGGCACTGGCATCTTCCCGTGGGACTGGGACATAGGTGGCATGGGACAGGTAGGGATGATGATGTGCAGGAGGGGGGCACAGGGATGTAGGATAGGGCTAGCAGGGGAACAAGGACAGGGATGCTGGCAGGGGGTGTGGGAGGAAAGAGACAGGGATCCTGAGGTGGGATGGGAGAGGGACTAGGACAGGGATACTGGTTGGGCAACAGTGCTGGTGGGGTGGGGCTGGGGTGATGACAAAACCAGGAATTCTGGAATGGTGAGGTGGCTAGTGGGCACCCAAGAAAGGTCCCTATTCACAGAGCCCACCCAGTGAGAACTGTCCCAGGAGACAGCTCCCTCTGTCCTGGGACTGGCTAAATAAGGCCATGGCAGGTCCTGCTCCCCGAGCTGCATCTGGAGCCCCACGCGCTGATTAATGAGCTGCTCCGGCAGCCACTTGCGGCATGGCAAGTGGGTCTGCACGGATGGAGGAAACACGACTTTCCCAGGGATAAAAATAGGCACAAGCAGAGCAGCGAGCCCTGGGAGCAGACTGGTCGGGGAGCACAACGCTCTGGCTGGTGCCCAGGGAGAGCCCAGGGCTGGGTGATGCTGCAGTGCCTGTGGTGGCCCTGGCACTGCTGTCCCTCCCCTCCCCCGGCTGGGCTGCCCTCACCCCACGGAGCTGCGCTGTGCCATGGGGCTGCTGCCATAATGAGCCCTTGTGGGAAGAGCTGAAATCCTGCTCAGGAGCCCCATAACCGGCTTAGGGGGATGGAGGGAATTATGGCACCTCGTGAGCCAGGGCCTGTGATGGACCCACAGGGGCACAGCCCAGCTGAGCTTGTCCTGGGGCCAGAGCAGCCCCACAAGCCAGGATCCTTATGGGCTAATGGCCAGTGTCCCCATCCCTGCTGGCCCCGTGCTCTCCGTGGCTCCCTGGCCACTGCCATCCACGGTGGGTGCTGCTGCCAGACCGTGGCTGGGTGTCAGTGGCCCAGGCATGAGAGTCTATGGAGACAGGGGATCCCAAATGCCAGCCTCTCTGCCTGAGAGGGTGCTCAGGTGTGAGGAGGGGTCCCTTCTACCATGGGGTTTATAATCTCAGGGCTCAGCGATGATGCACAGCTGGGTCCCAGCAGCAGTGTGGGGTGGCACCAGCCCAGGTTTTCTGTGGGGGTCTGGAGGCAGCACTGCCACTGCACTCCAGCCACACAGGGGCTGAAACTGGCTTGGCAGGCAGAGAACGTGCATGGTCACTGTCCCCGTGCCTTCCTGGGGAGGATAATACAGGCGCTGGTGCAAAAATGAGTGAACAAATATCTGAATGTGAGCACCAAGCAGGGTCGGGTGAGGATGGGGACAGGAGTGAGGCACCATGACTGTGCCTGGCTCTGTGCCAGAGTGGCTGCTTCCAGCCCCACCTGCCCTAGCCCCATGTCCCCCAGCTGTGTCCCAGGAGTGCCCATGACAAGGCGTCTTGCACAGGGCTGCCCACATGCCAGGGCCGTCACCACCAGGGTGGAGAAGCTGCTGAGGGCCAGTAGGAAGCCGTGTGCCCTGCGCTGTGTCCCATGCATGTGGTCCAGAGGAGGAATGTCCCAGCCTCATCTCCTCACCCTCCTGGTGCTGCTGCTCTGCTGCCAGGTAAGGATGAGCTGTCACACATGAGGGTGCTCTCCCCCACGCTCAGCCCGCTACCCACGCAGGACTGCCACCGAGCCACCCATCCCACTGCCTCCCCTCACCCTGGCATGTGGCACAGCATCTGATGCCTCTTTGTGCCTCCTCATGGCATGGCATGGCTCAGAATGCATGGCATGGCATGTTTGCCTGCACTCGCCTGTGCCTGTCCCCCAGCTGGGGTCACTGCCTGGCACAGCGTGGTGGCCCCTGCGAGTGGGACACATGTGACGGTCCCTGGTGCCCGCAGGGTCCCTCTGCCCAGATCACGGATTACGTCGTTGAGAGATGGAAGGAGTACAGCGAGGAGTGCCAGCGCAACATGAGCCGCCTGCCTGCGCCCACAGGTCAGCGCCCCTGGGGTCCCAGGGGGTTCTGGTGGGATGGGGCTGGCACAGGATCCGAATGAGATGGGGATGAGGCAGAGGAGCCAGCACAGGGTACCTGCAGGATGGGGGACAGAGCAGAGGGGGCAGTGGAGGATGAGGCCAAAGCGCCACCAGCTCCTGTCCTTCTGCAGAGCTGGTCTGTAACCGCACCTTCGACAAGTTCTCCTGCTGGCCCGACACGATGCCCAACAGCACAGCCAGTGTGCCCTGCCCCTGGTTCCTGCCCTGGTACCAGAAAGGTAACAGCGGGGAGGCCCATGTGCACCTGCAGCTGTGCAGTGTGTGCAGCTGTGCAGTGTGTTCACATGTGTGCAGCTGTGCAGTGTGTTCACATGTGAGCAGCTGTGCTGGGACACCTGTGTGCTGTGTGCAGGTGCTGCTGCGGGCAGTCACACCTGGGCCAGTGCACGCTGCCCATGGGGGTGCTGGGGCTGACATTCCTCACCATGCCCTCCCCTCACAGTGAAGCACAGACACGTCTTCAAGACCTGTGGGCCAGACGGACAGTGGGTGACAGGGCCACGGGGACAGTCCCTGCGCGATGCCACGCAGTGTGAGCAGGATGACGAGGACCTAAAGGCGCAGGTGGGCAGACCTGGGCAGCAGGGGTGTGGGGGTCCCTGCCTGCCCCCCCTGCCTGCCCTCCGTCTGCCCCTGCCATTACTTGCTCCCTCCTCTTCCAGGAAAAATTTGCCAAGACCTATGGCAGCTTCAAGGTGATGTACACTGTGGGCTACTCTGTGTCCCTGTGTGCACTGCTGCTTGCCCTGGCCCTGCTGCTGGGCTTCAGGTGGGAGTTTGGGCATGGCTGTCCACAGGGTGGGAAGGTGGAGGCCAGGGGCCCATGCACGGGCATTGACAACGATCCCCAAATCCGCAGCAAGCTGCACTGCATGAGGAACTACATCCACATGAACCTCTTCGCCTCCTTCATCCTGAAGGGCGTCTCCGTGCTGGTCATCGACGCCCTGCTCAAGACCCACTACAGCGACAAGATCGACGGCTACAACGTGCAAGTCTGGCTGAGTGACGAGGTCAGTGCAGCACCAGGAGGGCAGGGACAGGGACAGGGACAGGGACAGGGACAGGCAGTGCTGTGGGGCTGGGGGTTGGCTGGGCTGGGGGCACTGGTGGGGCTGGGGGCACAGACACACACGCACAGGCAGCACTGCAGCCCTGACCGCTGCCCACAGGCAGCTGCAGGCTGCCGGGCAGCCACAGTCTTCATGCAGTACGGCATCGTGGCCAACTACTGCTGGCTGCTGGTGGAAGGCATTTACCTGCATAACCTGCTGGTGGTGGCCGTCTTCTCCGAGAGGAGCTACTTCACCCTCTACCTGTGCATCGGCTGGGGTGAGTGTGGCTGGGCTGGGCCCCCTGACCCTGTGCCCTGCTGTGCCTCACCCATCCTCTGCTCACCTCCCCTCAGGGGCACCCATGCTGTTCCTCATTCCCTGGGTCATTGTGAAGTTCCTCTACGAAAACATACAGTGAGTACCAGCTCCAGCTGCTGGCTGGAGGGGGGCACAGGGCACAGGTAGGTGCATGTGGGACTGTAGGGACGTTGTAATGGCCCTGGAGTCACTCCACACCATTGCCCATGGCAAAGAGCAGGGTTCTGGCCTTTAGTGCTTGCTTGATTCAGGCCGCCAGTGCCATGCCAGTCTCCAGCAGCTGGCTGGTCAAGGGGCTTCCTGACAGTCCCCATCCCTCCATTCTGCAGGTGCTGGTCCACGAACAACAACATGGGCTTCTGGTGGATCCTTCGCTTCCCCGTGTTCCTGGCCATCCTGGTGAGCCCACTGCAGCCCCCTGCTCGAGTCTCTCTCACAGGCCCCAGGATGGCTGTGAGAAGAGCTGCCGAGGGCAGGGGAACAGAGGTGTCCTGTCTGCCCCTCCTCTGGCTCTGCCTGTGCCCCTGATGGCTCGCTCCATTCCATTGCAGATCAACTTCTTCATCTTCATCCGCATCATTCAGATCCTTGTTTCCAAGCTGCGTGCACACCAGATGCGCTACACTGACTACAAGTTCAGGTGGGTGCTGAGCACGGCTCACCCTGTGCTCCCAGGGCACGCAGGCCTGCGTGCCCACCCGTGACCCTGTCCCACAGGCTGGCCAGGTCCACGCTGACCCTCATCCCGCTGCTGGGCATCCACGAGGTGGTCTTCGCCTTCATCACAGACGAGCATGCCCAGGGCACACTGCGCTATGTCAAGCTCTTCTTCGACCTCTTCCTGAGCTCCTTCCAGGTGAGCCCAACCCTCCCAGGCCAGCCCACCATGGGGAGACTCAGTCTCAGGAGGGACTAGACTGAGGTCTGGTTATGCTCTTCACGCCTCTCCTCCCCCTTCCCAGGGTTTGCTGGTGGCCATTCTCTACTGCTTCGTCAACAAAGAGGTGAGCAGGACAGCAGGGGCACGGGCAGCAGGGGCACGGGGTCACGCTGACAGCTGCTGCCCGCAGGTGCAGGCAGAGCTGCTGAAGCGGTGGCAGCGCTGGAAGCTGGGGAAGGACCTGGCTGAGGAGTACAAGCACACGTACAGCCACGCACCCAGTGCCCGCAACGGTGCCGGCAGCACCTGCGAGAAGCACCAGCTGGTGAGTGGCTGCACCAACGGGCTGGGGCGCAGCCTGGCCCCCCAGCCCAGCTCCCAGCGCCTGGAGAGGAGCGGGCGCAGCGCTGCCGAGCACCTCGCCCTGGGGGGCCATCATCACTGCTATGAGTTTCCTGAGACCACGGCCGAGAGCCACTTCTGAGCCCGCAGCCAGGAGGGAGGGCTGTGCTGAGCCGCCGGGATGCCGCCGTGCCCTGCCCCGTCCTCGCCGGGTGCTGGCGGGCACTGGGACCTGCCACCCTGGGGAGGGGCACACGGACAATGGACATAGTGAGGCAGGCAAGTGGGACCTGGACCTCTGGAAACGGGAACTGTGGGGCCAGGGGGATCTGTAGGGGTGGGAGTTTGTCCTGTGGTGCTTCCCTCGTGCACCTTCGAGTCCCTGTGCACAGTGCTGTAATTTATCTGTCATATCTGTAAATAGGTGTGGGCCCATGCCGGGCTGCAGGGCCAGCTCTGTGTGTGCCTTGCTGTGGGGACTGGGGACACTGGGGACATTGGACTTTTGTGGACTATGCTCCCAAGCACCCCACGGATGCTCCCATGCCATAGCCCTGGATGGGGAGCTGAGTCACCTGGCAGGGATGTGCTGCTGCAGAAGACAGCCCCGCTGCCTGCCCCACTGCCTGCCCGCAGCCCCGCAGCCCTGCTGCCCCGCTGCCCGCCCCACGCTGCCGCACAGGTGAGGGGGGCAGACATGCAGCAGCAGCAGCAGCCGCTGCAGCGCTGCCGGCCGGGGCACCAGCTGCCCCAGCACGCGCTTTCCTTTGGCTGCTAATCGGCTCTGTCCTCTCGCTGCCAGGAGCCCTTAATTAAATCATTTGGCTCTGCCCGCGGCACCCCCGCTCTCCGGTAGCTGGCCCAGGCCGTGGCCGGGCATCAGCCGCCGGCAGCGCGGGCTCGGTGAGCAGCAGCGGGGTGCGGGGCTGCGAGACCCCTGTGCGACAGGCCGGGCGGGCTGCGGCGGGCACACAGCGGTGGCCTAAGAGGCTTGTGCTGCGCACATGAGCGCTAAGCCCGGATGCCGCAGCTTTGGGCACCACAATCGTCTGGTGTGTGGGGATTAGGCCGGTGCCGCTCCCCGGCTGGGTTCACCCTGCCCGAGGGGTGCCAGCGGGACGGACAGCCGCCCTGCCGTGACCCCCGCCGCCCACGGACCTGGCCATGGGCACTGCCCGTCACCCATCCCTCCGCCCCGCCTGGCCCCGAGCGGGTGACGGTCCCGCACACAGTCCGGCACGGGGACGCGCTGAGAGCTGGAGCTGCGCCCCGGCAGCCCCCCGGTAAATCGCACCCTGTCGCAGCACCGCCCGCCCGCGGCCCTGACTCCCACGGTTCCCCTGACACCCACGGCTCCCCTGACACCCTCGGGAGCCGTCGGGAGCCGCGCCGTCTGCGGGGTGCCCGGCCACAGCGAGGCACCGGTGGGGCTGGCGTGGCACGGCCAAAGAAGCGATGGTCCAGGCCACGCAGAGCTTGGCTCCGGCAGCACAGCCCAGCCCAGCACACAGTAATTTTCCTCTGTTTACTCGACAGCTTGCTGTCTGCCCTGGCCGAGCAGGACCCGGCGCCCAAGAGGCAGAGCAGCGCTGGCAGCGGGGATGGGAGCAACAGAGATGGGGGACAGAGGGTCTGGGCTGCGGGGCTGCGGGATGGGGGCGGCAGCACCGTGGGGCTGTGAGGACACAGGGACTGCAGTGGAACGGACGAGAGGAGGGGAGCACAATGCTGGGGGTCTGCCCAGGCCCCCAAGTGCAGGGCTGGGGACAGGAATAGAGAGAGGAACAGGGATTACTCTGCTCACAGCCATGGTGCCAGAGCGGCCCCGGCAGCCCCCGCGGAGCCAACGGCCCCAAAGCCGCTGCCGTCACTGCGGCCTTCCTGACGCGGTAACGAGCCTAATTGAGGCAAATTGCTGGAGCACCGAGCAGTTTCTGGGAAGGTAAATATGGTCATGGCACGGGGCTGTGCCCTGCGCCTGTTGTTCCAGCGTTGCTAGCTGGAGCACCGAGCAGTTTCTGGGAAGGTAAATATGGTCATGGCACTGCGCCTGTTGTTCCAGCGTTGCTGTGGCAACACCCCACTCTAGACCCCAACCCCGCTGGGGCCAGGCTGGCCCCCAGACCTTGCCCAGCAAGGGTGGCCCTACGTGTGCCACACAATGATGGGGACCCTTCACGGACCTCGAGCCACCCCCAGCCCATGGGTGTGCTGTGGAAATGTCCTGTGTCCCCGGGTGCTGAGGGGCAGCCCCCAGTGCTCCCCATGTCCCACAAACACCCAACAGCCCAAGGAGGGATGGTGTCTGCCGGTGCCCAGGAGCCCTGGGCAAGCACACGATGCCTGCCTGCACCAGGCCATGTCCCACAGCACCTGTGCCAGCCAGGTGTGTCCCAGAGCTGGACATTGCCTGTACTGCAGGGCTGAATCTGCAGCCCTGTGCCCTGATGACCTCCAGCTCCCACAGAATCACATGCTGTGGCCAGCAGCTCCCCAATAACCATGGTAACTACAGCCCCCAGGATGGTCGGGAGGCAACTCTGCTCCTGGGAGGAAGTGGGACCAGCCCCAGCCCAAGGACACAGCTCTTCTGGGACTGCAGCACCATCCTGTCCCATCACTGCAGAGCTGCTGCAACGGCACCCCTGCCTGCCTCAGCCTGGCACTGCCAGCAGTGTTGGCACCCATCCAGTGCTGTGCCCATCCTGTGCTGTGCCCATCCTGTGCTGTGCCCATCCTGTGTTGTGCCCATCCTGTGCTGTGTCCATCCTGTACTGTGTTCCTCCTGTGTTGTGCCCATCCTGTGCTGTGTCCATCCTGCCAGCGCTCAGGGGCACCCCCACCCTGAGGAACAGCTCAAGCAGCACAGCCTGCACATGTGTGTGTGCACACGTACACCACAGGTACACCACACACACACACACACCCCCAGCACACATGTACACCACACGTGTACACCCTACACACATGCACTTGCACACAGACATGTGCAGACACACACTCACGGGTGTGCACACACACACACATACACACATGTGCACACATACTCACGTGCACACACACACACACACACACACACACACACACACACAGAGGCACTTCCCTCGGCTGCCCAATGGGAGCTGCTCATTCCTGGCATCCAGGAGGATGAAGGCGCTGACAGCAGCCTGGCCAGACTTGCAGGATGGTTTGGGTGGGAAGGGACCTTTAAATGTCCCCTGGCTCAGCCCCCACGGTGAGCAGGGACACCTGCACCAGACCAGGTTGCTCAGAGCACCATCCAGCCTGGAACTGAGTGTTTCAGGGATGGAGCAGTCAAGCACCCCGTGCCCTTCCAGGCAGCCCATGCTGGAACCTCGTTGTCCCAAGCAGAGACTCTGCAGACACCACAGCGCAGCCATGGCGTGGAGTTCATCCCAAGGCAGGGAATGGGGCTGAGGCCGTTCCTCACCCCCAGACTGGTAGCCTGGGCTGTGTCCCCAGCCAGTGCCTTCCACGACGGGCAGTGCCCCCACCCCAGCACAGCCAGGCACCCCTAGGCACGGCGCCTCGCAGGAAAATTCCCACTTTATCAAGGGAATTGAGCACCACAAATTGGTCTCCTAAGTCGATTCTGCTTGCTGCCAGGCCTCTTCCCCACCACCTAATTTGATGACAAACACGTTCCTCTCCTCCTCCCACCCTTTAATCTAATGAAGAGCACTGTGTCCAAGGCACAGGGAAATAAACCCTGATGAGGTCGATTTTTATAGGTAAACAGCCTGATTTCTCTGGCCTGTGGCCTCACTCCTCGCACCCCTAACACCCACCACCTCCCCCTACCACCTCACCATGCTTGCCCTGCGATTTGGCATCAGTCTTTATAAAAATCACCTGCTTATAGAATGGTTTTTGTACATTTCATTAGAGCTTGAGTAGCTGCTTTGCCTCTGGCTTTACTGTGCCCGAGCAGAGAAGAAAACAAGGCAGAAGCTGGTGGGGCTGCAGTGGGGCCCGTGTGCCCAGGGGCGTGTGGGGGTCCTGCAGACCTGGGATGGCCCCAGATGGGTGCCCAGACAGGGGGCAGTGCTGGCCTCCATGGCAGCTGAACAGGAGCCCACCTGGACACAAGACACGGCTCTGCACATGCTAAGGGCCAAGAGCCAGGGCAGCCCCACTGTCCTGTCAGGCTCCCTGAACACACCACAGGGCCCATCCCACCAGAAGAGTGAAAGGAGAGGGGTTGTGACAGTGACAAACATCACTCCCTGTCCCCTCCTGCCTGCAGCTGCAGGGATGTGGGGCCTGGGGTGGCTCGGGAGGCAACAGGGGCTGAGTTCCCATCTTGCTGTGCCAGAACCAAGCAGCAGGAATGTTTTGGTGATGGGAAGTAAACAGGGTCATGGCAAGTGTCAAGACGCACTCCAGCAGAAATTCTAGCAATGCTAAGTATAGCCTAAATGCCATTAAAGCAGGACAGGGAAGAGGATACGAGAGTATTAATAGTCTCAACATTTAAATCCTGGGTGCAGCCACAGCTCCCGGGATGCTGGCTGCCCAAGCCCAAGGGCACTGTGCCACCGACACACTGCACCTGCCCGCAGGAAAACCACCAGCCCCAGCAAGGCCAAGGCCCCTCTGCAAAACACAAACACAGCTCCTGCTCTCTGCCCCTTGTCCACGCCCCAGAGCTGGGCCAGGCTGCAGCACCACACCAAGGCAGCCCCAAAAGGACACCAGCGTTTATTTACAACACTCCTCAAGTGACATACCACAGAAAGGAAAGGGTACAGTACAACTCAAGGACTCAACAAAGGAAAGGTATTGGCAGCCCCAGGTCCCTGCAGCCCTCCCCACAGCCGCTGGCACTGCAGGCCTGGCAGCCCCATCCCCGCCAGCCCAGAGCACAGGCGGGCAGGGGGCTGCCAGCCCTCCCCACGGAGCAGCCCAGCAGCTAGGGTGGGCAAAGCTGACACAGTCACTCTCTCTGGCTCAGGCAAGGACGCAGGAACCATCCAGGCAGTGCCAGGAGCTTAAGGAAGCACCCAGGAGTGGTTCCAGCACCTGCGGCACCCAGGGTGAGCTGAGGGGCCGGGTCTCTTCCAAGGGCTGCGTATCTGGAAAATGGTGTTAGTACAAAACTGCAGCGTTGCCAGGGCAAGGAGCTCCTGAGCCCTGCTCCGTGCAGCCCCACGGCCACTGTCTCCTGTAGGGCTGCAGGTGGCCCAGCTCCCTCTGAGCACCTCTCAGAAGCCTGGGGCTGGTGCTGACACTCCTCCTCCCCATCTATAGGGAGAGGAACACCTTCCCCTCCACCACCACAGGGACCAGGCAGGTAGATCTAAGCAGGTAGAAAATGTGGCCTCAGATGCGGCCCACGTGCTCTGGCAGCAAGCAGCCCAGGCAGCAACTTGCTGCCACAGTGGAACTGGGAGGAGCCTGGCTATGGCCTCCCAGCCCTCAGCTGCACAGCAGGGCTGGGCAGGGGTTGTCCCCGTGTCTGGAGGCACAGGAATAGACTCGACTGTGCCACCTGCCCTGGGCCAGCCCCAGCAGCGGTGGAGCTTTGGTGCACAGGGGAAAGCGAGGCCCTGTGCTGCCCGATCCAACAGCGCATCTGCCTCGGCCCTGCCCAGCCTAGCACAGAGGGCGGCGACAGGAGGGGAACAGGGGATCGGGTTGCTCAGCATGAAGTGGGGAAGGGCAGTTTGAGGCCAGAGAAAGCTAGAGCGGGGGACTGGAATCCTTTGCAACAGGCTCTGGGCAGTCTTGGTGAGGCCCTGAGCATCCTCGACCTCAGGCAGCTTGAGAGCCAGCCCCAGAGCTGACTGGCTCTCCCGCGGACTTTTAGGAGGACAGACCAGAGGAGGAAATCAACACAAAATCTCAAATTAAATCTGCTTGAGGACCTCAGGAGAGCAGCCGACCCGCAGGGAAGACCTGCTTTAGGACTTCTTCGCATCCTGTGTGTTCCTCCTCTTCAGATCACCCAGGTCGACGGGTTTAAACGCTGCAAGGGAGACAGGAGAGACTTTGGGGGCAGAGGCAGCGCAGCCCCTGCCCGGCGCGCACAACCCCCGGGCCGGCACGGCCGGAGCGGTGCCCCCGCGCCCCGCACCTTTCAGGCTGGGGTTCGGCATCTTCTCCACGTACTCCTCGACCAGGCCGCGCTCGGAGCCCATCTGGCTGCGCAGGTCGCGCTCCACGCACTGCCAGGCTGCAGGGACAGGCCAGGGCAGGGTCAGGGGCCGCTCGCCTCGGCCGCCCCGAGCCGCCCGCGCCCCCAGCCCGCGGCCGCCACCCCGCTCACCCTCATAGATGAAGCGCACGTTCTCCTCGTGGGCCGGCGTGAAGATCTCGCTGCCGGCGCCGGGAGAGCGCGGGCCGCCGCTCCGCTTTCCGTTGTACACCACCCGGGACACGGGGGAGCTGCAAGCGGAGCGCGGGGGGAACTGAGCCGGGCCCGGGGCCGCGCTGGGCCCGGGGCCGGGCGGGGCTCACCTGGCCATGTCGGCAGCGGCGCTCGGCGGGGCTCGGCGGGGTCGGAAGGGGCTCGGCGGAGCTGTGGGAGGAAGGCGAGGCCGGGATAGGCCGCGCGGGCCCCCGCCCGTCGCCGGGCAACGCGCGCCCCTCACCTGGGCCCTCCCGCCTGCGCCAGCCGCACAGACGGAAGCGCCACAGCGCGCAGGCGCGGCCCCGCCCCCTCCCGGCAACGGCCACACCCCCGCGCCGGCCTGCGCACAGCGCTGGCCACGCCCCCGGCCCGCCAGGCCACGCCCCCGCCCGGCGGTACCGGGGATGGTACCGGGGGTGCTAGCGGAGATGGCACCGGATGGTACCACAGGTGGTACCGGAGGTGGTACCGGACATGGTACCGCAGGTGGTACCGGAGGTGGTAACCGATATGCTTTATTGCAAAAGTACAAAGTGGTTCCCGATCGCAGTACCGAGCGCTGGTGCCCGCTCGCCGCCCGGGCCCAGCCCGGGCGCAGCCCTGGCCCTCGGGCAGGCGCAGCCCCCCGGGCCGCGTCCGGCTCAGCGCAGCGCCGTGCCTCCCAGGAGCTGCACCAGGTCCTCGTACTCGGGGTCGATGAGGTCCGAGGGTTTCTCCCCGTCGTCGGTGGTGGCCTCCAGGCTGGCCCCAAGGGACAGCAGGTACCTGCAGGACGCGGAGCTGAGCCGCCGGGCCGGTCAGCCCCGGGGCAGCGCCGGGACCGGGCCGCCCCGGGGAGCCGCACGGGCTCGGCTGCAGCGCGGTGCCGCCGGTGCCGGGCCCCGCAGCCCTACCTGGCGATGTCGGCGTAGCCGTCGCTGCAGGCCATGTGCAGCGGCGTCCAGCCGTTCTCGTCTCTCTGGTGGATGTCAGCGCCGTATTTCACCAGGAGCTTGACGCAGTCCAGGTTTCCCGTCAGCACGGCTTCGTGCAGGGCTGCCATGCCTGGGGGGACAGCAGGTGTTAGCCCTGGCCACGGGAAGGGCTCTCCACGCTGAATGCACAGCTCAGGAAAGGGGTGCAGGCGCTCTCCTTCTCAGGGAGAGGACTGTGGGGAAAGAAACAAAGACTGAGAAAGCCAGAGGAGCTGCCGTGGGTTCCTGTTGCCCTTCTGCAGCACAAATACCCTGTCTGGGGTGGTGCAGCACCCAGTGCCCCAGCTAGGCAGGACAGAGGGAGGGAGGAGGAACTGCAGAGCAGCTCCCTTAGAGCAGCTGCTCTGAGTCCTGGACAGGACTTGCACGGAGACACGAGAAGAGTCTCTGGCCTTGTGCTCTGCCTGAGTTTCGGAAGCTCATCACTAACGAAGAATCACTATGGGCAGAAAGAAGCCCGGGGTCATTTGAGTCTCCGTCTCCATGGCCCTGTGAGAGCAGGAGCTGAAGCCAAGCACAAGAAAAGGACAGATCTGGGCTCTGCATCAGCCTCTACAGATCAAGGCATTCCATAAACAGTTTCTGGTGAGGCTGTGTGTACAGAACACAAAGCTTTCCCCCAAGTCCCTGGAGTCAGACATACAAGAGGGAGCAGTGCCTGTGAAAAACAGGCAGAGCCAAGAAAAAATGCAGATCCCCCAGGCAGGGGAAAAGGCAGGAGCCCAGGGTGCTGCCAAAGCTCACAGCCTGTGCTGGCTGTCACCCTTTGGGGTCCCACTGCGCTGTGGGTGCACGATGGTGCCGTACAGGGGGCCAAGCAGGCGCTGACTCTGCTGCTGAGGGGAGATGTTGGCCCCGGCCTGGGGCTCTGGGTCCCTGCTGGGCCCTGGCTCGCCCCAGTTCTGCTGAGGGAAGACGTTGGGGCCCCGCTCCTTGCTGGTGAGGGCCTGGCTTGCCCCAGTGCTGCTGAGGGCGGCCCACAGCCCAGCCCCGGTGTCCCTCACAGCCCCACCGAGCTGTGCCGCCGCTCTGCCCCGCTCTGCCGACCAGCAGCACTCACCAGAAGGGTAGATGGTGTCCAGTGTCACTTTCCTGGCCCGTATGAACCTGCCCACCTGCTCCAGGTCCCCCTGCTTGATGTGGTCCTGAAAGACGACGTCGTTGGGGAAGTGCACGGTGCGCGAGGCCCTGAGGCGCGGTGTGTACCGGCTGTACCGAGGTGTGTACCGGCTGTACCGGGGCACCGTGGGGCAATAGTCCCTCATGCTGACGGCAGCCTTCAGGCACAGCGGCATGGGGGCTGCTCAGCACTCAGCCCGGCCCCTCACTGCCCTGCTGCCCTCAGGGGCTCTCCTCGCTGGAAATCCGCGCCGGCCCCGCCGGGGTCCGTGTCACTCGCCGCAGGGAAGCGGCCGCCGTGCTCTCCCGCACTCCCTGAGTCACATGCGGGAGGTGGCACCGGTACTCGCAGCTCACCTACAGGCCCTTGGCCCAGGACTGATGATTCTCCAGGAGCACTCCGTTATAAAGACTCCCCTGGGCTATTTTGGGGACATGCAGCTCATGCTACTTGCCATGATGCTTCGTAATCGAGCCGCCCAGGCCTGCAGCCTCCCACTTTTGGGCAGAAGTCGGTGTCTCATCTTACCACCCACCTGTTGATATGCCCCCTCAAGGGGTCAGATCTACTCTTGCATGGGTAGACCTTCAGGGAAGCCTGGAAGCAATTTCCCAACATCAAGCCCTTCTGGGGAAAGGGGCATGGGCACAACCAGCAACGCAGGGCACCGGCCGCTCATGTGCCAGCTGGCCAGTGCAGTGTGGGTGTGCCAGGGCTGTGGCCACAATCACATCCAGAGCTGTCACCCTCCTGTAGCTGCAGGGGACAACTTGAAAGAACAGGAGGAGCTGTGCTGCCCAGCACAACTGTGACAGCACACAGCCCAGCGAGGAAGCACAACCTGAGTGTCTGATGTCCCCTGTGCCCTTGCAAGGACAGAGGTGCTGCTGGTGATCCCAAGACAGGTGCAGAACCAGAAGCCTGCACTGCTGGTCCCTGGTGCTTCTTGTCCCACTTGAGACAGGAAAGCAGCTGCTGCTGAGGGCAGGCTACTGCAAGCAGCCTTAGAGGAACAGCAGAAGAACAGCACCACCACCAGACAGCTCCTGCCTCTGGTACTCTCCACCTACACTGTAGTGACCCAAAACAGAACCATCTGCCACAGAGGAATCATCCAGGTCCATCAAAGGTTTAAGCAAGCTCTGTTTTCTCCCATCAAATTTTGGGCATGTCAGGCACTTAAGCACTTTGTGCTCTGTCATGCTGATGGGGATTGTTCTGGCAGGTGTGTCAGAAAAAAATCCCTGTGCTGCTTTAGGAGTCAGGGGTTTCACTCATGCTGCAGACCCCTGCCCTGACCAAAGCAGCACAGTGAGCCACACACCTCAGAACTCCTGCACTTGTTTATTTACTGGCAAATGCATCAATCTCTCAGCCAAGCATCTGCTTTGTGGTTAGCTGAGCCTGCACACAGCACAGGGCATCCAAGCTCAGCACTGGGGACAGAACACTTCCAGCCTGCTTTCTTGGAACAGCAATTAGGCATGTACATCAAATGGCTGCTAAGCTCCAGCTCTGCCACAGGGAGCCCTGTGCTAGGAGAGCCACCTCCTCTAAGCTGGGCACAGTGGGTCTCTGCCCAGGAGGAGAGCCACTACAGAGCTCAGACTCTGTCGCTGTTCAACTGGCTGTGCAAAATAGACCTATTGGAGCCAAATTCTAGACAGCACCTTTCAGTGGAACTTCAGATTCCCTTCCTCCCCACTCCAAAAGACAAAGCAGCTGCCACCAACCAGCCCAGGCCACCAGCACTGCTGGGTTTGCTGGGGTGCAGCAGTGGCCACGGCCTCCCTTCAGTCTTGTGGCCCTGGAGGGAGGAATCTTCAAAGGTCCTCCTCCATGTAACTGCAGGTACAGGTCTCGCACACACCTGGCTGCTCTGGCAGGGACAGCCCATCCTCGTCCCATAGTGTGGGGGTCTGCTCAGCCCCAGCCCTGGTGCTGCTGTACCCAAAGTTTGGGAACATCAGGGCTCTGCTGGGGACTGGCAGAAGGCTGGAGCTGGAGGCAGACACAAGTGTTGTCCAGCAGCCCTGTGCCACTGCTCCAGCACACATCCCACCCGCTGAGACACAGAGGTGCCCCCAGTTGTCCTCTAGCCTCACCATGCCCTCCCTGTGACATTTATAGCATATTTTCTAACCAAAATACCTTCAGCAGCAAGCAGCAGGTTTGGAAATAGCAGCGTGGCTCACAGGGTCATGTGAGCCTGACTAGCAGAACTGCAGCAGCCCTGGCTCACTGCTCCAGTCCCCTCAGCCCAGCCAGCTGGCCCAGGGGCTGCACACTCTGAGAGCCAAGCCACGGCCCGCTCACTCCCAACAGAGCACCTGCACCAGCCCATGGAATCCAGACAGGACACAGCACTGGGATGTTCTTTTCCTTTACTAATTACTTGGACAAAGTGACACACACCCCATTGCAGCAGAGTCCCTTGAGAATCATCCTACAACTCTGATCTCCCCTTCCAGGGTAGGTTCAAATATTCTACACTCTGATAAAGACAAGGAGACATAATAGTATTAAAATCTCAACTTTATTTGGCCATCAAATTCAGTACCAATGTTATTGTAGCAGAATGCTAAGAACCAGCCTGATGCAGCTCAGGCCTGTGAGGCACTCCCTCAGTCACATTCCCAAACCCCAGTAATTGCAAATGTCCTGTTTGATCTGTTTATCAGGCCCTCCCCCACCACCCACCTGCCGGGTCAACCCACTCAAAATAATTCATGAAAGGGATTGCAACTCTTGTCTTTGATCAAAAGGATGTCAACACAGCTGGTGAGCCAGCAGCCACCTCCACCCTCAGAGCCTGCCACAGCCAGTGCACACAGTATTCCACCCCTCCAGGAGTTTGGAATAGTCATCTCCAAATGTCTTAAAGGAGAAGCGAAAGGAAATGTCTGGCTAGCGTGAAGAGAAGCCCCTTCACATCCACCTTTCCCCAGGAAGCCATCAGCCTTCTGCCCCCACATATACTGAAGGCCAGCTCCAGGGAAGAACAGCTGACACCATTAAGGACCCTGCCAGGTGCAGAAATCAATTAGGGGCTTTAGTTTTAAAAGAAAAAGAGAAAAAAGCTGTCTGGAAGATGTTAGTGGCAAGGCTCCAGATTGTCAGGCTACTGAACTCCTGGTACCACCTCACAACCTCCTGCTGCCCAGAAGAACAGAGTTCTCCAGACAAAAGCTGTGTACAAAAAAGTACATCACAATAGAAAAAAGAGCCCAGCTGGCTGGGCTGGCTCCCTAGTGACAGTTCCCTTTTCAAAAGCCAAAAGAAAGAAAAGGTAAGTGTACAGACAAGTGAGGGTAAAGTGTTACTTTAGAAGCCAATCCCTGGATTTCCAGTCATTTACCTTCCGCTTTAAATCTTAATGGGTTTCTGACTCACTGGGCTGCATCACAGCAGCCAATTTAGTGTCTGATTTTTTGGGTGATGTAGATCAGTCTTCTCTTTACAATTCATCCTTTTGGAGTTTCTGCTCATCCTCATCACCTTCCTCAAGCTCAGTTTCTTCATCCATCTCCAGGTCCTCTAGATCCTGTAGAGGTTACAGACAGCTCCTGGTTTCTGGCACACGAGGCAGACCCAGAACCAAGCACTGAGCAGCACCCCTCATCTGGCCACTGCTCTCTGCTGCCCTGCTAACAAAACATCCGGAGGCTTCTATCAAGGGCTTCACATTCAGGACATTAAGGATTAGGAAGCCCTGGAAGCTGGCAGCTGTACTGGCCTCCACACACCCTCCCTTCCCCAGCTGGTGAGAGCTTCCAAGCACACACAGGTAAGTGGCACTGATCACACAGCCCAACTCCAGGTGCTGAGTGCCCCAGCAGTGCTACCTGACACCCACAGGGTGCTCTCCAGGAAAGGAGCCCACTGCAGGCCCAAAGCCACCTGAACAGATCACTGATGTGGGCACTTTGCTCACCAGCAATATGCTCTCCTGACATGTAACAACACAGGATCTTATTTAGGACTGTGGATTCAGGCACAGAACCATGCTCCCTGTTCCCAAAGGTCCAGAGTACTCCATTCACGTTACTCACATCATCAGCTGCTGCCCCATCCTGACCTCCGCTCTCCAGGAATTTTTTGAAGCCTTCTAGTGTCCTCTCCCCATTATAGTCAATTACCTACACAGGGAAAACAAGGATGCTGGTTATGGGCACTACAGACCCACACCCCTGTAGAGGAGAATTCTCTTTCTGAGCAACAGTGAACATGCCAAGCAAAAGGGAATTTAAAAATTCACCTTCACCCATATGAGACGAAGGAAAACAGCTCAGCCACTAGACTTCAGAGATCACTGCGAGGAAAGAATAGCCTGCAGATGAGCACACTGTCCTCTATGCTCCCTCTTCTCCCCATTCCCACTTCCCGCTGCCCCCCAATCTCTTTCCCTACGGCCCAGACCCCACAAAGGGTCTTGGGTGTCCTGTAGACTTGCTGTGTTCCATCCCCACAGAATGCAGATCCCTCCCACAGGTCCTGTCCAGAACGCCTGGAGCGAGCAGCGAGCGTGCCGTGCTCCCTGGCTAGCAGCTGCCAGCCTGGCTGCCTGCTTACATTTCTGCCAGAGCCTGCAGGGAAGAACTTGAGTGTAGGGAAGCTGTGGATTTTCACTGCCTCCACTTCATTAGCCGTCGAGTCCATCTTGGCAATGACAATGTTCTCGTGGTCCCTGTAGGTTTCTCCCAGCTTGTCCCAGATTGGGGCCAGCTGCTTGCAGTGACCACACCATGGAGCATCTGTTAATTACAGAGACACAGCTGCACCAACACCAACAATCTAACGAGGCACCACTCCTCCCCAGCCAGACAGTTCTCACACATCTTTGCAACCAAGGCACTGCTTTTGGGGCCCAGGCTGCAAAAGGCTTTCCCCCTAATCCTGGTCACACAGTGTTTTGGCAATCCTTTCACACCAGTTGCTTGCAATCAGCTGTAGAAAGATACTCACAGAACTCCACAAAGACATTCTTATTCTCATCAAAAGCAACTTCTTCAAAGTTCTTCCCAACCAGAACTTTGACAGGCTGCTTGTCCCAGTCTTCAGGAAGATCCTGACTCATTAGGTGGGGCTGGAATAAAAAGTGAAATTCAGACAAACTGTTTGCTACATAGCTACTTGGACCAATCATGCAATCACACATCCTGGAAAAGCCAGGTTTCACCACCCCACTGGTGCCTCAGTCAAAGGCTGTAAGCAACCAGATGAATTGGTCACTTCCTCTTCTTCCACAGAGTCTTGTTCCCACCCTGACCCAGCAGGAGTAGCAGGGGCTGTTGAGCAGAGAATGACACCAGAGCTCTGCAGCAGGAAAGCCCCCAGCACTGCTGACAGCCCCATTCCCACAGGACTGGGCTTTGCTGCACCCTCACTGCTGGCTGATCCACACACAGCCCCTCCAGCAGATGGGAGCTGACAACTCTTTTCCCCGTGCCACAGAATTCACACCTTCCACAGACTGCTGGCAGAAAGAGCAACTGGATAAAGAGGACAGTCCCCATAGGGAGAGCACAACTGCTCGGCCATGCCCAAGTCCCTCTTCCTGGCTCACCCTCCTGCAGCCTCCAGGCCCCAGCAGCTTTGCCTTTCATTCCTGACCACAAAGCCCATGGGATGATCCGTACAGAAGATGGAGGGGCTTCTCCAGCCCCTCACAGGGAGCATTTCTGTTCCCTCTCAGCTACCTCGCTCACCACCAGTACTGTTTGTCCACATACCTTGATCTGGCCTGCCAGGAATTTGTTACAGAACTCTTTGATCTTGTCTGCTGTGAGCTCATTGGATTCAGGTTTGTATTTGGTCATTTCTTCCTCCAGGGTGATCAGACGTACAGCTGGGCACTCTTCCTTCTTCAGGCCAAAGAACTCCAAAATCCTCTGGTTGTCACTGTGGTCACTGTCTATGAAGATGAACAGGATCTTGGGAGGAAAAAAGGGAAAGGCAGGAGGTGAGTGAGCATAAGTACCTTGTAGCTGCTGACACTTCACACGCACACTCCCACCAAGTGTAGCTGAACTGGCTCTTTTCCTCCCCTGTCCCAGAGGAGAGAGCTGGCTTAAGGTCCTCCTCCACAGCTGCTCCATGGATAAAGACAGTGCTACATCTCTCTGCAGGAGGTGGGTGGTCTCCTAGCTCACGATCCAAGAAATCCATCTCACCTTCCCTTTGAAGTTCCCAGCTGCACTCTTGAAGTTGTCCAGCTTCCCTTGATAGTCAGACACACTTTTCGGTAGGAAAAGCAGAATATGAGTCTTGATCTCTCCTCCAAATATTTTAGGAGCAGTCTGAGGAGTAAAAAATAAACTTTATTTTTGGAAAGAGGCAAATCAGTATCCAGACCAGTTTAACCCCACTATGCTGAGCAGCCCACAGCAGCCTCCAGTACTGCAGGATGCTCTGCACAGCAAGCTCACACCTCCTGAATTGTGTCCTTCCCACTCCTCCATACCCCCAGAGTCAGCTCCACAATAAAACATGATCATGCAGTCTACAACTGGACCTTTGCTATATTCTTGCAGCAGGGATGGGAAGGGCCCTGTCAGGCATCTAAAGACCCACCTGCTCAGTGAACTCTATGACCAGAGGCAATGAATTAGACTTGATGAAGTTCAGCAGATTATCTTTTGTGAGATCCCCTTCAAAGTTGTTCTGGCCTTCGTCAAACTGCAAGAACAGACACTTTTCATTAGAACACTTGTGCATCCCACACAAATCTCTCAATGCCTCTGCCCTGGTCACTGCCCCAAGGGATCTCAGCTGCACTCCTTCTGAGCAGACTTCCATCTCACCGAGGTTACCAAATATCCACGGAAAATCTGGATCAAGGTGTCCATCTTCCTTGCAAGCAAAGCTTTAAATCGCCCCCCACCAGATGATAAGCAGCAACAACAACCAGGCTTGATATCAGCCTTGCTCCACACCACTGTGGGAGCACTAATGGTGCAAGAAGAAGCCTGAGCAGCTGCCTCCAGCCCTGCAGCAATGGTCAGAGCAGGCACTGCAGCCAGACAGTGCTGGGAACATCTGACAGCAAAGCAGACAGTGATTTCCTCAGCTCTGGGGAATTCATTCCAGTCCCTGTTACGAACAACAGCACATGCTGCACATCACAGTGGAGGTGCCAGGTCCTCTCTACAGGGCCATGACTGGTATCATCCCTGAGCAGGATTCCCAGAACCCTCTGGCAGCCTGAAGAGGAACAGCTGCAGAGGGCCCAGCAAGGTTAGAGGGAGGATGTGCAGAAGGGCACAGCAGAGTGCCCTGGCAAGGCCATACTCAAGTTGTTGACAGAGGGAAGAGTGTGGACTCAGATAACCTCCTGTTCAGGGGGGGCACACCAGCTTCAGTGGAAAAGCTGAGGAAAACACTTAGCATCAGAAAATAACTCTGCAAACAATCTGAGGAGTTGTGCAGATTGCCTCAGTGCCATCAGCACAGCTGTGTGAGGGCCTGTGCAAGTCTGGATAGCTCTCACAGAGTAAGAGAACAACAATGAGCCAAACCCTCTCAGTTCAGACTCAACTAAGGGTATTGAGCCAAAGCCCAAAACCAAAACAGGCCATCAAGTTCTCCTGCCCTGGTGTTTGGTTATTGTGGGTGCTTTCCTCCCTGGTTTACAGTAGATATATCCAGGAGCTCCCACAGCACTGCCATGCCATTGCACAAGAACAGAGAGGACCCCAATGGCTGGACAGATCTAGGCTGCTCCTTCCATGGAGCTGAGCACTCCTGCCCCACCCCAGCCTGGCACAGCATGGTCACTGCTGTTCCCAACACACACAAAAGGCTGCCAGGCCCAGAACTCTGCCCAGCCCAGCACTACCCAGAGCAGGGACACAAAGCTACTCATGCAATAGCTCACAACTACCAAATGAGACAAGAACAAAACACTCCTCCCTCCCTTCTCCCCCCATTCTGCTAAGGCATTTTGAGCTCATTAGCCAGATCTTTCCTCAGCCACATTGACCTAAGGGACTCTGACTCAGAATTTAAATCTTCAAGCTTCTATCACCATAAAAAAACCCTACAGTGTCAGAGGTATAGTATAATAAAACAATTATTTCAGGTGAACAAAAAGAAAGTCTTCTGTTAGGTCAGGCTGGGCAAAGTCATGATTGATGACATTATAGATGTAGTAGATCTGAACCCAAAGCACTCTGTCCTGCCTCGCAGCACCTCTGGGCAAAGAGCCACCAAGCCTGAAGAAACTCTTCCTGTCTGCTCAAACTTGGAAATTCGTCCCAGTGACAGGGATTTCCATGACTCCATGAGTGCATTTGTGATTCTGTAGGTAGTCAGCATCCCTCTGCACATAATCCACTGCCCCAGCCCAGTCAGCTGGAACTGCAAATCCTCTTAGGAGCTCCTTTGGAATCCCTGCACTGCAGAACCCACAGCAGGGACACAGAGCAGCTCTTGGACACAGCAGGTAGCAATAGCAGCAGAGGTCAGCAGTGGGCAATGAAAAGCAACTCTGCTAAGACACAGACAGCAGCATGACAGCCAGAGAGCTCATCTGCTGTTCTCTTGGGCCTGTCCAAGACTGTGCCCACTGCTGCACTGCAGAGAGCTGAGCAAAAGGGAAGTGAGTGAAGGAACAAGCTGCACCCAAAGCCCAGCAGCTCTGGGAGAAGAGCACAGGGCTGGGGGACTGGCACAGCTGCACACTGTGGGCCCCCAAGGCTCCCCCACCCCACAAAGGGGCCACAGGCTCTGAAGCCCAAGAACAGCTACACCAGCAGCACGGGACCTTTGCTTCTTTGTCCAGGACTGACCTTGCTGGAGTTTGACTAATTAAGGAAAAGGAAAGAGACAGCAGACGCCAGAGTGGTGCCCAGGCTTGGCACCAGCCAGTACCTTCTTGAAGAGGATAACACCGTCCTTATTAATCTGGTACTTGGTGAAGACATCAGCACTGGAGGAAATCCCAAAAGGAATATCATCCACAGCTTCTGCTGCCAGCAGGAACTCCTTTGCTGCCTCTGATGTTGAATCCTGGGGAGTAAAGAAAGGTGTCTCAGAGGAGCCACACCACCTGAAGCATTCACATTCCAGGGCTCAGCCCAAAGAACTGGAAGATCAAGGAAGGCAAGACAGCAAGTATTGCATAAGGCACAGAACCTTCCCCAGCAAGAGGGAGCAGGGAAGGCCCTGGACACACACAATAGCATCTCCAGGGGAAACACAAACTCTACCTTGAAGAAACCAATCACCACCACTTCACTGGAGTCCACCAGTGCCTCGGCAGCAGCCACATCAGCCAGGGTGGCAGCAGCTGGGCCCGTGCGCTTCTTCAGCCAGCTGACGATGTCGTCTGCCTCCCTGCCAGCTGCACAAGAACAAGGAGTCACTCTCCCCCACAGCTAAGGCCAGGACCACAAAACCCTCAAGCTGTGAGAGAGAACACCTTTCAGCAGCTGGTCAAGAGATCAGCAAGCCTCAAGATCTCATTTGCGCAACTCTTTCCCTTTCACTCACAGTGTAATTAAGCTTATCCCTAATTGATAAGTCAAGGTACAAGGGACTCCCAGGAATCCATTCCTCACTCACCTCCTGCCCCTGTCCTTAAACTTTGACCAGCCATGTAGCACTTCTCCATGACCTCAGTACTACTACGTATGCTATTACAGCACCTCTTCCTTCCAAGGTCTCTATTCTGCATGTTACCCTCTGTTACCAGCACTGTGTGGCCTGGCTTGGCTGAATTCTGTCTTTCCCTTCTTTGCAGTTCTCTCACACCCCGTGTTCGCCTCCTCCTCACCCACTGGCCCAGGTGTGTTTCCAGTTCTGGATACTGCACAGCTTGACTCAAGTTCAACCCACACAAAAAACCAAGCTCAGGTCACTTTGCTAAAAGCAACTTCCTCCACTCTCGCTGCCCTCAGGGATTTCTCCAGAGGGAGGCCATTAAAGGCTGGCCTGCTCCCCATCGGCCCAGCACCATTCCCAGGTCGTTGTCTCAGTGGACCTTGTCCAGGCACAGCAGCACAGCTCCAGCACGGGGCCATGTGCTGGGACTCGGCGCCACGTCGCTGCCCTCTGCACCCTGGTGGCGCATCCAGCCCGGTTCCCCTGGTCCTGCCCCTCCTCACCCGTGTACTCCTTGGGCGCAGCTTTGTCGCCGTTCTTGAAGAACTTGATGGTGGGATACCCGCGCACGCCGAACTGCTGCGCCAGCTCCGACTCCTCCGTGGCGTCCACCTTGGCCAGCCGGATTTCCGAGCCCTCCGCCTTCAGCTTCGCCGCCGCCTTCGCGTACTCGGGCGCCAGCGCTTTGCAGTGCCCGCACCACGGGGCGTCTGCGGGACGGGGCGTCAGCGGCGGCCGGGGCTCCCCGACTGCACTCCCGGGCAGACCGGAGCCCGCCGGGACTCACGGAGCCCCGGGGTGGGGCGGGCCGGGCCGGGGGCCGCGCACCCGCCCGCTCCCCCCGGCCCGGCCCCGCCGCGCTCACAGAACTCGACGAGCAGGTATCGGTGCTCGGCCAGCGCCTGCTCGAAGGAGGCGGCGCGCAGCACCAGAACGCCATCCTCCTCCTCCTGGGCGGCGGCGCGGGCGGGCAGCAGGGCGATGCAGAGCAGCGGGAGCAGAGCGCGCACCGCCGCCATGGCTGATGGCGGCCTTCGGGACGGGCTGGCCGGAACGCGCGGCCGCGGCGCCGCCTCCCCCTTATAAACCCGCCCCCCGCCGGCCGCCGCCGCGCGCTATTGGTTGCGCGGCCCGCCTGCTATTGGCCGGCGCCGCTGCCCCGGCCACCGCGCGCCTCCCATTGGCTGGAGATCCGGGCACGCCCCTCGCCCGCCGCCTCGGGTTGGCCGCCGACCCCGCTCCCCGCTTGAGGGTCTCCATTGGCCCCTTGCCCCGCGATGGCGCTCGCGATTGGTCAGCTCCACCGCCTCGCGTGGCCCCTGCCCTCGAACGTGGCACTCGGGAAGCGCCGCCGGGCGGCACAGCGCATGCGCGCGGCCGCGAGCGCGTGGTGGATCCTGACTGGGCCGCGCGCCCCACGTGACCAGCCCGGCGCGATGGCCCGCCCCGCCCCGGTGCGGCCGCGGTTCGGTCGGGCCCGGCCCGGCCCGCTCGCTCCCGCTCCGCTCGTGCCTCCCCTAGACACGGCCTTCTCCTCGGGGTCACGGCAGCAGCGCTGCCCGCCCCGACCCTGTCTGTCCCCCGGCGCTGGGCTCCCAGCGGGCCGGGCACCGGCCCCGTTTCCTTTGCTGCAAGCTCGCCAGTCACGGCGATGGGCCGGGGGAGCTGGGGCGGCGCTGCCGTCCCCGCGGCGCACGCGCCCACAAGGAGCGGCTCCTTGTGCCGCAGGCCGAGCAGGGCCCGCCGAGGCTCCAGGTCGGAGCCTGCCGAGGGACCCGGCACAGAGGAGCCCGGTGACCGTGGCAGGGCAGAATCCGGCCACTCGGGTCTGCCTGCGCTGCCCCGGCACTGCCGAGGGTCCCGGCTGCTGCTGGCGTGCCCTGAGCGGGGAAGGGCCCGCGGGCGCTGCCCGTGCCGGGCTACCGGCGCCGCCGCTCCGGGCGGCTCCTGTGCACGCCGGTGCCGCGCCGGAGCGGGGCAGGCCGCGGGCTGCCGGCCGGCCCCGGGATTGCCAGCCCGGGGCTGCTCAAAGCGGCTGCTCTTTGCTCTGGGCAAGGGGCCGCGCCCGGAGCAAGGAGCTCGCCAGCTCCCCGTGGGGAATCCGAGTGCCCCGAGTGCTGCCAGGGCCTGTTGCCCGTTCAGGAGCTGCGGCCGGTGCTAAACCAGACGCTCTTGTCAGGCCCGGGGAGAGCCCAGCGAGGTTTTGGAAGACAAAGCTGAGCACACGGTGAGGGCACAGCGGGCACCCAGGCCGGCCGGGCACGTTGGGCTGGTAGGGAGGGAATCAGCGGCTGCATTAGTCCAGGCCACCCCGGAGCCTGCTGGGTTCCAGGGCTGGAAGCCTTTGCCCCGGCTCCTTGCTCTGCCAGAGAGCCCTGCAGCGATGCCTCTGCTGAAAGGGCATACCTTGCCCCGGGGCAGCTCTGCAGGAGCACTGCTGCTCCAGCTGCGGTGTCAGAGGGAGCTGCTGCAGCCTTGGAAATGGGGAACAGCATGGGCTGCTCCTGCACAACTTCTGGCCCAGGTTCGTAAGGTGCATCACCTGGAAGGGACTAAGGCTTTACTTCGGGAACCACAATTCACGCAAATGGTCTGTCCCACCCAGCCTGTGACTGGAGCTACCCATCTCCAAGTGCACTCATGGCATGCACCAGGCACAAGAGCCCAGCTGTCACCCTGCCAGAGAACAGAGGCAGAATCCCCAAAGCTGGAGCACAGCACAGCTGTCCTGCCCCTCCAGGCCTCCTACCATGGTAAAACGATCTAACAGAAGCCTTGACACCCTGGGTGTGGAAACTCTTGCCAAAGCTGGGGTTGCATCAGCTGCATGCTCATCTGACCCTGCCCACAGAGTGGCTGTTGGGGGCCAGCACAGGGGGCCTTTGTTCACAGTATGAGGCACATCTGGGCTCTGTCTAACTGACACACAGAGGGTGAGGCCTGTTCCCTGCTCCAGTCCCCACACTGCCCTCCAAGGTCCCTCACTGTGCAGAGGGCTGGGGGGGTCGTAGCTGGGTGCTGTTCTCCATGGCAAGCAGAACGAGTGAGGTGCCTGCTGGAGAGGGCACTGGCCACAAGCCAGCTCCTACCCAGCCCAGACTTTCCTTCAGTCCTTGTCCTTTTCAAGTCCCATCATCTCCTTTAGCAGTTTTCCAAGGCCTGAGGAAGGGGCCTGTGCTGTGAGCTCCAAATACAAGATGGAGTTCTCAGTTACCTTCACGAGTCTGACCAGGAGCAGAGCCGAGTCCCCTCCTCCAGGTTCTCTCACACCATGGATTCTATAAAGAGCTTTTCATGGTTACACTTTCCTTTATCCTTAACACAAACATGCCACATGCTCTGTAAACATCCGCAGGCTCTTATCGTGCTGCCTCTCCTGGACTGCGTTTTCTCATCGCCTCCCTCATTCCTGTGACTGCACAGGAATTTCCCTTTGCGTGTGCAGCTGGAGCAGTCGTGCTGTGGGTTCAGAGCCGTCTGCTCCTCTGCTGGCAAGAGGCCCCCCTTGGAAATCCCTGTTTTCACAGCCTCACACACTCCACCCCTCACTGTGGGCAGTGCAGAACAGGGCAAACAGCAAGGGACAGATCCTGCACATACTGCCATGAGGCCTCTCCTGTCCCAGATCCTGTTTCACATTCCAGCAAACCCAGAGATCCTGGTCTTCTCCCACCCTAAGTGTCTACAGAAATCCCATTTAGCCACTTCATGCTGAAGATCCAGCATGGACAGTACACGGTCAGTTCAAAGATTTTATTTAACTGTCATAAAAGGAGAAGCAGACGATGATTCCAAACCTGTTAACCTGGGTCTAGGACTTACAGACAATACACACCAAATCAAATTAACCAAAAAAACTCTAGGGGCAGGGCGAGGGCAGTTAGAGGCAAAGACGTAGCTACGAGAAGCCACATGTACTTGGTCCCAGTTCTAACCTCAGTGTGGTAGATCCAAACCGGAGGGCTGCAGAGGTGGCACGTGCCTGCCCAGCCACGGGGCCTTGCAGGGGGCCCCTGGGGCTTCTCTGCCCCAAGAGCTGCAGCTGTGCAGCCAAGGGTGGAGGCCGGCACGCTGCGGGTCTGTGGCAGGCACGGGGGCCGAGTGTCAAGGCAATAACTACAGGCCAGGCACAGATTTTAAAGGCAGAACAGATACATAAGGCATTAACCGCTTCAGAACACTTGTCCGTCGCAAGCTCTTTGTTGATCGCATCAGGAGCAGCTGCAGAGACAGACTTGTCCATCCTCAGCCCGAAACAGCCAGGAGGGCAGTGCTGTCCTGGAATTTCAGTGCTTTGCAGCTACCTGGGCTGCAGTGAGAAGTGCGAGGCGATGGCAGCACTGGTGAGCCCTGCACCGCCCTGCCCTCCAGCCCCTCTGCGCCACGGGGCACCCGAGAGCGCGGGGCGAGGCTGGGCCAGCCAGGCCAGTGCTCGGGGTGCCAGGAAGGGTGGCCAGGCGTCACCCAGGATGTCACACCCTCTCCCCTCTGGAGATGTCCTGTCTCGGGTGAGGAACGGACCAGCAGTGAAGTGGGAAGTTGTGAATCTTTCCTAATAACACATGAGGGGCGTGACGAAGCTGAGCCCATGCCAACAGATGGGGAGGGCAGGTGGCGTTTAAAAAGTGTAACAGAGGCAGGACCCCCTCCCTAGAGGATACATGTTACACATTTAAGGCATCATGGTTACAGGGAACATCCACAAATGAAGCTGCCCAGGACACTGACAGGGCGGAAAGGGCAGGCAGACAACACTTGAACCAATAAACTGATTTGACAGCTGCCTGGCACCAAAATTCTTCAGCTACTTGGAGGCAGTAGCTACCCTGAGCTGTGTGCAGGAAAGCCAAGCACAGGATCCTAACAGGGGTTCCTCCCCTTTGGCACCTCCTGGAAAAAGGAAGGTGGGAAGCAAGAAAGGGCCTGGCAAGGGAGTGGGCACTCCCCTCAGTGCTGGGGCAGCACAGCCCCAGGACGGGCAGCTGGAGACCAGATGCAGACAGCATGGTTTGGTCAATGCACTCAGCAATTCTCTGGGGAGGGGGCACATAAAAAACTGAGCTCTCTGGTCAAATGATAATGGGGGTGACAGGTAAGAGGGTTCCAATGTCAGCACTTTGGTACAGGGGGGGAATTCTACGGTAGCCACTGTCTGATTCACGCTCTCTGGGGTTTGGCCTCAGGAAGGGCTAGTCCTTCCAATCCTTCTTGATGGTCAGGTTCCACTCCCAGGACAGGTGGTCAGTCTTATCATCATCTGTGAACTTGGATTTGATGTTGTAGCTGCCCCGGGCCAGCATGCCCTTTGGGGCCTCTTCCATGGGGGTCAGAAACTCGTACTCCTCTGCTCGGGGGCCATAGCTCCCAACCATGTATTCGGTCTTGTCAACTAAAAAGACAAAAAGAGGCGTATGGAGGCTCCATAGAGGCACCAAGAGGTTCAGGAGCCTCCCATGCATCTCGGGCAAGGCTGAAGCAAAGGGAAGGTCTGTTACTGTTACAACAATCCCCAGAGCAGTTGTAACAATAGGAATCTCACCCAGCTCAGAGCTCCCTTCCCCCCAGGAATGGGCCCCTCCTGTGGGGAGTGACCTGTAAGCACTGGCAGTGCTGTCAGCTGTGAGCTGCTTCCTGCCAAGCTCAGGGGGGAATGTGCTCTGGGGGAATCACATCACATGCTGTGCAGCCAGGACCATGGGCTGCCCCACCACTGCAGGTCCAGGAGCTCTGCAGAGCTCCACAGCCCCGTGGCACTGAGGACTGTCCCCTCCCGTGAGGAGCTGCTGGGCAGCCCCTGTCACAGCAGCAAGATGAGCAGGAAGCCCTCACTCACACAGAGCAGCACCAGGTCACAGAGAAGCACTTACTTTTCACACCTTTCCGGAATGTGTGCTGGATGTACTTCAATCCTGACACAATCTCCCTGTTTACCTGCAGAGAGAGGAGCAAGGACTGAGCAGGAGGTCTCCATTCATGCTGCCCATGCCTGCAGGAAGAGCCCATTCCTTCAGCACAATCCCGCTTGCAGGGCATGGGTGCTCCCCAGGCCGGCACCGCTGTCCCGTTCCTTCCGTTCCCAGATTGGAATCCTTACCCTAAAGGAGATTTTTATCCGGTATTCCACGCCCTCCTTCAGCACAAATGCTTGCTTCTTGTAGCTTTCCAGATCACCTACAGAGACAGGAGAGGGCTGCTCAGAGCTCCTTTGTGCTGTGCTGTGCTCTGGAGTGAATTTCCCTGGCACGAGCAGCTGGGGCAGGAGCTGCAGGGCCCTCTCTGCTGCCGGAGCCAGGCAAGCAATGCCCTGCAACAGACACTGCAGCACAACCCTGCAATCAATTCCAAACTGTTTCTTTGCAGATGTTTGCTCCAAAGCTGTCACCATTTCGAAGCTGCCACGAATGTCACCATGCAGGCTGGAAGAATCTGCCTGCCCCATCTGGCCCCTCACACCTCTACAAAACACCCAGGTGTCACGGAACTGCTGCTGGGTTCCAGGTACAGAACCTGCTGGGGCCAAAGCACTGTGCTCTGCTGCCAGCACTCCTGACACAGGAAGGCTCAGCCACCTTGCCAGCAGTGCTCCTGCCAGCCGTGCCCAGGAGCAGGGCTGGCATTCCCTCCCAGCTCACCTGTCAGGTCCAGTTCCAGGGGCCCTGGAGCAGTAGCACACACCAAGGTCAGTTTGGTCACCACCACATTTGGAGCGTTGGGATCTAGAGACAAGAGATAAAGCTGTTAAACACTCATCCTCGACATTGGCCAGCACAGCTCCTTTTCCTTCCAGAGAACTTCCTGAAAGAGCACAAAACCCAGCAAAAACAGGCTCCAACTCTGTAAGGGTCAGGGCTTCCATTGCACCAGGCCCTGCCCGCAGTACTCCACAAAGGCAGAGTGCCACCTCTGCCCCTGAGTCCCTGAGCCAGCAATGGGCACGGGGAGCACAGGCACAGCTCTGTGCTCCTGCTCAAACACAGAGCTGGGAGGACAGCTCCCAGCTGGGAGCAGAGGCAAGGCCAGAAGGGACCAACACACCCCAGAACTCACCTGCATTCACGGTGACGGCGCCCAGCAGGGCCTCCTTGTACTTGCGCAGGCTCTCATCGTCCTTGTCCAGCTCCTGGATCTCCTGGATGCTCTTCTGGGCAGGTGGCTTATAGTTGACAGAGTGTTCATCCTCCTCATTCTCAGCTGCAATCTGGGCCAGCTGCTCTGCCGTTGGCTCCTGCTCCGCCATCCTCACACACGTGACCACACTGAAGGAGAGAGGAGAGCTGTGACTGCCCCGACCAACACTCCAGCAGCAGGGCTCCCCAAAACTGCTCTGCTGTCACTCTGCAGGCTCCCACTCTCTCTGGGGCCCTTCACGCTGGTCCCTGGGAGACACAGCCCTGCCAAGGCCCCCAGGCCCTGCAGAACCCTCCAGAGGCCACGTCTCATCTTCAGCCTGCAGAGGCCCAGGCAAGAGTGAGAAAAAATTCAACCTCAGTGCTTTGCTTGTAGTGTAAATACCCCAAAGCCATAGGGAGGACATTCTCCTCCACAAGATCGACCAGGTGAGGCTTTCAATTGGAATAAACCAGAGCCCAGAATAAACCCAGTTCTGCTCTCCACAACAGGATTCCAGCTAAGAGCAGGCCTCTGTCTCCCCACTGGCATGAATGCCAGGAGCCTCTGCTGGGACCTGGTGCTCATGTTTTGTAACTGTCATGTCAGTGCTCTGTGCAAGGTGCCTTGGCAGAGTGGGATGAGACACCTGGCTCAGCCCTTTGCAAGGATCTGTGGCACACACAACCAGGGAAACAGACAATTAAATAAACAAGATGTGGAACCTGGCTCAGCTGCCCAGGACTCTGCCCAGGAAATGCCCAGCCACACCAAGGGCTAGGCAAAGGTGATGCCAACACTCCATTAAAATCCTCGTAAAAGCCAATGACACATTCAGGAATTCTTGGTGTTCCACAGGGCACGTTGTCTGAAGGGTTATCCTATGGCAAATACCAACTTGGACTCTCTAAAGACTCAGAACACTCTGGCACAGCTTTAGAAAGGCACTGGGGGATGATGTGGCACCATGGGGCTGTACCAGGGCTCTGGCCTTGTGTGGCACAAGCATCTGTGCCAGGAGCTTTTCCTGCTGCAGCTGCACAGCAAACAGCTGGCCCTTCCACATGGCATCCTCCAACATCCTCACACTGAATGGTGTGGAAATTTGTCTTCAAAAGGGCATTTAGTCTCATGTCACAGATGAACAACTGATGAGATTTCATGCCAGTGTCTCCATATCAAACCCAGGCCCTTGCTTCTCCCAAACAGCTGCCAGGCTTGAGGACTCCTAGAAGTGCTGAGCAAACGCTCACTTACACACCCTGCACTGCTCCATCTCCTCCCTGCATCCTGCCCAATCCCCTCCTCCAATGTCCTTTGGCTCACCTCTGGGCTAGACTATACCTCCCATGGTCCACAGTTCATTCTAACACTCACACCTTGCTCTGAGGATACCTGCAGCTTCCAGGAAAGAGACAGAATTTCAGCTCTACAGAATCGAAGTTCCAAACTTGTGGTGACTCCCAAATTCTGTGACTGAGCCTTCTGTGAGAGCACACTAATGGCAGAGGATCCACTAGCAACCACACACGTATCTCCAACAGTGGTAGCTACACTTCTGTGTAGGAGCATCCATGGGCACCATCCACCTTCCAATTTTCAGACCAAGCAGAGACAAAATCTCTCACACACAGCCAGATCAAGGACAGCAGGAGCCATGGAGCCTCTGCTCCAGCACCTGAAGCTCTTGGAGCCAGTGCTCTGTGAACAACAGCACCAGTCCCAGCGCAGCTCCCATCGCTGGGAGACAGCTGCACTGACTGGGAACAGCCTTGGCATTCACAGCCCTGACTGCCAGCAGCTGGTCACCTCCAAGAGCCAGAATCCTCTCCTGGCCAGTTTGGAAATGCACTGGTTTGGTGTCAGCACAGAGCTGCCACTCCTCAACAGCTGACCCTCGTGTAACACAACGGTGACAGTTTTCTCCCACGCATCACTAGCCCCATCTCCACCAGACCCACGAGGAGCCCCTCCCACAAACTGGTACTTAGCAACCATCATGACACAGAGGGCACAAAAGAAAGCCCAAATCAACCAAAACCCCAAATCCCCAGCTCTTTGCTCACATTCCTGCATTCCAGCCTTACTTCTGTGATCCACAGCTGAAGAATCATGCATACCCAGCACACAGATTAATCACAACCCACCCCAAACTTCTCAGGATTTCTAAGGTGACAGGAGCCCACCAGGACTGAAAACACCGCAGGGGACCAGAACCAGCATGATTCCAGTCAGCACTGCAGGCCAGGGCTTGGCTGTGGAGAAACAGCCCTTACCTTTCCTATCAGCTTACCCACAGGTCCTGGGGAACCCCCTGCTCTGTGGAACAGCACAGCCCCCCAGGAACTGCCAGGGCTGCAGGAAGGGACCCCAGCCTGTGCTGGAAGCAGGGTACAGAAGGGCTCCTGGACCTTCAGAAACAGACCCCAGCTCCCAGGAGGTCCTCAGGATCACAGCAGCCTGTAGAAGGCAGCAGGAGGCTGAATCCTGGGAATTTGCACTCTGCCTTCACTGCTCCCTCAACCCAGCAGATTCTTCCGGATTCTCAGCGTGTTTAGAGCAGGACAGAGCAGCTGCAGCAGCCAACGCCAGAGCCCCACCTCCTGCCAGCAGCAGCACCAGCGGGAATATCCCTGCTGGTGTCCGAGCAGACAGCGGGAACCACTGACTCCTGGAATCCTGATCCACGGCAGCAGCGAGGCCAGCATTAGTCAGAGTATCTTCAGATGAGCTAATCGGCTTCCGACAGCCGCCAGGCCTTGGCGCAGCCGTGGACGCAGCAGGGCCGTTCCAGCAGTCCCCACCCTTCCTTCTTCCCGCGCAGCCACCCAGAGAGCTCGCTGGAATGTGACCCAGCAGTAAGCGCTTCTCCAGGGTCCTGTCCCAGCTGCTGTGCCAGGACGGGGAGCCAGAACAGCCTGAACAGCCGGGCTGCTCCACACGGGCAGCACAGGCAGGACAGGAGCCCAGCTGGCACCTCCTGAGGCTGGGCGCTGTCAGGGCATCTCCAGGTACCACTGCTGCACCAGCTGCTCTGTAAGAGCATCCAGAGAATTCTCACCCCACCTGATCCCCCCAGGGTGACTCACAGCCCCACGCGGGAAGGACTTGGGAACAGGAGGACACACTGCTGCCCAGCGGGGATTCGGCAGTCTGAGGATGGAGGATTTTTTTTCTTTTTGCTCTGACATATCCCTGACCTGTCGTTCACCTGCAGGGGTGAACCGTGCAGAGCCAGGCTGAGGGCTCACAAACAGCTCCAAAGCATAAAGCCACTGGCAGTGCCACACCAGGGATGCACACCAGCACCGTGGGTACCTGGAGCCGGGACTGTGACCCATCCCTGTGTGCCAGCAGCCGAACCCACAGCGGTGAAACTGTCCCCACTCTGCAGCCATGGAATAAGCTCCTCCACACTGGAAAAACGCTTGGACAAACGGAGCAAGAGAGCAGACCCGAAACCCTCAAGTGAACCAGCGCGGCCAGGGGCTCTTCCCATCACAAACAAACGACGCTCACGGCTCCCAGCCAGCTCTCGGGAAAACGCCACTGCTCCCGCTGGAGTGATGATGGCGGGGCAGCGCAGGAACCGCGGCCCCCGTGCAAACCCCCGCCGGCGCTCGAGGCGCACCCGGCCCGCGGCGGCCGGGGTGGAATGGCCCTGCCTCGCCGCGGAGCAGCCCGGCTCTTGTGCAGCCTCCCAGTTCCTCATTCCACGCCAAGCGGCCATTTATGGACAGCCCGTGCGCGCCGGAGGCACGGCCGAGCGCGGGACGTGTCGGGCCGGGCGATCCCCGCACCGCCCCTCGGCCCGAGCACCGAGCACAGCCCGCCGGGAGCCGCCCCAGCCCCTCAGGGGAGCCCGCCCGCGCCCGCCCCTCGGCCGCGCCCGGCCCTTCCCGCGGCCAGCGCGGCGCGCCCGGCCCGCCGTGCCTCACCCCCCCGCCGCTCCCGCCGTACCGGTCTCGCTCGCTCCGCGCTGCGCTGCCAACGCCGCGGATCCGCCCAGGCCCCGCGCGCCCCCGCACTTCCGGGACACGCCCGGCACTTCCCGTTACTCGCCGCCGCGCCGCCGCCGCGCTTCCGGCCGCGGACCGCGCGCTGATTGGGCCGGGGGGGGAGGGGGGGGCGCATGGGAGGGGCGGAACGGACCGGATGGGCGGGACCGAGGCGGAGCGGGGCAGCACCGGCAGGGCGGGGCAGACAGGGATCGGGGCAGGAGAGCGGTCCGCGAGCGAGAACGGGACCAGGACCGGGACACGGCAGAGTGGCGCGGAGCATCACGGTATGTGCGGGAGCGGGACGGGGCGCGGACCGCAGCAAGGCACCAGCCACAGCTCTAGACATGGTTCTATTTTATTACGGCAAAGGTGAAAAAGCCACCTTGGCCCAACAGGCAACCAGAAAAATTTATCCCAAAAATAACTCGGTACAAAACAGGTCTGCTGAGAATTAAAAAAAACCTTTACAGGAGTTAAAACCTATCCCAGAACGTAAAAGTAAAACAAATCCCATCCTCGGTAGTAGTAGCCACAGCCGCAGCCCCTGCCGGGAGTGTGGAGCAAGATTGGAGTCCTTCCCTGCGCCCACTGCTGCCGCTTTAGCTGGTGTCCATCTGGAAGAGAGGGAGGAATGTCAGCACAGCCCTGGCACAGTAGCACCCCTGCACCTGAGCCCACCCAGCCCTGCGGGCAGCCCGGCTCTGCTGAGCCCCAGGCACGGGGCACAGGGACAGGGGGGTGCAAGCACAGCGCACCGTGCTGAGCACGACAGCGGAGCGCTCCCCGACTCTGCTCCAGGGCTTTCCCTGGAGTCCTGCTCATCACACTCCTTCCATGCTCTTGCCCTGACCTGTCCTGGTCCTGAACCACCCACTCGGTGTCCTTGTGGCCTCGGCTTTGTTGGATCCTGGCCCAGCTACGGCACAGGCTGAGCAAGTTCCAGGTACAGCTACAACCTGCCCATGGCTCATTTCTGCCACCAGCATTACACCCTTTCCCCAGCAGCACACAGCTCTTCCACATGAGATTTTCCTTTGTTTTCCCATTCCTGCAGCCTATCAGCTCTGTGAGTTTTGTTCTGCAGCTGCTGCTCATAGTGGCTGCTCCAGCTACGGAGCCTGGCAAGAGCAGAGCCTGTTCCTCAGCCATCAGGAACAGGTGACAAACTGCTCTGGAAAGCGAAGCTCAGGCCCAAGCCAAGGCACAGCACAGCTTCGGAGTGAGACTGCTTCAGTCCAAGGAGCTGGAAAATGCTTTCTCTTTTCTGCCAGCTCCAGACTGCCAGCTTTCCAGGATGAGATGCTGTGGGGAGCCCACTACCACGCCCAAGCAGCACTTACCCTGGCATTGTAAGCATCCAGCTGTGCATCTAGTTCTTCTGCAGAGAGCTGCTGTTTGGAAGTTCTTCCAGCTCCTCTGCCTCTCCCTCTGTTCCCACCACGAGTCCCTCGCCTGTTGCCTCCACCTCCAAATCCCCCTGAGACCCCGCGGTTTCTGGTCATGCCACCTCTGTTTACACTGTAAGTTTTAAAAGCGGCGTTTTAGTGCCTTCAGTGAAGCCAAAGAGGACCCAGGCTCCCCAGCAGGGAGGGGTCCTGCCCGGGCAGGGGCTCCCCCACCTCTGTGCTGGTCTCCGCTGCGTGTCGATCTGTGACGTGACCAGCTGGATGTTCATGGGGCGCCCTGCGGGAGGAGAGCAGCCGTGAGCAGGACACACACACGGGGCAGGAGGGACTGGGGTGAGGGAGAAAGGCACCAGGGGAGGGACACGGGTATGCAGGGACCCCGCTCCACCACAGGAACGCCACCTCACCGTCCAGGGGCACCCCGTTGTACTGCTTCATGGCCTTCAGCGCGTCGGCCTTCCTCTCGAAGTGCACGTCTGCCGTCCCCAGGCTGCGGCCAGATCTGTCATAGTGCACAGCTGCCTTCTTCAAGGTCCCAAACTCCGCAAAGAGCTCCTGGGAATGGGAGAGAAAGGAGCCCATCCATCAGTGCTGCCAACACTGCAGCACCCCACAGACACACTCGGTGTCAGTGCTCGTCCCACCGCCTCAGACAGCCTGGACAAACACCCAGTAGCACAGCGGAGCACAGCCCGTCTGCAAGACTCCAGGCAGCTGTCACAAGTGGCAAAATCAAGCAGGACTCCACGCTCGTGTCCTGCAGGAGGCACATTCACAGCCAGTGAAGCAGATTCAAGGGATGCTGACCTGTTTTTGTTTTGTTTTTTTGTTGTTTTTTTTTTTTTTTTTTTTTCCCCCAGGGGAACTGGAGGTCTTTGTTGAAGATGAATCAAAGTGGCAACAATTAAAAATACTGCAGACCCCAGACACCTTTCTCAGAGGAGAATGACCACGTGAGTGCAGGGATCCACGAGACCATGGCACTTTTACTGCTGGACTTGTGCCCATCAGGAACATACCCCAAAAATGGAGCCCAGCAAAGTCCTCTGTTGAGGTCTGCCCTTTGCTGCCACAAAGGCTGGAAATAAAGAGGCAGCAACAGAGGCACCCAATTTTGTTTCTCAGGCACTACATGTGGGAAGGCAACAAGGTTACTGCACTGCCTGTGTCAACCTGCTTCCGAGTCACAGCAGGGCTCTCAGCAGGGCTGCTGCAGGAGAACTGCAAAGGGCACCTGGCAGATGCTTTCTGGACAGAATGTGGCAGGTGAGGCTGTGTCAGCTCTGCCCAGAGCCCGGGTCAGCTGCTCCTGCCTCAGAGGACACAAGGAGGAACACTGCACAGCTCCTTTGTGACCAGAGCGCCTTCGGCCTCTCACACCACACAAAGAGGCATTAGCACAGGAACAAAACCACATCTGAGGCAATGCTAAATTATGGGGCTGGGGGCCAAAGATATTGAGCCAGCCCTGCTGCTAAACAAACCCCAGTGGGAGCTTGTGCAGCAGCAGGAAGTGAGTCCTAGCTGCACACAGGGCACAGGCGCTGAGTTTTACACTGCTGCCTCACTGCAACAAACAGGAACTTATTTAAATCCAGTCTGAACTTACACGAGGGAAAGAACTGGAGTGCAGCACACTACCCAGTGAGTAGGGGACCTGCCAGAGCTCCTTTCCCATTCCCCACACACAGCCAGATGGGTGGAGGAGAGGCTGAATGAACGAACTGATGAGGAGAGTCTCACAGCAGTGGTTTGGTTTTCCGTGGTGAGGCCACGAGAGCCAGAGGCCAGGGTGATGGTAGCACTCTGTGGTGCAGGAGCCCCGCCAGGGACACACGTGGCACTCAATGCTGCACAGCTCACAGCCCACTCCTGACCCTGGGACACCCCTCAGCCTCCAGCCCTGAGGCAGCTGCCCCAAGCACCGTGGGCTCTGACAGCCCAGCCAGGCATGGCCATGACAGGTGGAGGGCAGGACACCAAGGCAGAGGAGCTGTTCTCGTGACAAATAACTACCTGGCTACACTGATGGCTGCATCTTTGGGAACCCCCTGACACCCACCAGAGTGTGGACTGACAAAGCAGCAGAGCCCAGGGCACGGTTAGGGACAGCTACAGCTCTGCAGAGCAGGAGCTCACAGTGATCCTCCAGTCACAGCATGATCCAGCAGCCACAGCATCACTCCCTGTGCACCAGGTACTTACAAAGCACCTATAAACTGGATTTTCCAGCCCCCTGGAGACCACCACGACCGCGGCAAAGCAGGCATATAGTACCAACCCCATGACCAGGGATTCACTCGGCCCCGAGCGCAGTGGGAGCAGGGCCGGCGGGGCTCCCGCGGGCACCCGGCCGGGGCCAACGAACGAGGCCCCGCTTCCCGCGGCGCCTCCCCGAGCCGCACCTGGATGTCCGCATCCGAAACGCCGAAGTCCAGGTTGGAGACGAGCAGCTTTCCGCCGGTCTCCACGCCGGCCCCCGCCCCGAAGCCGCTGTCGAACAGGTCGTGCTGCCACTTCTCGGGGAGTTGCTTCGGCTGCAACGAGACCGGGACGTGGCTGACCGGCGCCAGGGCCCCGCGGCCGCGCCGGGAGCGGACAAAGGGCCTCCCGCGTCCGCGCCCCCGCCCCGCGCGGACCCTCCGCCCCGGCCCGCCGCGCCGCCGCGGCCCAAGCTCCGCCTGCCCCGTCCGTACCCGGCTGTAGGGCGCGGGCCGGTTCCCCGCGTGCGGTGCCGCCCCGGCCCCGGCCGCCCCGGCCGCCCCGGCTGGCCCCACGCTGGCTCCGGTTGAGCTTAATGATGTCGTCCAGGGACATGTCCATCTTGTCGGCCATGATGGCGGCACCGCTCCCACCCGCACTTCCGGCCGCGCTGCGCCCGCGCCGGAAGCGGAAGAGGCGGGGCCGAGGCGCGGGGCGGCGGGCGCGCGAAGCTCTGTGGGGCGGGCGGCACTTCCGGCGGGACCGGGACCGGGACATGCGGGTCCGCGTGCGGAGCTGGCACGGAGTCGCGTCCTGGCTGTGGGTGGCGAACGACGAGAACTGCGGCATCTGCCGGATGGCCTTCAACGGCTGCTGCCCCGACTGTGAGTACGGGACCGGCACCGGCACCGGGCACTGCGCGCTGGGCGGGGCTGACGGTGTGTCCGTGCCGCAGGTAAGGTGCCCGGCGACGACTGCCCGTTGGTGTGGGGGCAGTGCTCGCACTGCTTCCACATGCACTGCATCCTCAAGTGGCTGAACTCGCAGCAGGTGCAGCAGCACTGCCCCATGTGCCGCCAGGAGTGGAAGTTCCGCGAGTGACGGCGGCACCGGGCACGGGGACGGGCCCTGGCCCGCCCCCGGCCTGTCCGGGCCGCTCAATAAATGTGCGACGCCAGTCCCGTGTCCGTGTCGGTGTCCCGCGCTCGGAGCGGGGCCGGGCGGTGGCTCCGCCGGGCGCCCCGCGGGCTCCGCCGCCCCGGAAACCGAGTGGCGGCGGGGCGGGCGAGGCGGGACCCCGGCCCCGGTGCTACGGCCCCCCGGCACCGTGCGCGCTGCACGCGCTGTGCTGCCCGCCGAGCCCCCGTACCTGCGGACGGCCCGGCCCCACCGATGCTCGGTGGGCAGAGCCCCGGGGCTGCTCTCCGATCCGTGCCGCTCGACACCGACGGCTCTGCCGGACCCGATGTCGCTGCGCTGCTGCCCGGCCCGGCCCGCTGCCCGTGGGGCTCTACCCGCGGTGAGCACCGGGGCTCGGGCTGGGACGCTGGGCACGGCTCGTGCCCCCACCGCCGGTTCCGCAGCCCCTCAGCCCCGCGGTGCTCTGCCGTGAGCGCCGGAGCAGGGTCCCCACCGGCGGGGGCTGGGGCTCCCCCTCTGCTGTCACAGCGTGTGAGCGGTGCCTCCCGCAGTGCTGTGTGTCACAGCTGCGGTGTGATGGTGCCTCCCGCAGGTGCTCTGTGTGACCGGTGTCCCGTGGAGCTGCCAGGACTCCCCCGTGTAAGGCAGGTCTGGCTCTGTCCCTGGCCCCCGCGGAGTGTGCGGCTGCCTGAGCGGTGCTGGTGGCTCTGGGGTGACAATAAACCTGCTCGGGACGGCTCTGCGTGTCTGTCCTTGCTAGGGAGGGGTGAGCCCACCCAGACCTGGCAGCTCTGGGCTGCTGAGCCCTCCACTCCCTCCCGTGGTGCTGAGGCTGCTCACGTGCCCAGCAGAACAAAACCCCTTAGAGAAGGGCCCAAGGCCCGTGGGAGCTGCAGGGCACAGTGCAGGGCCAGTAGGGGTCAAGGGCTGTGCAGAGGGGCAGGTGACACTGTCCCTGTGTGTCCCCAGACAGAAAGGCCCTGCTCCCCCTTGTGCTGCAGGGGACCTGGCACAGCCTCTGCCCAGCCCTGGGGCAGCTCTGCAGCAGGACACAGACTGGGGGGACACAGGACAGTGGGGTCCCTGGCAGAGGCACCCCTGGACAGGTACCTAGGGTTGTCACCTCCTCCACAGGTGATCCAGAACACAGCAGCCAGCCTGGCTGCAGTCCCCATGCTGGTGGTGCCCAGGCCCTGCCTGGCCCACGTGGCTACCCTGCTCATTAGGAGAGCCCAAGGAGTCCCCCCTCTCCCCCCAGGGCCCCTGGCTGCAGCTCTGGCACATGTGGACCTGCCCTGCTGTGCCATCCAGAGCCCAGGAAGGGCCAGCAGGTGTGTGGTGGCTGCCATGGAGCTGCAGGGATGCAGTGTGAGTGTGGTGCTCCCTCTCAGTGCCCTATGCCCCCCTTCTGCTACCTGGGTTCCAGCCCCAAAAAGACCAATGCCCAGCTCTTGAACATTTTATTAATGATCAGCAACAAAAGTTTACAAGAGAGAGGACACCAGACACAGCCTGGAAGGACCATCTGGCACAGTGCAGTGAGCTGCTCAGGATACTCACCACAGTATCCTGGAATGTAAGAGGGAAAAGGGGCTCACAGCTCAGGACCCATTCTCCCAGCCCTGGACCTCCCCTGGGGGCAGGCATGCTGCATGTCAGCCATCAGAAAACAACCCCAAACCTTAACCTGGCCAGGTCCCACCCTCAGGTAACCCGCTGGGCACAAGGTGGGCTCTGAGCATGGTCCATCGGGTCCTGCTGCCTTGCAGATGGGAGAGCTTTGGGAAAAGGCCCCAGGCTCCCTGTGCCTCGAGTGGGGAAATGCCTGGACCCAGCAGCACCTGCCCCTTCAGCAGCTGCCACCTGCAGCCTGTCACTGGGGCAGCAAAGGATCTTCCTTTATCCAGCTCAGCCCAAAGTGCCTCTGGCTGTGGGCAGGGGCAGGAGCTGAGAAGAGGCAGCACAGTGAACCCAGAGCCCAGCACCACCTCTGGCAGCCAGCCCCTGCAGGAGGAACCACAGGAGCCCTGTCTTGTCCCCGAGGCTGCTCTGCCTGTCCAGCACCCACAGCACTGCCCAGGGGCTGCTCTGCAAGGCAGAGCCTGCTCAGGGCAGCCAGGGCAGGGCAAGGGGCACGGGCAGCTCCTCCACTGCCCTCCCACTGAGAGCCAGAAATGGGAAGGTAAAAGCACATCAACATGTTAAAACATTAGTTATAATTAAAACCTTTTTGTTTTGTCAAATCTCCTCCTGGGAAAAGGGACAGGGACTGATTAACGGAGATAAAACTAGGCAACGGAATCCCAGCTCGTTATGTCTGCATAATTAGTGCAGGAGGAGCTAGGACAGCAGAGGGTAGGACAGCACATCCTGCGTGCCAGCAGCACTGCCCCTCTTCAGGGCTCCTTTCCTGAAGAGCAGTTGCTCTGCCAGAGGGTGAAGTTGCAGCACTCTGTGGCTCACCCATCCCCACTAGTGCTTCTCCTCCTCCAGCCTCCTCATGGCCTCCAGCACAGCCAGCTCTTTTGCTTCTTTCTTCTGGTTGCGTGCTTCAAACTCCAGCCTGCAAATATCACACAATGCCCCGAGATTCTCATTCACCCATGCTGCTTGTAGACAAAACACCTGGAGCAGGGGAGCTTTGCCTTCTATGCTGCTCAGTTCTGAGAGCACTTCAGAAGCCCCCAAGACCCCCAGAGCCTCTCCCAGAGCTTCCCATGGCTGTTGCCAGCACTCTGCAGTCCTGGACTCCCACACTGGTCACAACTTCTGTCTCCCTCTGTGGAAGAAGCTGCTATTCTATTCTTGGGCTGTCCTGGGTGTTGTAACACCAATATCAAATTTATCACTGATGTGAGCCAAGGTGCTGAAAGTGAAGGACTCAGGCCTAAAAGGCCAAAGCTCTGAAAGAAGCAACATGCTCTTTCACCTGGGATACAGCAAAGGAAATTTATCATTAAAGGAGGAAAACCAATAAATGTGCCGTGCAGCACGTTCTGGCACAGCAGAGCTCAGCTGTTCCCTTCCCTGTACAGATTGGTACAATCACATCTACAGCCTGCCCAAGCCATGAAGGAGGAAGCCAAGTTTGCTGACTCTGCCTTCAGATAACACCTTCTCTCCCTGTTTGGTCCCATCCATCAGTCCCCAGACACTCTGGATGGAACAGTACGTGACAGAACCGGAGACAAAGAAATCCAACCTGTTCTTGATGATTCTTTGCACAATTAGATCTGTGGTGAGATTGCTGCCACTGTCCACCAGCTGGAAAATGCCACGTTGCTTCGGTTCCTGCAAACAGACACAGATAGGGCTGTGCAAACACGTGGGGCCTGGGTGTGCAGCTGAGCTGAGCTGTGCAGGGTGACACACAGCATGCAGTGGTCTCCTCGGAGGCACAACAAACACTCCCTGAAAGCAAAGCTCCACGTACACAGGAGCTGCCCAGGACAGACAGCAAAGCACACAGGATTTCTCACTCTGCCATGAAGGCATCAGAAAGTGGCAGAGCAAAACAGTGCTTGGGAGAGTGGAGCTGCTGGGAAAGATTTACTGACTGCTCCACATAGCTGCCCTCAGGGGTGGATGAAAAGCTGCATCTCCTGCCAAAGCCTCCTCTGCAATACACCTCCTCAGTCCAGGAACACAACCAGAGCCAGGCTCTGTCTATCACATGCTGACAAAGCCACTGGCACTTTACCTCATATGGATCAGAACCGTCCTTGTCTGGCACCACCTCAGTCATCCCATGACAAACAAGTGCTACCTGAAGGAGGACACAAAAGTCACTGACAACATCCAAAAGATGACAGGGACATTTCCTGCCACTACTCGCACTGAGCACAGCCTGGAGACCAGCACAGCCACCCTCCTGCACCAGCCTGGCAGACCCAGTCTGAGCAGGACACTCCCTCCTTGCACCCCTGTGCTGTCCTGCACCGCTTCAGCTCCCCATAATCTCCACGTCCATCCATGTGCAAGGACTCACCCTGAAGTGATCCAACAGATCAGCAGTGACAGCATAGGGAGCTCCAATCACCACCTCTGAGACATACTAAAAAAGGAACCAGGCAGAGTCCAGATTGAAAAAAAAAAAAAACCATCAAACAAAAACCCAAAATCCAACTAAAAAAGGAACCAGGCAGAGTCCAGATTGAAAAAAAAAAAACATCAAACAAAAACCCAAAATCCAGTCCCAAGCCAGAAGGCAGCTGCTTCTTAGAGAGACCTGAGCAGGTCACCTGGCTATAGAGTCAGAAGTTCAAATAAGGGAACAGAGAAGTGGGTTCAGCAGCAACTGCTTGTCACACAACAGCTTTTTGTTCCTCTACAGAATGTTCTTTCTGTGCCTACAGAGCAAATCCAAAAGCTCATTGCTCCAGGCACATTTCTGGGGCTCCCCACAATTTTGTCCCAGGCATTTTCTCCCCTGATGCAGGGAGCAGTTTTCTAGTGGCACGTGTCTGAGCCACACAGGTGGCATCCAGCCCTGTCACTGCCAGCAGAGCAGCTGCATGGGTCACCAGCTTGGATCAGCCAGGATGGCACAAGAGCCCAGCAGAGCCTCCCAAGAGTTTACCAGCACCTCTGGCAGCCTCAAGTGATTCATCCTGTCTGTCTTCTCAGGGCACACCAAGGAACTCCTGCAAGGTCACTGAGCACAAGTGAACACCAGCAGGCTCTGGGCAATTCTGGAAGAGTGCAGAGACACCAACTCACCCTGCAGGCCAGGACACTGAGGGTTCTCTCGTGGATGTTCATGATGGGATAGTTCTTTCCTTTGTAGCGATTCACCTCCTACAGCAAAGCACCAGGCACAGTCAGAAGGGAGACAGAGCAACTCCTTTCCCTCCTGCTCCCTCCCAAAATGACATTCCTGCACTGGTCAGTACATCCCTGTCCTGTCTCAGGGAGCACAGCCTGCCTGTTCAGAGAACAGGCCCAAGCTGCTCTGCCTTTGGGACAGGTTCTCCACGGACCTGATCGAAATGCAGCCCAACAATGATGTAGGGTTTCTCTGCCAACTGGTGAACCTTCTCCAGGAAATCCACATGACCAACATCTGCAGATCTGTTTAAGGAATTGAAGCTCACATGGAAAAGAGAGGGAGGAAGACAGAAATAGAGTCACTAAAAAATGACAGTGGGGGACAGGAATCCCTAGGATTTTATTCTTGCACTACTTATTGCCTATTTCCAAGAACAGCTGCTGCCTCCCTCCTCAGGTTCCACTGGTTCTGGGCAAAAGCCAGAGACTTTTTCAGCTTCACCTTACATGGACTCAGCTTTGCCTCTATCCAGAGTTTCTACTTGTTCCAGATGTTCTGGCACAAAGCCTCAAAGCCTGCCCCAGGAACAGCATGTCACCTCCAGATACTGTGGCAGCCAGTCCTCACCGCAATCATTACAGTGTTGAGAGTATCCATCTGCCTTCCTGAAATCCAACAGCCACAGACTGCTCCACAGAGGAGCTATAGCTCCTTTCTTAGCATCCTGTGACTAAGAAACTGCCAGAAGAACTCACTCCTGACTCCTCCCTCACGTGCAGATACAGAAAAGGAAAAATAAAATGAGGCAAACATGCAGTCTGGCGCCTCCCAACATGAGAACATCAGACAGAGACCACTGTGCAGCCAAAGAGAGCCAAGGATACGGAACAGGTCGAAGGCTCCAGCCACATAGATGATGGTGTCCCCCGGCTGCGGCTCCTTCCCTGACGCAAACTGGATGATCTTCTGGGATGTCTGCAGGAACTGTGAGACGCCAGTCCAGGGACTGTGACCTTTGGGCCCCTGTGGAAACACACACCAAACACGATTTCAGGCTCTGGGAGGAGGTTTGGACAACACAGAGCACAGTGCTGGCCAATCTGCTCATCTGAATTTGCTGGCAACTGGAACAACTCCCAGCACCTTGGACTTTCTACGTTCCTGGCACTGAGTGTTTAGATAATTTTGCAAAGCTCTTTATGCCCTGTCTAAATCATCACCTCAGCAGACAGCTCAGGAGATGCCAAGAGGAAAGCTCAGGAAGGAGGAAGACAACAGGGCAGGTTTGAATTTCCATGAGAAGCAAGACGTGCTCGGGAGACAACACATGACCAACCTACGCTCTGCCAAGCCTCAGGGCAGCTGCCTGGCCCCTCAGCTCTGAGGACAGAGCTCGGTCCCCACCACGTGGGAGCTGTGCAAACAGCCACCGAGTCACCTGCTCTGCCACCCAAAGCTGCTCCACGGGACTTGGCAGGACACAGACACTGCAGCTGAGGCCAGAGCAGGCCCTGCAAAGGGCAGCACGCAGACAGCTCAGCTGTCAGGGTCACGCAGGGTCCCCAGTGCCCTGATCCATTCTACCCATGCCCCAGAAAACAGCCATGCTAGAGCAACATGTCCCAAAACACCTACTCAAAACCCCCAAAATAGTGGGGAACTAAGGAAGATTCAGACAGGTCAGCAAATCCCCTGTGAGTAAAAAAGACTTGCTCGAGCTGCTGGTGCAGCTCATTAAGCAGGGACAATCCAGCTGCCAAGGAAATAAACAGGGCTGGCTCTTTAGGAGCAGTGAGAGCCTGGAGCTGGCAACTGGAACACCGAGAGGGCTGCGCTGCCCTCAAGCTCTGCACCAGTGTGGTCACACAGCTGCCATGTCCACACCTCCCAAACCTAACACAACACCTTCAAAACAACACCAGCACTGGGAGGAGCATCCTCAGAGGCTGTCCCCAGGCTGGAACCATTGGCACTTGGGAAGTGGCAGGAAGGAATTTACAAGCAAGGAAGGAGCCCAGCACAGCAGGCTCAGAGGAGACACCAGCCCTGTGGTGCCACTGAAGGACAGCTCGTACACTGCCCTGTGCCACACCTGCCCCTCACTCCCTCTGCAGGCGCTGCCATATGGGGACAGCAGACGTTCACTGAGACATTACTGCTACATGTGGGAGGACAAACAAGCCTGCAACAGGCCAGAAAGCACACTGGGAATCTTTCTCAGGCAGGACAACAACCAGACGTCCACGACCAGAACTCACATTACCTTCCCAAAGTTGTCAGTGTGCTTCCGATAGTCTAGGTCCTCATCCTGAAGGGAGATAAAGAGTCAAAATGTTTAAGCACTTGCACAGCTCATCCGACCAAGACATGCTTGTGTGTGGGAAGTGCTGGGAAGGCCAGGCTCAAAACGCATACCAGGGATCCAGGGCACTGAATGCTGACAAACTGGTTAATACCTAAACCAGAGTCCTGTCCCAGCATGAGTCAGAGGAAATGTGTCCTTATCTGATCCCAGCTTGACACTGCCAGCAAAGGTGGTTCTTGCCCAACTTGCAGCCCTAAGAGTGCTGCACAGCTGCATCCTCCCTCAGCACAGCAAGCCCCTGACAGGACAGCATCCCTTCTCCTGCCAAAGACCCTCACAAGAGGCAGGCTTAGCTATCTGCAGCAGCACCGGGCAGATCTCGGTGTCAACTCCTGTGCTACAGCTAAGCCAATTTAACAGCTCAGCACACCAAAACGTCTCCTTATGTCCCTCAGTTCACCTGTGGGTCACTTGTTTTTGCAGTTATCCAGGTGACTCTATTCACAGATTACTTCATTACTCAGTAAATTCAACTCATTACCTGACATAAAACCAGACTTTACTTTTCCCTGGTCAGGTTAGCTCCCAACCAGAGAGTGAGCTGAGGAGACTCAAGAAAGGTCTGATTAGACTAGAGACAACAGAAGGCAGAAGCATGAAGCTCAGTGGGAAGGGAGAGGAGTTTCTAACTCTGGCAGCACCTGGCTGACAGATCAATGTGCCTGCACTGTGTTATTTCACCCTGGGAGAAGTCATGGGCTTGCCTGCAGCTCCCCTAACATTCCCACGGCCCACACTGATCATGAGGCATCAGAGTGTGTCCCATCACTCTGTGATCTCAGACACATTGAAGCAAACATGAGCAGGCTGTTTTGCTGCCACTGCCCGTTCTCCAGGCACCTGGGAGCCAGGCCCAGGAGCTCTGCAACTCTGCTCTGCCCCATTGGAGCAGCAGAGGGGAAGAGCTGTGCATGCCCTGTGCTCCACCTCCCACCCAAAGCCCTCTGACTCACTATGTTGCTGTGGTGAGCCTTAGTCATGAGCAGCATGCGGCCAACAAGGTCAGTGGTGGACACGCCTTGAGTGCGTTTGCATTCCCTGCGGGAGACAAGCAAAGGATGAAGCAGAAGCCACAGGAGCCAAGGCTCTGTCTTCCCACCATTGCCACAGGGACCCCTGCGACACCTGATAAATGCAAACCAGGAGCTGTCCTGAGGAAGCCTTTCTTCTCAAGAACAGCATTTATTTGCTGAGCCTCTGCATCATCCTCACGCCACAGCAACTGCTTGTGTGAACGCTTCCCTCACTCAGGCTTCCCACCAGAGCCAGCTCTCGGTGAGGCTTTAAAACCAGACCAAGCCTCTGCCAGGAACCAGACAGCCCCACTGGGCAGGAATGTCTGCCCCACTTCCCTGAAGCCAAAATGCTGGGAGCAGTTGAAGCTCTGACACACATACAGCCAAATTCAGGTGTGACCTGAAGAGTGGTATGTTCCATCTGACTTCCCTTCAAGGCACAGTGTCCCAGGAACTCTGCCCAAAACAAGATAAACAGGTAAGCAGCAACAGGTTACCTGTATCGCCCTGCTGTCTTTACTTCCTCATAGGTGTCCTTGCCATCGATAGTTAAGGTGATGTCATCTGCAGAGAGAGAAAAGCCTCAGAACTGTACCCAAGCTCTCCTGCACAAAAGCAGCAGCTGTGCAGGTCCCACACACCTGCAACTCTGCAATCCAAATCCCTGTGCATGCACAGGGGACATGTCCTGTGCCCCACAAAGATGTCAGGGGGGTTTTTAAGACTACTGTGTCTGTGGAGACAAGGATATTTCTGGACCTGAACACCATTACCCACCTGGTGCACTGCTGGGTGCCCTGCAGCAGCAGGCACAGCTGATTGATTATTATCTGAATGATAATAAACAAGCACTATCTGTATCAATGCTAAAAATGAACCTTTTAGCTCTTCTGGGACTGGTTTTAACCCTTGGCTCATGTTACAAGTTTTCAATCAATGGAACGTTCTTCCTCTCAGTGACTGCACTCCCACAGTGACATCCAGGACCCTTCTACTGAGGCCATTCTAGTTCATCTCTGGCACAGGGCTCCCAACTCCCTCTGCAGAAACACTTCTCATACTTTTGGGGATGGTACAAAGCCTTCACAAGCAAAAGCTAAGCTGGTTTCCCTTTGCCAAAAGAGTCAGAGGGCAGCCCATGAGTGTGCCTGCAGAGTAGGGTGCCTCAGTCCCGCTCAGTTCTCCTAAAATCCCACAGCCTCCCCTCAGAGCACAGGCGGGCACACACTGCCAGCACAGCCTGGCGTGCCAGCAGAGGCACAAAGAGAGGGCTGCTGTCACCACCTCAGGTAAGCTCAGCTATTTCCAAATTCAGCTTTTGCACAAACACAGCCTGGCGAAACTGCCGGTGCAGGGGTGTTGCTCAGGAGAGCACGGAACGATTGCGACAGGTCAGCAGGTGGCAGAGGGGACACATGCAAGCAGCTGGAGCAGGGGCCACGAGCACTCCCCTGCTGTCATCACCCCTCACCACGCCCTGTAAGTGCTCACGTACACCAAACACGCTCAGGGCAGGCAAAGAAGTTAATGAGGAATTTGATAACCACTCCATCCACGTGAAAAAAGAATATTTATCTTCTAAAGATTAAGGATTTATTTACACTTTGTGAAATACTTGGCTTATCAACAGCAGGTGGCTGGGATCAGATGAGAGATACACCAAATGAGTGCAAAGACTACTCCTGGTCAAAGTAACAAAATTGCTTCAGAGGGGCAGGGAAGAAGGGCTGGGGCTTAATGAGCATTGGCAGCTGCCCAGGAAGGGACAGAGTCCCAGAGCAAGAACATTTCCTCAGAACACTGGTTCTCTTTAGCAACTGTACACCAAAAAGTATTCACACTAAGAACTAGGTCTCTGGCCATACAGTCAGCTGAGTCATTGAACAGCTTATCAGCTGGATAAAGAGAGGAGCTTTTCAGATCTAACCTTGTCCCAGGATAAGTAGAAATAAACATGGTTGTATTTCTGCATGCTTTCCTTTTCAATAGTGTTTTTCACACTTAAGTTTTGTAAATGGCTTTGCGCAAATTTTCTGCTGGTGCTAAGGGCAACCTTGGGATAATTTTAAATGACACATTTCACCTTTGTAAGTTAAAACCAAGGGCCCTGTGCACTCTCGAGATTTTGAGCACGCTGATGTTTCTCCAGCCCATGTGACCAGAAGCAGCTGTGCTGCCCAGTGCAGGTGCTGAGAAGGCAGAGCGCTGTCCCCCTGACCCTGCAGCCCCCAGGACACTGCTGGATTGCAGCAGGGCACCTGCAGCACACAGCCCACGTTAGCACAGCCACTGCCCCAAACGCCACTCACCCCCGTGCACGCAGAAGTCGCAGCTGTACTTGTCCAGGGTTTCCAGCGTGGTGACATAAGGAGCTCCAGGAGCAATCTCATCCACCCACTTGATGGCCTGCACCATTTTGTACCTCTCCTCCTGAGTGAAGACGGGGGGACCCTTGTGCTTGGCAATCTCCTCTGGGGGAGACACAAAATTCCAGTTAGAAGCACGTCCTGCAGCTACGGTGGCTCTCAGTCACTGCCGCACTCCTTTCATGGGCAGGTGAACTTCACTGCAGGCTTACCCTCAGATTTGGATCAGTCCATGGTAGCAAAGGAAGCCCCAGATAGATCAGGAAATATTTTGATTCAGTTGCATTTCTTAAACATTTAACAAGAGCCCTAGAATTCACTCAAGAGTGCAAAAAGTCTCAGTGCTTCCCTGTACCCAGATAGTTCTTCCTGAGGGGATGAGCTGGGCCTCCCGGCATCCCCCTAGAAAAAATTTCCCTCTTAAACAGTAACTTCATACTACACCTGGTTCATACTGGAAATTCTGTATCCATCAACTCATTTAAAATACATCTTCACATGCCATAACTTGTTTCTGGCACTTAACTTCCAGATGGCCTTGAAATGAGTTTTCTCCACAAGGTAACTTGTTTTGAAACTTAAGTTCTGCACCTCTTACCAGCAAAAGCAGACTGATTTTCAGCTGTTTCATATAGCACAGAACGCAGGTTAACCCTCGGAGCCTGCAAGGTCTGACCCACCTAATCCTCAGTCCAAAAATGTGACAGGGATAACTCCATTCCCAGAGAAGGGACATCTTTCTCTTGGAGGCTACTGATCCTGGAGCAGATGCAGGATGAAGCCTGACCCTATCAGGAACTCTTGGTTCTCCCGGGGCTAATGCTGCCGGGCAGTTTGAGGGGCTGCACGAGATGAATCCTGGTAAAGGCTCTTACCATCCGTGTGGACCCCAACGATCAGGTAATCGCCCATGGCCCGCGCCTGGCGCAGCTGGTTCGAGTGGCCATAGTGCACCATGTCATAGCTGCAAAGAAAAGGGCCGGTCAGCCCGGGCACACCGGGACGCTCCGGTGCAAGCTGCGGGCTCTGCCCCAGCTTTGGGGCTGAAGGTCTCTGCTGCCGGGCAGGGCTGTGCCGGTACGGCCCGGTCCCCAGGCCCGCAGCAGCGCTCCCTCCATCGCGGCGAGCCGGCCCTGCCGCTGCAGCGGCCGGTCCCTGCCCGGCAGGTGCTGGCTGTAGCCCGGGGGAACGGTCCGGCCCCGGGAACGGCGCCCGTTAAGCGGCCGAGGGCGCTCCCGGCTCCGGAGCGGTCTGTGGCCAGCTCCGCCCGCCGCCGCTCGCCCGGCGCCTGAGGCGGCTCAGCGGGGAGAGCGCCGCGGGCCCGGGCCCGTCCCGCCGCGGTGACAGAGGAGGCGGAGGCACCAGCGTAGCCAACACGGTTTATTTCTGCGGCGCCACCACATCGCCCGGCCCCGCGCCCGCCCCACTCACCATCCATCGCACCAGACGCGCACGGGCCGGTGGCCGCCGCCGCCCGCCGCCCCGTTGCGCAGCATGGCCGCGCTGTCACCGGCGCCGCCCGCCCCGCCCCGCGCTCAGCGGCTCTTCCTGCGCCGGGCGCCCTTGGCGCAGCCGCGGCCGAACCACCCCCCGGGCCGCCCGACCGCCGCCTCCGCCCGCTCCCGGGGCTGCTCCTGCTCCCGGGGCTCCTCCCGCTCCCGGGGCGGCGCCACGGGTTTCCGCGAGTGCGTGCCCTCCTCCCCGGGGCGCAGCGGCTCGGCCAGCGCGAAGATGGGGTCCCGCGCCCTGCGGAAAGAAGGAGAGGGCGGCGGTGGGCGCTGCAGGCGGCCCCGGGCCGGGGCTCCCCCGCACGCGGCCCCGCCGCTCACCGGTCGTAGCGCGGGATTTGCAGCCCCAGCTCCGCCATCAGCAGCCGCATCACGTCGTCGCAGCGGCCGTGCAGCTTCAGGGCGGCCAGATCGTCCTTCGGGGTCCACTGCGAGGAGAGCAGAGCCGGCTGCAGGCGGCTCCCCGCGGCGGCAGCGGGGGCTCCTGCCCCGGGCCCATCCGCGGTCCCTTGGCTCACACCTGGCCAGCCCAGCGAGGGGGCTTTATCTCACCTGCAGGTTCACAATATACAGCTTGGGCCGGCGAGTGGGGGGCTTGCTCATGCACCAGAGCCGCGGGTATTTTTTCAAAACCTGCCACAAAGCACAGAGGATCAGCACAGCCACAGGCACACGCAGCCGTGAACCGTATCAGCGAGAGGAAAAGGAATGTATTACCAGGAGGGGAAAGAGGGAGGAAGAGAGACTATCACAGATGTTGGGCGAATCCTGACACCAGAGTTTACAGTTGTCTGTTTGGGAGGAGACTGCTCAGCACCAAGGTGTATCACCAAGAGGGAAGGCTGCTAACAATCTTCACCGAGTCTCTAAAGTTACCTTTAAGCTGGAACCCAGACAAAGAATCACATCTGCTTTGCTTGCAGCTTCTGTTGCTGCTTCCCAGTTCAGGGGCTGTCTCAATGTCCCCTTCTCCCCAAAGTGGACGATTGTATCTCTCAACTGTGCCCCACACTTGTGGCACATCCTGCCCGTGTGATGCCTGTGCAGGGCTGTGCGCTCTGTCACATCAAACACTCGCACGTACTCTCGGTTGGGGGTGCAGGAAGTGCAGACCTGGAGCAGGACAAAAGCAGAAACCCCATCACATCATCAGCATCCCGCCCACCAGAGGCCAGGAGCAAGCCTCTTCTCTTGAAAGAAAAGCATTTTTGGGGACAAGTTGTAGACAGAAGCATCAGTGATCAGATGCTAACTTGGAAAACCTCAAGGTTTTTTTTGAAAACTGGTCACAGGCAGCCCTTGGCTACATGCTGGGAGGGATTTTCAGAGGAAGAGATGCCAAGAAGCAAAAGGTTCCAGTATGTACAGAGGAAGAGCTACAGAGCTGGGTTTGGCACTTCCTAAGTAGTTCACCCCAAACCCGATGGTCTGAAGGCAGGAACTGCACACAGGCCAAGCCCTTGCACTAATTCCTTCTGAGCTAGTGGCAGATCAAGAGTTCACATTCTCTTTTTGTGAGGCCACTTAACATGGACTTTTTCCTGCTCTGGCCACTCACCTCTATGTACATGTTCCCGTGCAGCTCAGATATTGCAGCTCGGGGTAAGCCGCTCCGCAGGTGCAGCCCATCACAGTTCTGAGACACCACGTGCTGCACCTTGAAGGGAACAAAGCACTCAGCTCCTGCAAACACAGGGATCCCTCCAGGCAGGGGATGGCCATGTCCCAAATGCACCAACAGCCTCTAATCAGAGCAGGACCCACAGGGGAAGAGCATGGTGAGCAGACCTTCGTGAAAGCTAAATGGAAACCTCCTCCTGCTCAACAGAACATTTCTAGGGCTGGCTGATTTGTGACCAGCTCCCCAGACCAGCCTCACCAGGTACAAATACAACATGTTAAAGAAAAGGCACCAGGGGAAAACCTGCCAGAGCTGGAGCCTGCAGCTGACTGAGGAAGGCTTGGACACGTTTTCCTACACGGATATGCAGCCACTTGAGCCAAAAACGTAGTCAGGAAATATTCTCTGACTATTCCCTGCTGGGTTTATCATTCTTAGGCAGAGGAACGTGAGTGAAGTGAGGTAAAAATATCTTACCAGGTTGTGCTTGTGCAGGCAGGCAATACTCATATGAGTGAGTGTGGGCTCTGCCTCACTCAGGTCTGCAGCCCTGACAAGAAGCAAGGGGGGAAATAAAAAATGTTGGAATTGCCATTAACCTCTTCCAGTATCAGCTTTCTGTCACAGAGTTCAGAGTTTGGCTCCTCACCTGACACTCCTGCCCTTCTGCAGCAGTGTCCAAATGCCATTGGGGCCTCTGTAGTCTGGGATCGAAGCTGCCTGTCACCGGGAGAGAAAACCAGGCCTGATGGGGCAGGGTTGTCACAGCCCTTGTGCACAAACACAACCAACCCAGGCCCTCCCAGGACAGCCAGACACCTCCAGCCGTCGCTGCTTTTTCATTCACTCCAAGTTTTCCAGCATAGCTGTTCCCTAAATACAGGGAAACCTCCTCATCTGTTTTTTTTCTCTCTCTTCTACGTTTCAGCTCTCATTTTCTCCTCTAGTGTTAGCTTTCTCCAATTTTATGATTATGGAATCCCTCCAGAACTCTTTTTCATCCTTGGTACTTCCCATTTTGCTACACAGAATTCCATTCTTGAGCCTTTTGTTATTTTCCCTAGACTCAGTTTCTGGCACCTCACACTCAGCATCTCCAGCAAACATACAGGTGACATGAGCACCCAGCCCCCTGCCTCAGTCATGCTCCATTTCAGCAGAGAATGGAGTGGCAGAGCTCACACAAAGGTGGCAGATGACACATTAGAAGAGGTAGAACCAGACTGCTGCTTTTCCCCAGGCTACTGCAACAGAACAATTCTCAAACTGCACTTTATAAATTCCAATGATGCCCAGCTGTCTCTGCATGTCAGATAACACATGCAACATTCCTGAGCTAACTGGCTTGAGGTTTTACACCAAGTCATGGAAGAGACTCGAGCGAAGCAAGAGCAGAGTCCTGCTCAGGCTGTGCCTCCTGCACGGCCGGAGGCGATGCGGCCGCCGGCAGCAGGAATGACCCGGGATGCAGCCTGGAAACTGCCAGCCGTAGGAGCCGTGCAGAGTGCCAGGCTCACACGCGTCTGCGCTCGCTCCGGAGCCGGGCAGCAGCCCGGCCAACGCGGCCCTGCGGGGCCAGCTGCTGTCCCCACGCACCGTGCTGATCCCAGCGCCCGTGTAGATGACGAGGTGCCTGGCGCCACGCACGGCCGCTGCCAGCTCTGCCACCTTCCTCGTCAGCTCCTCTGGCTCATCGCACACCTGCAAAACACACCTGGGGTTCACGCGGGCCACGCCGCACCACCGAGTCACCGAGAGCAGCGTCTGGCCGCGAGTCTGGGGATGGGCTTGGGCCGACCAGGAAAAGCAACGCAAACACAACATCGACAGCAATTTCCAAATGAAAAGCACGTGGGCATTGTTCATGGGAGGATCACGGCAAAAAGCTTCCTGGAGGCCGGAAGCTGCTGACCCACCCTCTCGGGAGAGCTGCCCGCACGGCCACACGTGCCGGGAGCGCGGCTGACCGGCGACAATCACCGGGCACTGCCCGGAGGGCAGACGCGTCCCCGGTACTGGGGCACAGCGGTTGTTCACCTGCTGCGCCTGCAGAGCTCGGCAGCAGCCAGCCCTGCGGCCTCCCCCGCGCCTCTCCGCGGCCGGGGCCGCTCCCTGCCATCACCGGCACGGCATCACCGGCACGGCATCACCGGCACGGCTTCCCCGCCCCCGCCGCCCACCTCCTCCTGCCGCCGCCGCAGCCGCTCGCGCCGCTTGCGGCGCCGCTCCAGCTCCCTGACGATGTCCTCGCTCTCACTCAGCACCTGGCACTCCTCGGGGCTCCGCTCCGCCGGCGGCTTCCTCCAGATGCGGGACACCTGCCCGGTGCACACGCGTGGTCAGAGCGGCCCGCCGCGGCGAGGTGGAACGGGTCGGGCCGCGTCGCACCGTACCTGTCTCCGGCGGTCCCGCTGCTCCTCCTGCTGCAGGATCTCGGCGCGCGCCGCCGCTTTCCGCTCAGAGCGGCTCAGGCTGCCGCCCGCCGCCATCGCCCCGGAACCGCCGCGCCTCCGCCGCCACCGGGCTCGGCTCCGCCGCTTCCGCCTTCCGGCCAGAGCGCGCGCGCGCCGCTTCCGGCACCGCCCCCCGCGCGGCAGCGCGCCCTGGTGGCGGGCGGACCCAAAGGACGCGCAGGCGGCGGCTGTGGAAGCGGTTTATTGTCGCGTACAAAGGCGGCGGACACTGTACAGAATAAATAACGGCAATAACTTAGCAATAAATACCGCCTGCACCGAGCCCGGAGCCCTCTGGATGACCCTTCTGTCCGCCAGCCCCGGCTCCGGCCGGGAGCGACTGTACACAATTCACAAGATACACAAATCCCGGGCGGGCCAGGGGCGCTCCCCGGGAGGGCTGGCGCGGGACCCCTCCCCGGGGCCGGGAACGGCACCAGGAACAGGAGAAAGGGAACACGACACCCTCACAGCAGAAAACCAAACGGACGAGCACCTCAGGAACAAGAATTGTCACACTCCAGAACACTATACACGAGAGAAGCCGGGCGACGGCTCCGGCACGGGCGGCCTCGCACGGGGACAGCCGGCAGGACAAGCGTCCCCCGAGCCGGGCGGGGACACTGCGGAAACACCACTCGGGTCCTACACTGCACTGAGAACAAAACCAAACCACAGGCAAGCGACACTCGGGGGACCGTGGCCTCGCCGACATGCAGCGCGGCAAACAGAGCTCGTTCAGCACAGTGACCCTTCACGGCACAGCTGCCCTTCCCCACTCCGGGCTCGCTGAGCACACGGGCCCCGGGAAGCACAGCCGGCTCCGAGCACGGAGCAAGGGCAGGGGGCTTTGTCACGGCTGCCAGCCCTGTTTGTGACCCGGGACACAGCAGCGCGGCTGCCACCGGCAGGGACCCGACACTCCTGCCACCGAGCACCACAAAATGCAAGCTCTCCGTGGCTGCAGGGGTGTCTGCCCATCGTTGCCTGCGGTGTTGATGGGGCTCTCCTCACACCCGAGGCTCCAGCTGTGGAACCAAGATCCTAACCAGCCCCATGCACACCTCGCCTGCTCCGCTGGCCCAGATCAGGACTCAGCTGTGTTCCAAGGGCTCTGGCTGGTTGCATCTCAGCCTGGGTCTAAGCGGGACAGGGTTGGGAATGACACCCCAGGACAACTGGACACCTCTGTGTTCTGTAAAATCACTTCTTCCAGTCACCACACAACCAGCTGGAAGACCAGAGCCTGCTGGGTGCTGTGCAGTGTGTGGCCTGTGTGGGGGATGGCTGCAAGTGCCACATCAGACACTTCAGAGAAGACAAGAGCAAGTCCGGGGCCAGAAGGGGGAAGTCTGGAGACAATGTTCTATCCTGCTCCTCCTTTGGGAAGTTTACTTGGAAAGCAACCCAAACAACTCCCTAAACTCCCTATCAATCAGAGCAAAGCTGATCTCCTCCAGCAGGAATCCCCATCAACTACCTGCTCCTCTCCTGCCACACTGCAGCTTTTCTCAGGCTGACATGCTCCTCTGCTCAGGGGACAGCAGTATCACTTCAGCAGTGAGAAACATCCCCAAAACCTATCCAGGACAGCCGTACCTCACCACGAGACTGGCTTCACTCGTGTTATCCCAATCTGCCCCCTCCCTCAGATCTTCAGCAGCCAGGAGATCACATGGGCTTCCCCCTCATGTCCTGCTTCTCTAAAACTCAGTAAATCAGCTCCAATCTTTGGGAAGGGGAGAGGGGAGTCAAAGTGTTTGTGGAAATGGAGCCTGGCCACAAACACCTTCTCAGCTGCATCACAGCTGTGAGTCTGAGCACTCTCCTAAAAGCCCTGGCAGAAGCCACCCCAGGAAGGACAGTGATCCTGCCACAGCTCACTGACCAGCAATGTGTAGACACCAGGGACAAGCCTGTCCCACATTGCCCCTCTTGTTGCAGACTTGCCCCTCTTGTTCAGGTAAGCCATGAGCACAACACAAGTTCTGACCACAGGATCTAATTCCAGAGCTAAATCCCATCAGTTTTCTCCTAAGCCTGGACAAGTCTCCCTCACGTTCCTTCTCTGACAGGTTAGCTGCAGGAAGAAGAGTGCAGCGTTTTTGCTTTCCAGATTTCCAAGCTAAGTTGGTGCTGGCTGCTGAGCAGGAGCTGCCTGTGCTGCCCTGCACGCCTCGGGGCAGGCGCCGCTACCTCACTGCACCAGCCAGCCATGCTTGTCTTCAAACACAGCAGCACCTTCGCCTGTGCACCAGAACCCTTCTGCAGAATTCAGAGAGATTCCAGCTCAATTTCTCACTCGGATTTAGGGAAAATGACAACAGTGTGAAATGACAGCACATGGCAAAGGCACCGGCACACCACAGCGCCACACGAGAGCCTGGGGAGCAGAGTGCCCAGCACAAGGGGACACAACAGAAACTAGCAAGGTCAAGAATAAGTCACTTTTGGTACAATTGCAAAAAGATATCAAACAGGACTTGCCTCTTTTTTTGTCTTTTTCTAAGTTTTATAAATAAAGTCTGATAACTCTTTATAAAAACTAACCTCAGAGCCACAAACAGTTTGCGGGAGGTTCATGAGAAACTTTAAAATTATTTATTTATTAACTTTTAACTAGCAAAGTCTCTGAGAATATTTCCCCACTCATATGGTCAAATATTCTCGCCTTCTCAGGTAAAAAAGCTGACTATAAATACGCTCTCTCTTCTGTCCAATTTTAAACTTAGATAATTTAATAATTCTTAAAATGATGTTTCTCTCTTTAAATAAAGGGCTATTTAACCACATAAACTGGTTGTGTAAACCATCACACTAGAGACACTTGATACCCTCAAAACACGGGAACAACTAGTGATTTTGGTCTTGTTCAGTGCAACGCATTAGGCACAAAACCGGCCTGCAGCCAACACGGTACCGCTGCTCCCTTCTTCCCTCGCGGCACGGGGCCCTGCGGGGCTCAGGACACGGGCAGGACACGGCAGCGCCGTCCTCCCAGCACTGCCACTCTACACAGCTAACGGCATGGACGTCTGAGGGAAACCCATGGTTAGGGCACAGAGGCACACCTAGAAAGGAATAAAACCTATGACACAGAACACCCCAACTGTAACTACAGGTACCAAAGGAGACAAAAGCAGCAGGTTCAGGCGCCGAGATGCACCACCTGGAAGAGTCATGAAATAAAGCCTTTGGAAGTGACCGAAAATTAGGGTTCCCAGCCCCCAGGAAGAAAGCTTTCCTCGGGCCACTCCTCCACCCTTCTCTCAGCCACGCTGCACAGATTTTCTTTGGGTAGAAAACCAAAATCTCACAGTCTGTCCCCAGGGCACCCGAGGGCTACAGACTGCTGGGTGGGAAGCTCTGTCTGCACAGGACAAGGGATGCATCACCACTGCTCATACCAATCTGGACACAACAAAATAAACTGGAGCGATCAGCAGGCCAGTCCTGGGCCAAGTCAAAGGAACCCGGACCCATGTGGGGAGGGCTTGTGCTTTGGGGATTCCAGGCTGGTTTTGTGCCTAACTGCCCTGCACAGACAAGCTCAGGCAATGCTCGCTTCACTAAGACCGGGCGTCCGTTTTGGATTTCACTATTGTGATGACACTAGTAGTAGCAACCTTGCCAGGGACGAGGGGCCCCATACTGGAAGCGAGAGGCCCCCGCGCAGGGGTCACGGGGCTCCGGGCCACGGTTCTGGCGAAGTTCTGGAGAGCCTCGTATTTGGAGCGGAGAGCATCAAGTTCCATTTTCATGCTGGCGTTCTCCGAGGCCAGCTTCTCCACTTCTTGCTGCAGCTCTGCCTTCTGCTTCTCCAGTTCCTCCTTCTGGGTAACGCGCTTCACTCTGCAGCTGGCCGCGTAGCCCCGGTTCTTCAGCGTGCGCCGGCGCTGCTTCAGCTGGATGATCTCCTCCTTCGACAGGCCCCGCAGATGCTGGTTCAGCTCTCGCACAGACATGGTCACCAGCTCCTCATCTGTCAGGCTGGTCCCATTCTCGCCTGGCTCCCTCTTCACCTGGGGGAGAAGGCAGCACGAACTTGTGAAACCCGAGGTGGATGCCTACCCCCCGCACCCCTCTCCTCCGCCCGCCGCGTTACCTTCAAGGCTTTGTTTCCTTTGTTGGGGGTCGTCATAACACGACAGCCTTGTCAGCTGGGTTCTGGAAGGGAAGGAAGGTCAAGTTAGCACCTGGGACACAGCAGAGCCCACGGCATTCCTCCGGCAGGGTCCAGCAGCAATGCCCCGTGGTGCTCCACATCCTGGCCCCTGCCATGGAAGACAATCACAAGCAGCCAGCTGAGCTGGACTCACAGTGAGCAGCAGAAACTGCTGCCCTTCCACACCTCAGCTCCCACAGAGACTTTGTGGCAATGCTGGTTTTTGTTTACAGTGGGGAAATTAAAGAACTAGGAGGAGTCGGAACACATGGAAGCCACATTTTTAAAAATAGCCTTGCAAGCAGCAGGCAGGGTCCAGAGCGTGGCTGCTCCAGGCCAGTCATGCTGACTCAGCAGGCTGGCACTCTGCGCCACTCGCTGCCAGCCTTGTCCTTGTCACTCCCAAGCAGGGCAGGTTCCCGAACACGCCCTTCCAACAGGTGCCCAAGCACAGCCCAGGAGCTCCCCAGTCCTACCAGACTCCAGATGCTGCCAAGGATGGTTCAATAAGACATAATCCTGAGCAAGGGGTACAGGGAAAGCCTTGGACACACTGGAATTCCATCACAAATTTGGGCTGATGCCTCAGCAGCCTTCAGCTCTCCCAGTCATGCAAAACTGACCCCAGTTGTAGGTCTTTTCTATGAGAAAGTACCTGTCAATCCCTGGCATGCCAGGGTCCAGAAACACCTTCTTCCTCCTTAAGAGCCAAGGTGCTCAAAAGCAAACAAAGATTAAAGGTGCTGAAAAACAGAGCAGAGCAGACTCCTTCCCTGCCATGGAAGACAAGACTTCAGAAATGGTAAGAGCAATTCCCAGGCCTGCTTTAGAGAGACTTATACCCAGGCTCCTGCTTCTTTCCCCACATACCTCCTCCCCTCAGGCTTTTCAGTTCAGACTGCTACTTCGCTGCCCAAGGAATTGACTCACATAGATATTATTGACAGACATGGCTGTGCCTCAAACAGCCCAAAGTGCACTCCCCTCTCAGCCCTGGCCAGGATTCCTGTGGAGCCTACAGGTGCCTCTGCCCCTTTCATCTCCCAAGGTGTCAAACAACAATTTTGTTTGCCCCTGCCTTACTCCCAGCAGGACTGATGTCCAGTTACAGACCAGAACCAAATGCACACATCAGCAAATATGACTTAGTGCTCTTCCAGCAGCTGTGGCACAGGCTCCCTCCAGTGCATCTGTGACCTACAGGAGGTGAACAGGACTAGCAGTCCCCAGAACACCATCAGAGATATTCCTGAAGCCTGCAGCCTGCCAGGAGCCAGGCTATTTATATATACCTAGAGGACAATGCTCCTTCCAACAAGATATCTGCTACACCCAGCCACACTGGCATAGCCACAGAAGGCAGCTGCAGTGAGGCAGGACAGGCAGCATACAAGCAACTGCTGCACAAAATCAATTCTTCCCTCCTTCCCAGACTGCTGTTTATTCCTTCTGTTCCTACCTGGTAAACAACATGTCTGCTGGGAAAAGGAAGGAGGAAAGGGAATAGCTGGAGAGACCAACATGCCTGCCCCTGCAGCACTTCTGTGCCCCATCCTCTTGCAAGTGGAAGGAGTCAAGGGCAGGTACGGTCAGTGGGACCACAAGAATTTGCTTGCCCTGTGGCACTAATGAATTTACAGCTGCCTGGCAAGCACACAGGCTGCCTTCATTACAGCAGACCCAAAATGAAACAAACAGGGCACAGGCATGCTGCTTTAGGCAGGGCCCTGGGAAGAGTGCTCCTCAGCAGGCTGGGGAACGGCTGGCACTGGCAGAGCTGGACACAGCAGAGGCAGCTGCTCATTCCTGCCTCTGCACACTCTAACACAACACCCTCTCAGGCAGGAGCCTCTCACAACAGCCAGCAGAGCTGCAACAGGATTGTCCCCAAAAACCAGGTGATTCCACTCCAAGGTGCTGCAACACGTAAGGCAGTCAGTAGAATGAAAGAACAACCCCAAGAGTTTCCAGGGTCCTGTTTTAACCTGGGCTCACAAAAAGAGAATGCCCAGAGAATGGGCAGCATAGCAGAGACCAAACTTTGCCTTACTCCCCAGACTGCTGATGGATCAGCTTTTGATAGCTTCCTGAAGAAAGATCACACTGAAAAGTGCCAAACACTATGGCTGCAATGAAGAAACTGCAGCCTCGACACATTTCCCCAGAGCTCAAAAGGCCTGAACTCAGCACAAGCACAGCCAATTCTCCCCTCAGCTCAGCGGCAGCACCACGCATGATCCAACACGGACCCCTCTCCACGCTCCGGGTGCAGAACCTGCCACCAGCCCCGTGTAAACACAGAGACATCGCCTGCTCCAGGGGCAGAGCGAGGGCTGTGCTCCCCCATGGGCTCCGGCAGGCACAGGACCGTGGTCTGTCAGCAGGGACAGGGCACACTGCACAGAAACACTCTCTCCCAGCATGGATTTCATACTCTGTTTATTTGCTTGCTGGCAAATTGGCTCGCACAGTCTCATCCAATGACTCCCCGAATTACCTGTGTAGCCAAAACAGTGCCTCCTGTGTTCCCCACCCTGAGGGTCCCCTGGTGAGGTCACCCAACCCTGAGCACTTCCACAGCGATTTTTTCCTCAAGGAATCTACCCCCGCAGCTGCTTTTAGCTCTGCTCACACTGCTAAAGCTAAGGGCCAGCTCTGAGAGGCTCCCTCCCACCCCGGCAGTGCCCTCCTCCGATCACACAGCTCACATATCCCGGACGGCCGGAGACGTGCCCGGCTCGGAACAGCGTGACCGAGCCGTGCACAGCACGGAGCCCCTGGCGCCGCTCAGACACCGCAGCCCCGCGGGAGCCCGCTCCACTCGGGGACACCGCAGCGCCCAGTACGGGGCAGCCCCGGCGGAGCGGCACCGCCACCGGCACGGCTGCAGCTACCGAGCAGCCGGAGCATCAGGTACCGACTGCGGGCAGCGGGGCTGTCCTGCCCGCCTCTGCTCTGGGAACCGGGCGAGCCGCCGCGGTGGCTCCTCACGCTCCCGGCCCTCCCGTTCTCGGGAGAAGAACGACAGACCACGGCGAACACCGCGGTGGGGGCGGCCGCCCGGCGGGAGGGGGGAGCCGAGGCCCCGCCGGGGGCCGGGTCGCAGCCGAACCGGCGGAGCGGCGGGGCTGAGGGGGCAGGCTCGGCCCGAGGACGGCCGGTCTGCAACACGATCGGGGCATTCGGCAACCGCGGGAGGGAGGGGCCGGATGCGCCCGCGATGCCTGCGGGCGGGGCCGGGGGCGGCGGGCGCGGCGGGCAGGCCCCCGCGCCCGCCCTCGCTGCCGGTGGCGCTCACCTCCTGCCGGGGCCGCCGGGCCGGGCCGGGCCGGGCGGGGCGGGGAGGCCGCGCTGGGAGGGACCGGGACTCACAAGCGCCGCCGCCGCCGCCGCTCACGGACTCGTCACGTGATATTTGGGTCACGTGTCTCCATTCATGAAGCGCCCGGCGCAACCACCCCGGGCCTTAAGGGGGCCGCGCTCCGGGGGAACGGGGCAGCGCCCGGCCCGGCCCGGCCCAGCCCAGCCCAGCCCAGCCCAGCCCGCTCCGCGCCGTCCCGGGGCGAGCGCTGCCGCTCCACCGAAGTACTGGGTCGGCCGCGGATCAGCTCCCGCCATCTCTGGCAGCAGCCGCCAGCCTCCTGCGAGTGTCCCCGTTGCACATCGCGCGTTCCAGAGCGCGCAGTCCCTCCGCCCGCCCCGGCGGAGCCCTTGGCTCCGGCGGCTCCGCGCTCCCTGCGAGCTGCGGCCGCGGTCCCTCGGAGCCGCCAGCCCTGCCCGCGGCGGCGGGGCCGGGGCCGCTGCTGTGCTCTGGTCCGCGGCTTTCCCGGGTCCCGCCGGGCTCGCTCCGGGCGCGCTCCCAGCCCTTTCGCTAGGATTGCAGGTCCATGGCGCTCACAGTGCCTGCTGTTTGCTGCCGTGCTACAGGCACAGCAGGGAGGACGAGATGAGCGTGCCAGAGGGGCTCGGGGCGAGCGGACGGTGCAGCGGTGACAGCGGGCGGACAGGAGGGGTTAGGGAGCAGCGGGGCTCGGCCGGGCCCGGATCCTGCAGCAGCACCGCTGCTCTCCGCTCCGAGCACGCGGGATGTGACTCCAAGCGGTGCTCATAGCCCCGATGGGCTGCGGTTCCATCTGCTCTGCTGGCCAGCTCACTTACAGGTCTGTAACCACCTAGGAAGTTCATCTGCTGCTCTCTCTCTCTCTGGAAGTACTCAGCGGCCTCCCCTGTCTCCCTGCAGAGGAGCTCAAGCTCAGGCATTCATTCTGCATCCCACATTTCCAGCCAAGTGGGAACTCTTTCCACAACACTTCCTTGCATTTTGCATCAGGCAGCATTTCATCCATCCGACTTCCAGCTTGGCCTGTCTGCATAGGTATTACAGATCCTGGGAGGAACATGATACCCAAGGACTCCTGACCTAGTGGTCACTACCAGCAGCAAAGGATACCCCCAGTCCAAACAGTTGGGATTACCCACAGCTCTCACCAGAGACGCAGTTTTTATGTGAAGAGGGAAGAGGAGTGAGCATCTATCACACCTGTAGGGTCATACCTTGCTGGCAGCCAAAAGCCTAATACTACAAACACTTTACCAACAGCAGCACCTCAGAGACAGCAGGAAATGTAAAAACTCACTACGCCTCCACCTGCCAAACCACACAAGCGAGGCCGGCAGTAAAGGAGGAGCAGTGAGAGGTCAGTGTCCCCCAAACCAGACTGAGCAGAGAGGAGGGGAGCACGGTCTGATGTTCACGCCACACGTCTCTCTAAGGGGTGGGAGATTGGGCAGAGGCACTTGGTCCATTCCAAGAGGTGATTCTGAGCCCAGCCCCTGATGCACCATGCAGCACAGTGTTTGTGTGGCAGCATGTGCTCCAGCTAGTGACAGCAGTGACGGGACATAAGCTCTGACAGCAGATGCAAGATGGGGCCAGAGAGGATGAAACCTCTGAAACCAGAAGTTCTGAAACGTCTTTAAAAAATCCTGTTTAAAAAACTCCTGCATGGGACACCACAAACACTGCTTGAGTCCTAAAAGTATCCAAGGCTTCTGGACAAATGATTTCCTTGACAAAGCTCTGATGAGAGTATCACCCCTGCTCAAGAAAGCATCAGTGCCAGGAACAGCTCACCAACCCCACTACAGGTTAAAGACCCTCTGCTACAGCTGCTGCAAGCCACAAGCCTGGTACAGGGGACACCAACATGCTGAGTGAGCGTTTTTCCTTGGACAAAAGAGAAATAATACAGAGAACACTAACGGTTGTGGCTTAGGAATGGTATTCCCTGTACTATCATTCCCACTGAAATATTTAAAACCACAAGCTGCTCACTCACCGCCCTCTTGTCCCTCTCCCTCTGTGGTGGGCTGGAGAGGAGAACTGGAGGCACAAAAGGTAGAGATCATGGTTTGCTACAAGAACAATTTACTGGAAGCAGTAATGAGATAAGAAAATCAGTAATAACAGCGACAATATTAAGGAGAGTGTAAAAGAGGTGAAGGATTCACACACGATTGCTTACCACATCTAACATGATGCTACTCCCACTGCTCACGTCATGCACCCAGCCAGAGGGACCCCTTCTCCCCAGCCCTCTTCAGCCCCTCTCCCCTGCTGCAAACCCTGCCCTCCCCTTTGCCCACGTGTATGATGTACAGAATAACCAGGGTCCTGGCCATGACATTCCTGGCTACTGCAAAGATTAACCCTCTACTGGCTGCAACCAGGACACTGACATTCAGCACTGCCACAGTATAACAGTCTGGTCAGTTCTTCTTGCTCTTGCTGGTGAACAGACTGACTTTGCTAGCAGATGCCACAGACAGAGAAGGAGACTCCAGCTTCACCTTGTCCAGCAACGTTTTCTTTATGGCTGCCGGGGAAATCTCCTCTTGGTCTGCCAAATGCTGCAGCTCCCTACATGGGGTAGTGGGAGAGGAAGACAAAAAATAAGATGGGGGGGTGGGGGGGGGAGTCTTGCAAGCTCTTTAGTTCCGAGTTGCCCACCTTGTCCGGATACAGGAAGCCTCCACAGCATTGATGAGGAGCGAGCGAAAGCCACCACTCTCCAGGAAGTGCAGAGCATGGATGGTGGCTCCCCCGGGCGAGCAGACATTGTCCTTCAGCTGACCCGGATGCTGCTCAGATTCTAACAGCATTTTGGCAGCACCCTGTAGGCAAGGAAAACACCTGCCAGAGCCACTGGCATACACTCCTGTTCTCCACTGCACAGAGCAGCACCGACACTCACAACAGGCACACCTGGGCTCCTGCAGGCTGCCAAAACACTTTTCAGAGCTGATGAAGCCTGCAAAGGAGCAGTTTCCCAGGCCCAAGCTCCCACACCACCACCAGCACCAGCAGATTGCTGCGGACACTTCCTACAGCCCCTCACCAGGAACCTGTGTGCATTCAAACCAAACACATTCTTTAAAGCAGATTCTGCCAGAGCACCGAGACCATCTCAAAGCGTGATGTGTGGATTGCTCTGCAAAGAGCAGGCAGACTCAGATGTGTTACGCAGAGGCAATACTGACCAGCAAAGCCTGTGCTCCCAGCCGAACTGCCAGCCTGCGGGGAAGGCCCATCTTCACTCCTCCATCCGCAAGAGCATCCAGGGCAGTGAACGCCTGAGACCAGACAGGAAAAGGTGACTGAAAGACTGCTCCAGGACTGGTAAGTCTTAGGGAAGAGAGAATCCAGAGCTTCAGGACTATTCTGTGACTCCCATCAGTCACAGACTTGACAAAAGCCTACCCCCTTTCCTTCATGGATGCCATGCCAGGTGTCCCTCCCACTAGTGCCAGCTCAGGAGTGGGGGAATGGGAGAAATTCAGCTTTTGATCATGCAAACTACAGGCCCGAGTTTTGCAACATGGACAACTGCACACTGGCTATGGACTTCAGACTCATCTGACTCTTAAAAAATTTCTCCTGTTGTCCCAAACTGGACACCTGCAATACATGTCCCATTGCAAATATGGGTGGTAAAAAAAAAAAAAAAAAAAAAAAAAAGTCAAGCTGAAGCTGCACAGACTATGGCAGGCAAAGCCAAGTGCTCTCCCTAAGATGGCACTAGCTGAGGAAACAGCACATACATACGCAGGGCCACTGCCACTGAGCCCCGTTACAGCATCGATGAGGTCCTCCTCCACCTCGGTGCAGAAGCCCACACTGGCCATCAGCTGTTCCAAAAGCTTCCCATCTTCCACATCCGCATGGGTTCCAGTGGCATAGACTGTAGCACCTTCCCGGACTATCACAGGGGTGTTGGTCATGCACCTGATCACTTTTGGTGTGGGGCAGAAGGTAGAGAGTTTCTTAGGGCAGAAAATCATTGAAGATAGAAAGTAAGAAAAAAAGAAAGAAGGGAGAAAAATGAGCTTTAGTGCATATTTTTCATCAATGGTCTGTCCAGGAAAGGACCCCCCCCAGGGGCAAGAACAACACAAGCAGAAGGAAAAGAGAGACCTGTGTATCTCAAATGTCGTGCTTTGAGCCACAGCAGTCCATCCCTGAATGTGAAGCCTTAGTACCAGCAAAGCAGGAGCTGGGCAAAGCCAGGTTGGAATCAGTATCCCAAAGGCCTCAGTCCCACATCAACCCCCAGATCTCCAAAACAGCTCCCGCAGACACTTAGCATAAAATCTGCAGAAATTCAGGGGAGATAACCCACTGCTGTTAAAACAAACATGACTGGACAGCACCTCATGTGAGAGAAGAGCTGGATAAAACCTCTAATAGCATTTGCCGATGAAGAGAGGCAAAGGTGACCAAAAGCAGGTTGGTTGCTGCTGTGTGACTTTAGTCCTGAGTAGCACGAGCAGCACAAGTCCGTGGCATGGGCTCCTCGGGGTCAGAGGAGCGGAACCAGCCCGGCCGTGCGCGGCCCGGGCCCGTCTCACCTTCTCGATGGAGCTGATGGTGACGCCGGCCGCGCAGGACACCACGATGTGCCGGGGCTCGATGTCGGGGCCCACCTCCTCCAGGATGAAGGGGATGATGGGCGGCTTCACGGCCAGGAAGAGGACATCGCTGCTCTTCACCGTGTCCTTGTTGCTCACCGTGAAGTTCACTCCCATTTTCTGCACCGGTTCGGGGAGAAACGGGACCGCTCAGCCCCGGGATGGCCCGGGAGGGGAGCGCCGCCAGCCGGTCCCCGCTACCCGGCCGCACTCACCCGCAGCCCGCTCACGGTGGGCAGATCAGTGTCCGGGGAGCTCGCCGTGATCTTGTGCGCAGCCAGGACCCCTGCGAACGACCCCGCGCGTTAGCCCGAGGGACGGCACCCCCCGCCCCCATGGAGCCAGGGCGAACCGCCCCGCGCCCACCTGCCGCGGTGAAGCCGCGGGCCAGGGCGAAGGCGAGCTGCCCCGCGCCGATGACCGGGCCGTGCTGCTCCGGCCCCGCGGGCCGGGCCGGGCCGTGCCGTGCAGAGGCCGGGCCGGCGTGAAGTGTTCCTGTAAAACCCAGGCAGCAGGCAGTGATTTTTTTTTTCCTAAGTATCATCTTACCTCACTGTTTTCTGGTTTTATTTCTTTTATTTCTTGCTTCTTTATTGACAGAAATAAATCTCACTGTTTTTCCTGTTGATAAATGTTCTTAAATGCTGATCTTTCATGGATACTGAACCCCGGGCTTCCAAAAAATAAGAGAAAAACCCAAACCTAAACCCATTAACAATTCTGATTTTAGTCTATCCATGCTGGAATCCTCTGGGTGCTGTCTAGATTGGCTGCAGCCACAAGTCCATAATTAATGAACACACAAAAATCCTGACAGCAGTTTACCAAAAGAGGCTGGGAATGGTTGGTGACTGGGGCAGCCTGGTTCATGGGGAGCCCCTTGATCATCTGTTAATTAATGGGGGAGGTGCACTCTGGAAATGAAGGGGGTTCGGAGAACTGAATCATGGCAGAGCTGGTTGGTAAATCCTGATGAGCAGATATCAGATGTTCTCTGTTCTGGATTGGGCAATCTCATAGTTTCCAATGGTTGGGGAATGTTTTAACCACTGAAGCATGAGGTTTTGATTTTTTTTTTTTTCATTATTTTTTTTCTCCTAAAAGAGAGGATTGTTGTCCACACAATCTTTTTTTGCCATTTTGACCATGTTCACATTTTTTGCTCAGTCTTTGGCTGGCAGATGAGAAAGCTAAATCTGAACACACTGTTCTTGGCAATGACTTGTGTTTCCACTCCTCTAGTCAGTGGGATCATGATTTCCATGTTAAATTCTCTTTCCCCTTATTGTGAAGACACTCCATTTTGCCCTCATTGTTTCCCAAGTGCCAGTTTCTCTCTGGCCCTTTGACCCTGGCTGGGTGTAAGTTGCATCAACCCATGGCATTGTCAGATTTTACCATATTTCTGCTCTTGCTTCTACCTGGTGCAAAATCTTCCCAGCAGGAAGCCAGCAGTGCCTGGCTCAGCCCCATGCTGTCAGCCAAGGAGCTTTCCAGCAGCTGCTGCTGCCTGAGGACTGGAAGTGCCATCCCTGGGGATGAGCACCCCCTGCCTGGGCTCTTGGCTCTGCTGACCCCCAGAGCCCCCCCAGAGCCTGCAGGATGGGGCTCTCCTCAAGCAATGTTCCTGAGCTCACTGGGTTGGATTTTACAACAAAAGCCATGGTCCTTCACAGGCACCTGTTTGGTTTGTAGTGATCTGTAATAACAAAAAAAAAAAAAAAAACCCAAAACCAAACAAACAAAAAAGTAATTTTCAAGTGTTACACAGCTTAATTTGTCCATATTGATGGGTTGAACAGGAATACATCACAAATGCTCAAGGACCCTTTGTACACAGTGGCTCTTGTAAATTGACTCCTCCAACACAAGTGGATTTCCTTTCCCAAGTTAGCATTTTGTTCTTGTACAACCCATAATTTGTTTGGGTGGCAAGAAATAAAGCTCCTGTTTTATATCTGTAGCAGATAGCCTTGGGTCTTGCCCTGCCAGCCTCCTCTTGGACCACATCTTCCAGACTTCCTGCCCTTCACTGGGGCTCACAGAAGAGAAAACCCCCTGGGCAGGCTGTTCCTCTGTGCTGGATCCCAATTCTTGTCCCATTTCCTGGCTGATGCTCCCCACTGCTAAGGGCTGGTCCTTGCTCAGAATTATTCAACATCATCTGTCCCAACAAGTTTTCCCTTTGCTTTTCAAACCCCACACAAAGCACTGATGAAAAGTAACTTTGCTTCCTTATTCCCGAGTCATTCTGCTGCAGAGAATCCGCTCAGAGGTCTTGCTGTGTTGTGTCTGTTCTTTTTCAGGGCTGTGTTCAGGCTTTGTACCCCAGAATAAAGTGAACTCTGCCTTCATGCAGAAAGGGCCGTGTCTGCTGCAATCAGTGTGGAGAGGAGGATGACAGCACACAGATCTCAGGAGATGAAAGCATACATCTGCCATTCAGCTTTATTTTGATTTGATTAAAAAATAAATCTTGCTTCTGACAGGCAGCTACTGGAGATTTTAATCAAAGCACTCAAGTCTGCATGTGCTGCACAAGCACTTGGACACTGGCTTCTCCCTGCAACAAGTGAAGATTCCTATGGGGCATGAAATCTGAGCTGAGAAGTGTGGAACGTTAAAGTGGGTGTTTTGTCAGGGATGGGTCTGGGAAATTCGGCTCCTCAGTGATGCAGAGCGCTCAGGAATCCTGAGCTGCTCCGGGGTTCTGCCGTGTCCCGTCCTGCCCGTGCCCCCTCCCCGCCCGGTTTGGTCTCTGGTGCAGCTCTGTGAGACCAATTAGTCACTGCCTCCCCTTTCCCATGCCCCCAGAATTTATCTTCAAGCCTCCAGAAAAAAAACCCTTGACCCCAGTGTGAGGAAATGGTGGCCCATGAATCAAGACAGAGCACATGCCAAGGTATTTTCTGCTCTGCTCAAGTGAGGATGGCAGTCACACACAGTCACTTTGCAGGCTGGCTCTGCTCTGCAACCTGATTCTCAGCAGTAGAGCCCTGAATTTATAAATTTCCACTTCTGTAGTGACTCAGTGTTTGCTAAATAGGAGTGTTAAATTAAATAGGCTCCTCCAAGGTGTGCACTTGAGGATATTCCTTTTCTGTGCTAGATAGCAAAAGAGAGGAAGGGGAGACAGTGGCAACGTTCAAAATACTGTTATGGCTATGATGCTCTTCTCAGAACACCCAGACTGGAACTGCCCATACTTGCAGGCATTCCACGTCTCCCAACACAGTCCAACCTAACCCAAACTCCAAGGGATTGATTTTCATCTCCTGAACTGGTGTTCCTTCATGCAGCTTTTAACTTTTCCACTTCCTGAGTAGTCACTTGGTTACTCTTAAGCGCAGGTTAAGAGTTTCAAAATCCTTGATGTCTTTCCGAATGTTTGGCTCAGTAAGCCAGTAGCCTGCAGCCGCAGTGCTGTGACTACAAGCCCTCGTGCTGCCTGCAGATGCAGGTGGAGCTGTGCCATTCCTTCGCGCTGGCACCCGGCAGGTGAGGCAGGACCGTGGGGCAGTTGGGCTGTGCTCTGCGTCAGCTGCAGCCCACCTGCTCCAGGTCACGAATTCGTTAGTGTAGGCAGTCCTCACTTGAAGTTTGGCTGATGGTGGTGTGTGCATGCCTGCCCAGCAGCTCTCTGCCCTCGCCCCACCTTTGCACACCGAGAGGCCGACCCGCAGCTCAGATGTGTGAGACGAAGCGGATGCGCTGGGAGTACGCCAGGTCCAAGACATAGAGCAGCAGGTTGACATAGGTGAAGATGGCAATCACCAGCTGGCTGTCCCAGGGGCACTTGCCCTTGGCACAGAGGCCAGGGCGTCGAGGGGAACCATACTTGCTGTCAAAGCAGAACACTGGCCAGATGACAGCAGCACTCGCATAGAGCAGCACTGCCCCAAAGGTGTAGATGACCACAGAACGCTCAAAAGGGAACCACAGCAAGGCAGTCTTACCTGTGACACTGAAGGCCACCACCACCACTGTCACCACAAAGCAAAAGCTGTAGACCGCCACACACCACTGCGTTGCCACGTATTTGCCATACTGGCTGTCGTTCACCAGTGCCCCAAAGATGATGCAGGCCACGAAAGCCTGAACGATTTTCAAGAGCCCAGAGACAGTGGCCATGTAGCTGGTGACCTGTCCCGGTTTTGCCCTGGTTAAGAACACCTCGGCGGCGTAGGTGACAAACAGGAGGCCGGCAAAGACGCTGGCTGCGATGCGGAAATCCCTCACCTCGCAGCCGATGGGGTAGCAGCCCACCTGCACGAAATAGAGCGGGTAGATCACTGCAGCCGTGACAGACATGAGCGTGGCCAGCATGGCAAAGGCGGCCGTGAAGTTCCCCCAGGAGAGGCTCAGGCAGCTGTGCAGGTGTGTGAACTCACAGGCGATGATGAACACGGTGATGGCGAAGCAGAAGGTCCAGACAAACATGCAGAAGGTGCCGTAGGCGGCACTGAAGCCCCCTTGGTGGGCGACCAGGCTGAAGGTGGTGCACCCAAAGGTCATCTGCAGCAGCCGAGCTATTCCTACCGGGGAAGTCACGGCGGCTGTGTTCAGATACGGCCCCCCCGTGCTCTCCATCATCCTTCCAGTCCACCAGGCAGTGCACTCCAAGCTTCCTCACACGTCCGTCCGTTCTGACTCTTTCCCTGAGTCACACCTGGTCCCGGCCCGGCGGAGCGGCAGCTCAAGCCCCGCCGGTCTCTGCCGGCAGCAGCGGGAGCCGCCTCTGACGCTGCATCTCTGGCAGCTCTCTGCACAGACCTGCGGCTGCAGGGAGCTGACGGGCTGGCTCTGCCCACTGCCTGCGAGCTCAGGGTGCTGCCGCTTGCTCTCGGCTTCCTCAGGTCTGAAACCTGCCCCTGTGCTGTCCTTTGGCTGTCTCCTTTCCCACAAGATGGTACTTTCCCCCGGAGGCTGACATTTATTCCATTTTAGCTCTGCAGCTGTAGCTTTCTGCTGCACCGTTCACAGGAACCTGGAGTATAAATAGGGGCTTTATTAATAGTTCTGGAATGAGTCCTGCCCCCACTCAGCTGTTGGGAACGGGTGTTATTTAACACTGAAGCTGCAAGCTCCATCAAAGGCTCTCGATTATCCTTCTGCTGTTCTTCTAGAAGCTCTGGGGTCACTGGAATGCTGCTCCACACAGCCCCCCGTGCTGAGGGGAGGCTCTGGCTCTGGCACTGGGCTGTGATCCAGCTGTGCTGCAGGAATGAGAGCTCAGTCCTGCACACCCAAGAGCCCCTGAGTGGGGGCACAAGCCCAAAGGCAGCACAAGCCCTATAAAAGAAGGGATTTAGGCCAGAGGCTGAATAAAAGCTGACTCACTTTGCTGCAGTTGATCTGGAGCAGTGATACATTTACCTGCTGTGCTTTGTGTGACAGCTTCTGGCTGCGAAGGCTGACAGCACCCATCCTCAACACTTCCTTAAACTCTTCCCTGTCTCTCTTTTACTTTACGTGGAAATCAGTTTTTCTTGTATCTCTGAATGCAGCAACTGAATACAACTGTTTAAAAAATTGCTTTGATATTCTTAGCACTGTTTTGGAACACAGATTTTAATAAATAGTGTCAAACTCTCCCTCCTGTGAGATCAAAGCTTTCACAGTGAGCCATTCCTGGTATACAGTGCCTCCCAGACTTCATCTCTACATAGAAGTCTCTTAATTATATCTCTGAAAACCCCAAACAAAATTTCTGATGTAATTTCAGGATGGGAATGCATGAATGTTTTCACCACAACATAGCAGAAAAATTCCTCCCTTACCCCACAGCAGCACTGCTGACTCCTCACCTGCAGTACTCATCCCAGCATGGAAGCAGAGAAACTTCACTGCTGGAATGTCTCAGATGAGAACAGTACATTTTTTTGGCTGTAATGATAAAATGTGCCTACCTTGAGCTTTGCCACCATCTTGTAACCTCAGAATCTCTTTCATTCATCTCAAGTCCCTTCCATTTTCCTTTGAGAGGCCTCTGGTGCTAAAAGTACAAAAGCCTGCATTCATTTGGGTTGGAAGTTGCACAATTAACATCACAATAACCAGGAAATGCAGGAGAGCCGAGGAACTTCAGGTGAAGAGGGTCTCATCCCGAAATCCTGCCCTACTTGTCTATTGATCCTTCACCCCTAGCAGTTTTCCAGGCCTCTGGCAGTGGGTCTCTCCCTGCACTGTGGCACTTTCTGTGCACCCCTTCCCTCTGCCCGGGCTGGCAGAAGGCACAGGGACACTCCAGGGCATTGCCCCTGAGCACACAGCAGTGACACCGAGCTGCTCCCCTCTGGAGAGCCCTCAGCACCACAGTCGGGGCTGGCAGAGGGCAGAGCTCCCCGAAATCAGAAATCACACTGCTGGAGCAGCACACCTCACAGAGCACGGCCACTTTTCCCTCAGAAATAAAGAACCTCATCTAGTCAAAAGATCAGGGAATACAAACACGTGGCACTGAATTCTTCCAGTCTTGCCCTTTTGTCACTGGCTTCTGCACAGCAGAAAACAGATGAAAAACGTAATCAGGACAACTCTACTTTTATACCCAAGTCATGAAAACATAAAGGATATCAGTAATCTCCAAACTGATCATAGGCAAACTCCACTGATGTTTTCCTGCTTTTCAGTTTCACTGGGAGCACCAACCATTTTCTCTTTAGTTTTTCTTTATCTTCAGCCTGTGTTAATCCCATCATGCACAGCAGGACAGCTGATTGTGGTGATCTGTGTGTGGTCCTGCCAGACTTTTTCTGAAGTCCAAGAAGAGGAACCAAAGGGCTACAGTTTGGTTCATTTTTTTTGGGTTTACTTACCCAAATCAAGAGCTCTCACACGCAGCACCACTGTTCTAACCTGGCAAGGTCTGAAAGCACAGGGCATTTTTCTCAAATCAGCCCCAAACTGTCGGTCTGTGCCCGACACGCTGCGTGGCCGTGCACAGCAGCGCAGCAGACACAGGTGCACCCGTGCAGGGATGTGCAGGCTGCTGCTGGGGCAGGGCTCCCCACACCCTGCGCCGCAGGGGGAGGCTCTGCTCCAGCCACCCACTGCTCCCCCAGGAACAGCTCCTCTCCACCTCAGCCCTGCACTCCCCATCCCTCCCTCGTTCTCCTCCCACTACCATCAAAGGGGCTTCTCTCTGCTCTGGTGGGTGTGTTCCCAAATTATTAGAAGAGAAATATGTTGGTGCTTGTCTTGTGTTCTCTGCCCTTTCCGCTCCAAATGCTTCTGATGCTCTGATCAAACACTTCCCTCACTGGGAGAGAGGCCTCTGCAGCAAAGCCAGATGTCTCTCCACCTCACAGTGCCCTGGACTACCTGGGCAATCACAGGCAAGCTGAAAATGCTGTGAAAGTGCAAACATCAGGTGCTGGGTGAAAGTCTCTGTACTTAAACCTTACATTACAACCTCTTCATCAGAGAAACAATGACAAGGCACACTGCAAGGGGAACACAGAAATCTAATTAATACAAAACATCAACACCACCCTTAGCCCTCTCCCAGGCACAAGTGACCATCAGGATAACCCATCCAAATGAGCAGCATATACAACTTTACAAAGACATAGGTATGGTTCTCTGGTCAGCCCTTATAAATAGCGTTTTACATATTAAAATAAATATGTCCACGTTGCCAAAGTAGCAAGAGGTTTCTTCGTTACTTAAAAAAAAATATGTTACAATATCCTTTATATTTCTTGCTTAGTTTAAAAAAGTATTTAAAAAGTCATTTTATAAAATAATATGAATAAATTGAGTACAAGAGTGTCCATCCCTAGCACATGTCCTGGGTTTGTATTCTGTGATTCAGCATGAGATGCTAACCTCCAGGAAGTAATGTAATCATTCCTTCACTCCTAGTTGGACAGAAGAAATCCAGTGCTTGCTTTTTTCACCACTTTTAACAAGTCTATGATGTGAAATTCATGGCAAGGGAAGATGTCCCAGATCTGGGGAAGGTTCTCATCGCTGCTATTTATGGCTTTGCTACTCCCTGTATCTGATTGCCTTGTGTAGCACAGGAAGAGGATGTGACCAGCTGAAACTTAGCCCTGGAGTCTGGAGGGAGAGAACAAGTTCCAGCCAAACAGTGTAAGCAAGGAATTGTTGCTTGCCTTTTTTTTTTTTTTTCCTTTTTTCTTTTTTTTCCTTGACACACCATAAGCGTGCAAGAGTGTGGGAGCATGTGAGTGCACAGGTGTGAGTGTGCCATGGGTATGAGCATGCATCTGCCTGCAGGAACATTAGGAAGAAGATTAGAAAGTTTGGGAGAAGGGCTGAGAGTCTCTCTCCTCCTGATCCAATCTCTGCCCCTCTGACCTCTCTAGTTACCACTGCTGAGCATCCCCAGGAGTTTACTCGGCTCCAGGCCCTGCTGCTGTGCCATCTTCTGAACATCAAAACCCATGTGCATGAGGAATTGGATCACATTCATCTCCTGCCCTGTGAACTGGTCCCTGATTGTGGGGCACGAGGGGTTGCAGTGAGGCCATGGACAGCTGTCAATCAGGTGAATTGGGCAGCCTTTCAGAGGAGCCTTCCCATTTTTGTTGCTCTCATGGAGGCTCCGATCCCAACAGTGCAGGGCACGGGGTAATGATGTCCCCTTCACCTGGATGTCAGTCCAGTGACTGAAAAGACAAACCGCAGAGATCACATCAGAGGGGTCAGGCTGCCAGGACAGCTGCATTCCCAGGCTGCATCCCTGTTCACCTCTGCAGGATCTAAACAAGCACTTACTTGCGTGTGATGATCTCGTGGGACAAACAGGCGGGAGCAAAGCTCGCACTGAAGGAAAACAGAAACACGGATTATGTCTTGAAGGACAAAGTAAGTGCTGCTGAACTGAACCTTCCAGACTAAGGAAAGAGTGGAATTTTACACAAAAATGAAAAATGCAAGATTCTTGATGAAGATGAACTAATAGTTTCCAAATTTACAACTCTCCTTTTTCAGCAGAGATCTGAGAACACAAGGAACTAAATAAGAATGTCCCCTAGAAACAAATGTGCCAGGTTTTTCTCAATGAAACACTTACGTCACATCCTTCAAGGTGTTTCTCAGCTCTCTACCTAAATTCTGGATGTAGAGCCACTGCCCCTCCTGAACAGGCTGGCCAGTGAGGTGTACATTGTCTACAGTAAGCTGGGCCTCATCGAACAGCCACTGGACAACAAAGACTGGGCCTAGAAAAGACAAAAAATTTGGAAAAGGGATTGCTCCAAGTTAGTTAAAAATACAGAGGGAACTCTAAATTCATTTGATCTCTCTCCTTTGGTACTTACATCGAAGAGTGGGGTAAATCTTATATCCAAAAAAGCAATTCCATTCCTCTCCCTCTTTAAACTGCAGCTTACAGCGTTCGGGAACAATGCCATTCCAGTATCTAGAGGACAAAGCAGTAACAGAATGGAAGGCACAGGGCAATCCTAACAATGTATCTTCTCCATATCCTAGTTCCTGTTCTGACTAGAATTTCAACTGATAGAACAGCTTTCTCTGCAGCACTGTCCCATCACCACCTTTTACAGCATCTGTAACTGTACACATTCTTTTGCAGTTAGACTTCACTGTCTTTTCCAATAAAATCATTGAAAAAACACTGATGCAGACAATAACTACTCCTTAAGTATCAAAAAGAAGGAACACAGCCAAGGAGGACATCTTTCCCACATTCTAGCCTCCTACAGTAGTGTACTTGAGAGCATCTGAGTGTACCTGATTCCTCTCCGGATGGCCTCTGTGGGAGCACACGTTATGGTATCGATGCAGTCGGTCCTGCGGTACTGTTTGTTATCCAGGAACCATCCCGAGTCTGCCAAGCCTCGAACCTGAATCCCCTGATAGCCCATCTCCTCCAGCTGCTCTGCCACTCGATCCACGTTCAGGAGCACCCCTGTCCCTCCAGCACTGCAACAGCAACACCAACACTGCAGTCACGAGGCGCACCCGGTGCTACAGACCTCGCTGGCAGACACACCTTCTTCAGCAGTGACACGCCATGAGCACCTGCACTGCCCACAGCACAGACACCCAACCATCCACCACCACCTTGGCAGACACCACACTATTTCTTTGCTTTGCAACACTCAGAAATAAAGCCAGTGCTGAGTAACAGTCTGGTAGCTCAGAAACAAAGTCCAGTTGTTACTCTCTTTCCTGGGAAATGCATGTGCTCTGTGTCATTTCCAAGGGGGTCGGCTGCTCAAAAACTAAAAGAATCTGAAGTGAGACAAATTCACTCTTAGCAACTTCTCCAATACACCCCTGTGTAATACACTGAGTGTACCAGAGCTTTTTGCAACACAGGATGATCCAGAGCACCTGTGTGAGGCAAGTTTGCTTTTTATTTCGGTGTCCTGAATCAATTCACAGAAGGCATGTGTCTTATGATGTGGGTCAACAGGAACCAGAATTCTTGGTGCAGACATGAGGAGACTGACCAGAGATACAGGGTTTGCTGTGTTAGTGTTACTGTACTCCCAGAAGAAATGTTTCAGGAGCTGCTGGACCTCCTCCCTTAACACTTCCTACTGTGGAAATCTCCTGTCTTCACGAAACAAATCTTGTGGACACCTACCTGCTCCCTGCTAGCAGCAACACTTTCGCAGTGCTCAGACCTTTTCCCACCAGCTCCTTTATAACCTCCTGTATGATCAGTGCTCCCATGAAGGCATATTCATCTGGAAGACAGCTCAGTGTCAACAAAATCGCTTCCTGTCCAGGCTCAGACTTCTGTTTCCTCTCTGAAAACGCTTAAGAACTTTCCAAAGGGATTTCCAAAGTCTAAACTCAGGCTCATTTTATCTACCTATATGAAATACACTCAACAAGAGATCTTCCCCCACCTTGTACAAAATGTGCTGCCCTGAAAGAGAACCAAGTGATCTCAATTACACATGTACCTTCCTATGACCATGCTTAGAAATAAGTAATCTTGGAAAAGGAAAACAAGAAGGAAGGTGCTGGAGAAACAAACACACACCTGGAATCTCAGCTCCAACTTACTGCTCCCCTTTTTTCCCAGTTCATCAAGCCAATTCAGAGAAGCAATGCTTCACAAGATGTTACATGTACAAAGACACCGCTTCCTTGGCACCACCAGCACCCGTGGCTGCTGCTGTGTGACTGACTGCTCCATAGGAACAGCACTGAGGAGCTGGGATGGAGTGGGAAGGTCCCTTACTGTGACACTGCTGGAATGACAGTGATGGCAATGCAGCCTGTATTGACAGGAACTATGGTGTTTCCCAAAGAAACCTGCAGACAGCTCTAGCTTGACACACGATGGCTCCTGCCTAAGGCCAAATATCCTCCTGATAAAAGTCTGACACAAAATTCACAGTCCTGCCTCTCAGGTCAGCCGTGCTAAAGTTACACAGGGCAGTCCACAGTCCCTCAGCTGCAGCAATTAATTTGCTACGTGCTGGAACCTGGAGATTCATCTAAAAGGAATTTTGGTCTTCTAATCCTTGCATACTGCATCAGTGTAACATCTCTTCAAGCAGTGGCTCTGAACTATGTCAAAACAGCCTGAGCTAAAGAGATCAGGATGTTTTATCTGGAAGTAGCTTGATATTCTTTCCTGCCCTTCAGCAAGAAAAAGCCTGTTTCTCGTCCGCGTGGTTTCACAGAAGTCTGGCCACATCCTTTAATGTGTGATGTCTGGGGCAGCAACGGCCCATCAGCAACACTCACTTTTCTCAGACTTGGAAGAGGCACCGCTCCAAACATCACTTGAGCAATACGGGATGAATCTGTAAGAGAGAGCTGTGTGAGTCCTGCTGTGCCTCTGACACGCACAACAGGGTGAGGATGCGGTCACGTAAGTGGAAGAAAATTAAATTCTAGGAAGGGGAAAAGGGAAAAGTTTCTGTCCAGTTTGACAACTTACCTTCCTGCACACCAAGTGACAACCGTAATTTTCTTGAATTTTCTCCTGAACACTAACAGTTTTACTGAGTTAAATCAATAAATAACATGTCTTTTATCAATCTAATTGAATCGCTAAGGCTCAGTGGACAGAACGATGGAACATGACTTTGCTCTCAGCTATTCTGCCAACACAGTGGATGGGCTGTCACAAGGAAACTCTCTATGCTTCAGTTTTTCACACGAAAAATGAGAAGACTCTAGTCAGTGCAAATGCTGACTGCAACCACTGGAGGTTTTTGCAGGAATTAACTTCACATGTCTCTGTTTTGCAGAAAACAAATTAACATCCCTTCTGTATAGATGCATATAAAAACTGGTGTCTCTCATTTCTCTTCTTTGAACTAGGAGAGGAGCTCCACATTCTTCTCAAATTGTCAGATGTGTAACACACTATCAGCCCAGCACTCGTGAAGGATTCACCACTGCAGCTGTTTGAGAAGGTTCTCTAAGCTATCCCCAGTTTTTCTTCATTAGATTACCCCAAACTCCAAGGAGATTGAACTTGAGTTTCTCAACCTTGTCAGCCCTAAGTGTTAGAGAGGTGAACTGCTGCAAATGGGAAAACACGCAATTTCCTTTTCCAAGTATTAGTCTTAACCTCTCTCTGCAGCACTCTTGCTAGCCTAAAAGGCAGGAGATGCTGTTTAAGTACAAAGCTATTTCCCTCCGTTGTCCCTCCTTACACCATGTTTGCATTCCACCAGTGGGGATTTTCTTCTGGCTGAGAGGACAGGATCCCAGTTCCTGCAGATGGGCACAAAGAAACAAAAAACATACAGATGACAGTCTGTGATTTCAGAGGAATCATAGGAGCCTCATGCAAGACCTCTGACCACACAGAAAACAAACATCGATGATGAAAAACATTGGCAAGGGAAGTGGAAGGAACATTTCTAAATTTGCCCTTAGGCAGATTTGACATTCAGAATTTGATTCATGCTACAGATGAAGCCCGTCTAGAAGCTTCTTGTAGCACAGAAAAGACCCGTGATGCCTATTTAAGTACCTCCCCAAAAGACAAATCCTAGCAGGTAAACTCCAACATACTCAGTTAGACGACCTGTGTGAGTGACGGAGGTTTGGGTGCCCAGGAGGCTGCGGCACGAGAAGAGAGCGAAGAGAGCAGCACTCGTTACCGGTGGTACCTGCGCACCCAAAGCCTGCCCGTGCCCGCCGCATCCCGGGGCAGCAACCAGGCCCTGCCAGGGCGCTGCCCCGGCCCGGTCCCAGTCCCTCGGGGTGCCCCGCGGAGTGGAGGGGGCGACTCACCCACGCGGGTCGCGGGCCACTCCCGGGAGCTCATCAGCCGCCGCATGGTGTCGTAGCGGGTGTCGCAGTTCTCCCTGTTGAAGCAGTACCACCCTCCTGGCGAGGGGACAGGGGTCAGCCGCCCCGAAGGGCCGGGACTCGCGGGCGAGGGACGGCGGCCCTCGGGGGCCGGGGCACCGAGGGCAGCCTCGGGTCGCCGCCCCGCTCGTGGCCGCCGTTACGGAAGGCGGGGGCGCCGGCGCTCACCTTCCAGGAACAGCAGCCATCGCCGACTGCCTTTGGACTCCTTCAGGTAGTAGCTGCGGGCACAGACAAGGGGCAGCGCCTAAGCGGGAGCCGGGCCCGGCCGCGACGCTCTGCTGCCGGTCGGGCCGGGGCGCCGGGGCCGCGCCGAGCGGCGGCGGCCGCGCGGGGCAGCCCCGGGGCGCCCGGAGGGGCCGGCGCGGCGCGGGGACTCACCCGGCCGGGCTGCCGTCGTTGCAGGTGACCGAGGCGTTGTGCAGGAGGTGCAGGCGCAGGTCGTGCGGCAGCGCCTGGGCCGAGCAGGGGTACAGCGACTGCGCCAGGCTCTTGACCTGCGCCATGAAGCTGTCCATGTTGCCCTCCACGGCGGTGAAGTCCAGCGGGAAACTCTCGGCTGCCGCCGCCGCCGCCGCCGCCTCGCCGCGCTCGCGGACCGCCGGGCCTCGCCGCCGCCAGCCCTTCCTGCCCTCGCCGCCGGGCCCGGCGTGCAGCAGTCCCAACAGCAGCAGGAGGTGCAGCGCTGCCGTGCCCATCGCCGCCCGCCGCCACCCGCCGTTCGC
>NW_024500350.1:8844423-8845731 GCF_017590055.1 Onychostruthus taczanowskii
CGCGCCCCGCCGCGCCACTCGCGGGGACCGGGGTCGGCGGTGGGCGAAGAGGGCAGCGCCGGCGGCGCGGGCTCGGCGGCGCGGCTGCCGGCACAGGAGCCCGCCGCCCGCTCCCAGGCGGCGAGCATGACAGAGGGGCACGGAGTGCGCGGGGAGCGCGCCGGGGGCGCCGCCAGCCCGGGCGCCGCGTGGGGCAGCAGCCGGCCAGCCCCCGCCCTGCCCTGCCCTCCGCCCCCTCGGAGCGAGGCGGAGGGAGCGGGGGGTCTGCGCCGCGCCGCACCGCACCGGCACGGTGGGCCGCTCCGTCGGGGCGCGCCCCGTGCTCGACGGCGATCAGCCCCGCGCCCCCCGATCGCTCTGGCGCGGGGTCCCGCGCCCCGGCCCGGGGGCGGCCCGCGATGCCGCGCTCCGGCCCGGCCCCGGCTCGCGCAGCGCAGCGGGGAGCGGCCGTTCGGTCCCGGACATCGGCGTCCGGTCTGCTCGGCTTCCGCGGGTGACCGGGGAGGATGCTGCTGCCGGGAACAGGAGGGGACGTAGAGGCCCCGGGCGCGCCGGAGTCACGGCAGGCCGGACGCGGCGGTTCCGGCCCCCTGCAGCCCCCGACCGCCGGCGCGGCTGCCCGGGGTCTGCGCCCTGCTGCTCCCCGCAGCTCCCGAGGTTTACCGCCCGCCGCTCTCCTCTGGGGCCCGGACGTTTCCAGGAATTGCAAGAAAAATCCTGGAGAAAAAGCCGTGTTGTCACCAGAGTGCTGGTCCTCTGGGAGAGGGGGAATTCCCTGGAAATGGCCTTATTGCAGACCTCGGAGTTAAACACCGAGGAAAAACAGAGAAAATGCTACGCTTTGAATAATACGCTCCTCACCAGCCCTCCAGAAAGGAACAGGAAGATTGTCTTTACTGGGAAATATAATCTATCTGGGATCAGAAAAGGTGAAAATAGAATAATCTTAAAATAGCACGTGGAAGTTTTTTTGTCAAGCTGGCATTAGGGCTGTCCAACTGCTGCAACTATATTTTTTACCTTACTGTGTTTGGGCTTTCTGAATGTAGGCTCAGCTCTGTTTCCTACACACGTAGCATGTGGTTTTGGTTTGCTTGCCATGTTGGTTTTTTTATCTTTCAGTTACTCTTATGTACTCTCAGTTCTTGCTGTGTTCTCACTCAGACTTTTACCCCCAAATGTTTTATTTAAGTGCTAATACTGACAACAGTGTCTTTAAAGCCAAGAAAAGCTACTCATTTGACTGCACCTCCTCAAGTGCACTACATCCCCCCCCCCCCCCCCCCGCCCCCCCCCCCCCCGCCAGTG
>NW_024500350.1:8845739-8849770 GCF_017590055.1 Onychostruthus taczanowskii
CCCCCCCCGAGCCACCCACCCCCCCCCCCCCCCCCCCCGACAAGTTTCTGGTCCCAGCACATTTCTGCATCATTGTCTCTTTCTCTACCCTGGCCTGAACCTCCCTTCCTCACTGTCCCTGCCGGGTCCAAGCAAGGGATCACTGAGGTTAGTTATGGCAAGTTAAAAACTCCTCAGTCACCCCGAGCAGAGCTTTATCTGGAAACTGGTCAGTTAGTGCAAAGTCTGAAGCAGTGAGTCCTCAGAGTGCTCCAGAATCCCTGGAAAAGGTGGCATAAACAACTTCAGGACCTCGTAGTCCACTAGGTACAGCATGAAACCAGAAGGGGCAAGACTGCTGAGCGGCTTCCTCCACAGTAAAGCTGCTGTGCCTCCCGTTGCCAGGCTTGCATTCCCCTGGTGTCCCTGCTCTTTCTCTCCTCTGGGGCTGAGTTCCTGCACTCTGTAATGCCTTGCTTGGTAACCAGCTGGTGCATTGGGGGGTGACTGATTATGATGCACCAGGGAGGCATCTTATGGCAGAGAGGAATGCGTGTTAAAGTTGCAGATCTTTGTCCTGAGAAGTGAAGCAAAGAAATTAAAATTTTGTGTGGCTTGACTTTACTGAGCCCTCTTCAGCTTTCTGACCTCTGGTTCAGGTCACTGAGGGAAGGTTCGTTCAGAGCACTCCTGTTATCCTTCCAAAGCTCAGGGAAGTGTTGCATTACTTTTCATGGCTGAGCAAAGGGCTATGAGGAAGAATGTAAGTCTGTAGGTCTGGTGTAACAGCCTTTCTGATTTCTAAACATTTAAATCTGGTACCATTCAACTCCTTGACATACTGAACTTGAGTGGCCATCAAAGTGACACAGATTTTAGGTAATTTTATAATACTTCAGCACGAGAGGTTTGCTGAGTTTTAATCTTTTGATAAGAGCCTCCCTACATTGAATAGATTGGCCTCTGTACAAAAAGAAGCTCAGAGAAAGCTGAAAGAATTGGAGTCCTGCTCCAGGCACCGGAGAGTTGGCATTTCTATTGGTAGGAGTGAAGCGCATAGGAGGCAAGCAGGAGACTTTTAGTGATTGAGAATAATGTTATGGGAGGTATTGTTTTAATTTAATACCCTTGAAAGTGAAATGTCCTGCATAATGTGTTCCACTATGTCCTGAGATGTGTCCCTGTATGTTCAGTGTGTTGAACTATGCTGTACCAAGGCTTATGAGACAGTTCTGAATTCCCTCATACCCTGCCAGGACTAAGGCAGCCCCAGCACTAGCCCTTCAGATGTTTCCCAAGGAAACCCAGCAGCCCAGAGGGTTACACCTGGCTGCTGTGTAAGGGCTCATGCCACAGGTATGGTTCCCCTTCACAGCCACCTCTTGTTGCTGATTTGAGCAACGCTGCAGCCCTGGCTCAGACCAGGCTCCTGGCTCATTGCTTGGCTCCTGTGTCGTGTGTAAATTAGCCCATGCAGCACTACTCACCCACAGAATCCTGCTTTTGCACAGCCATGCTACTGCTGCCTCCTGACCCCGAGGCCAGGGGCTGTAAAGAACTCCAGGAGAGCAGCAGAGCCCTCTTGAAACCTGGGTACAGATGTGATGTGCCGGGTGATGCTCTGGTAGGAACCATCTCTTGAAACACCCCAGAATTATCGTTACAGTGATAAGCAGCTTGTTCTGCATCATGTTTTGGAGCTTGTTACTACGTATTTCTACATGTTCACAGCTAATTTCCTGTTCATTTTGAGAGAAGACATAAAAAATAAAAGCAGGTGAGGTTTTGCTACTTTATGAAGAAGCAAATGTGTGTTACTCCCTGTATGCCTGTGACAGTGCAGATGCAGACAGTGCCAGGGCTACGTATTGAATGCAAAGCACCAGCTGCCTGAAAAGTGGGATTAGGGAAATTCATGCTGCAGTGTGTTCACTCTAATTACCAAAAAAAAAAAAAAAAAGCAATTTAAGACAAATTTTTGGAGGCTGTTTGGCTGGGGCTCACCTGGTAGATTTGCAGGCATCTTCCAGCCTGACAGTGGCAGAAATCTGATATAAGAGTGTTTTCAGCCATTCCTAAATGTGGTCCTCTTTCTTTGTGGCGCTTTAATGGACTCCAGGTTGTAATCACCCCGCCGTTTCTCTCCTGATGCTTCTAATTTCAGATAAATATTTGAGATTAGAAGTGGCTCTGGGTATGAAACTTCCCTTCCATGCAACTTTATGATTATTACATACTATTAATAACCAGAATCACCTCTAATCCCACGACTTGGAAATGTTCAGCTCAAGTTACATTGGTGTATTTTTAACAGGAGCAATGTTTCTTTAAGGGATGTGCCACTTCCAGATGCAAAAAAGGTGCAAAAGATGAAGCAGCTGCCTGCTTCAGACATCAAAGAGGAGCTACACCCATCCAGAAATGAGACCAGTGTTTTGGGCCATGAAACCCAAAGTGCATCTTTCAGACTGGAAGGGCTGCTCTGCCTGAGCAGGGGGATAGTCACTGCAGTTAACAAAGTCATCTTCATTGCTTCTTCGCCTCCAGCAAAAGTATTAACTAGTGGAAGAATGGGATATCTTCATTATGCGTGAGATAGTTGCAGAGCTTTGGGTCTCTCCCTATTTTAAAGACTAAGAAGTACTTGAATATCAGATATTTGTTGCACCCTTTTTTAGACAAGTGTGTCAACTTTGAGAAAATCTTTCCCTTAAGTCCTCACACCTCCTCATGTATATTTACAGCACAAGGCAGTTGAAAAGGTAAAAAACTATATATCCTGAACACTGTAGCTCTATAAATGTAATGGCAATGATACTGCCCAATGGAATTAACAAAATGTAAAGACTTTTAAAGCATTGTTTTAAACATTTTACACCCAGACATTCTTTATTACTATTTCTACATCTCACTGAACAATTATGGTATTGGATGGACTTGGAAATCCACATGCATAAGCTACGGGAAATCTCTCCATCTTTAAAATTCCCATTTTTCTCCCTTCTCTGACACTGCTGATATGGTTAACACAACCAAGTGTCATCTCTTATGAAAGTGTCTTTCCTTGAAAGGATCTTTTTCTTTTATAAGCCAAGCAAACCAGACATTTTTGTGGGTGCTGGGGTAGAGGTGGAGACTTAACATATAGGATAAATATAGAAGAAGTAGAGAAAAGAGAAAGTATTTGGCATGTGGTTACAACTTAGGCTAAATAAATTCCAGTGGTTACTCAAACTAAAAGTTTTGGGTTTTGTTTTTTGTTTTTGTTTTTTTTTTTTTTGGTGAGTTGTTTTGTTTTCTTTTTATGATAGCAAACTAAACAGACTGTCATCGAATCTGAGAGTGCCTTTGATGCAGAGGCCATGCTGAGACTGAAGGGGAAACCCATAAATGAAATAAAGTCTCTGGGAAATTGTGTGTTGTGAAATGTATGATAATTTTGGTTCCTTGGCTGCAGCCATGTCTCCTGACCATCTGATTTTGCAGGACTGACCACGAGGTTCCAAATGAACTTTTTTTCTTTTTTTTTTTTTTTTTTTTTTTTTGCCAGAAGAAATGTCTCTCAGGGGCAGCAGGATGCTGTGCTTTGTGTGACCAGCGGCGCCCCGATCGTGACACTGCCCGGACACTCCGGTGGCACTGGGAGGCGGCAGCATGGTCCCCGTTCCCCGGACATGCGGCGTTCGCCAGGGATGTTATTTGGTCCCGGAGAACCTTCCCCGTACGCGCAGGGATTTCGGTGCTACTGCTCGAGAGCGAGATCCGAGCCCTCCAGCCCAGGGCATTTCTGCCTGGCGATGCCCGGGCCGGCCGGCCCTCGGTTAGGGATCCCCGCCTGCGCTGCCGGGCAGGGTCCCGGTAAAACGAGAAAATGTTTTATTTCCCTGGAGGAGGATCCCGACACTGGAAACCCAAGGGACAACACAGGCGCCGACAGCCGCAGCGGGACGCGTGCCTGGCTCCCCGCCCGCTCCCCGCGGAGCTGCGAGACAGCGGCGGCTCCGGAGCCGCCCCCGCCCCGGCCCAGCGGGCAGGGCCGCGGGCAGCCCCCG